>NC_134401.1:35695059-36015050 GCF_050003625.1 Haematobia irritans | reverse complement strand
ACTTTTTGATCGAAAAATTTACCCACTCATGTATTAGATATAATAAAGTCAATTTATATCAAAGTCAAGGTCAGCTGCTGTATTTTTGCTGTCGCTCTAGAGGCTTGGCTAGCTAAGTAGATTTTGGATATTTGAATTAAACCAAAAGTAATGAATATTTATGATTGCATATTCTCCGTCCTTTTTTTTTTTTGTTTGTTTGTTTTGAAATAACCATAGCCACCGTATACACAAAATATTGATATAAGGTACTTTTATTATTTATAAATTCTGTTTTTTTTTTCGTGTTCAGTTGTCAATAAGCTGCGATTTATTGACATTTCTATTAAAAACCCCATCATGGAAACCAGAAACCTCTCTGGTTTCTAAGCCACCGATGCCGTGTGACTGTTATTCGAGCGTGCTTTTATTTTGATAACTTTACTGGAATATTGGGTGGTATGGGCATGCACCGGTATACTTATATGGAACTTTGCTTTTCTTGCTATCTTAATCAGTTTATTCGAATGCCGGTTTCGTTTTTTGTTTTGGTATTTTTTATTACTTTTTTTATTTTTCGAATTAATAAATATTTCTCTGTGCTCCGTTGGTTTTGATGGTATGAAGAAATTTGTAGCGCTGCGCAATATTTCCATTCTTAGACGGGGTTTGGATTATCTTAAAAAATACCAAACAATTGCAAATGCTGAAAAATGAAATGAAAAATAATATTTATCTCCATAAGATTCTTAATTGTTATTATTTTTAATGCAGGATGAAGGCGTCAATTCTACTTAAGGTAATTAATATAAAAAATGCAAATAAAGGGTGATTCTTTTGAGGTTAGGATTTTCATGCATTAGTATTTGACAGATCACGTGGGATTTCAGACATGGTGTCAAAGAGAAAGATGCTCAGTATGCTTTGACATTTCATCATGAATAGACTTACTAACGAGCAACGCTTGCAAATCATTGAATTTTATTACCAAAATCAGTGGCAGAAAATCCGCTTTTTTATCGACAAATTTTGTTCAGCGATGAGGCTCATTTCTGGTTGAATGGCTACGTAAATAAGCAAAATTGCCGCATTTGGAGTGAAGAGCAACCAGAAGCCGTTCAAGAACTGCCCATGCATCCCGAAAAATGCACTGTTTGGTGTGGTTTGTACGCTGGTGGAATCATTGGACCGTATTTTTTCAAAGATGCTGTTGGACGCAACGTTACGGTGAATGGCGATCGCTATCGTTCGATGCTAACAAACTTTTTGTTGCCAAAAATGGAAGAACTGAACTTGGTTGACATGTGGTTTCAACAAGATGGCGCTACATGCCACACAGCTCGCGATTCTATGGCCATTTTGAGGGAAAACTTCGGAGAACAATTCATCTCAAGAAATGGACCGGTAAGTTGGCCACCAAGATCATGCGATTTGACGCCTTTAGACTATTTTTTGTGGGGCTACGTCAAGTCTAAAGTCTAAAGAAATAAGCCAGCAACTATTCCAGCTTTGGAAGACAACATTTCCGAAGAAATTCGGGCTATTCCGGCCGAAATGCTCGAAAAAGTTGCCCAAAATTGGACTTTCCGAATGGACCACCTAAGACGCAGCCGCGGTCAACATTTAAATGAAATTATCTTCAAAAAGTAAATGTCATGGACCAATCTAACGTTTCAAATAAAGAACCGATGAGATTTTGCAAATTTTATGCGTTTTTTTAAAAAAAAAGTTATCAAGCTCTTAACAAATCACCCTTTAAATGACAAAGTCACTTTATGATTTATGGAAACAAATGCAAGCAATAAAAATGTAATCAATGTTATGAGAATTGGATCAATTTCCATTACAAAGGTTGCAATTTCAAATTTTAGCCTTGCAAAAGGGGAATTTGGTAAGAATACACTCAAAAAACAATGAACTCACCTGTCAAAATTTTATTTTTATAGAAAATTTTGTCAAAATTTTATTTCTATAGAAAATTTTGTCAAAATTTTATTTCTATAGAAAATTTTGTCAAAATTTTATTTCTATGAAAATTTTGTCAAAATTTTATTTCTATAGAAAATTTTTTCAAAATTTTATTTCTATAGAAAATTTTGTCAAAATTTTATTTCTATAGAAAATTTTGTCAAAATTTTATTTTTATAGAAAATTTTGTCAAAGTTTTATGTCTATAGAAAATTTTGTCAAAATTTTATGTCTATAAAAAATTTTGTCAAAATTTTATGTCTATAGAAAATGTTGTCAAAGTTTTATGTCTATAGAAAATTTTGTCAAAATTTTATTTCTATAGGAAAATTGTGTCAAAATTTTATTTCTATAGAAAATTATGTCAAAATTTTATTTCTATGGAAAATTTTGTCAAAATTTTATTTCTATGGAAAATTTTGTCAAAATTTTATTTCTATAGAAAGTTTTGTCAAAATTTTATGTCTATAAAAAATTTTGTCAAAATTTTCCATAGAAATAAAATTTTGACAAAATTTTCCATAGAAATAAAATTTTGACAATTTTGACATAAAATTTATAGAAAATTTTAACAAAATTTTATTTCTATAGAAAATTTTGTCAAAATTTTATTTCTATAGGAAATTGTGTCAAAATTTTATTTCTATAGAAAATTATGTCAAAATTTTATTTCTATGGAAAATTTTGTCAAAATTTTATTTCTATGGAAAATTTTGGCAAAATTTTATTTCATCTAATTATACAATTATTTTTCGAGCTTTATGGACAGATATAGATTAAGGAACATGGTTAATAGAGCCATTGAAAAGAAAACGCCAGATACCAATCTATACACGCCTGGACTGTACATGTTTCGGTTCGGGCGAATGAACCTTTCCACAGCCTTTAGTATAGTCTGGCTGGGAGAGATAACTCAATTTTGGGCCCTTTATGCTAACTCCTTATGGAGAAAACATTTGGGAAATTTCCTCTTACAAATTGAATCATCTTTTCTCCCACTGTACATCATCTTTTCATATAACTTACAAGTCCCTTAATCTTATTTTTATTTCGTTTTGTTACATAGTAATGCAACAACACGAAATTTATTCCTAGAAAGCCAATTTGTTAGAATTCACCTAAGTGGTGAACAGTCGAACAATGCTTGTTGTTTCTACAGTCAACTACAACATATGACAATTAACAGAAACTGGTTTCCAGGATACAACAACAATTCTAACGCGTACATTAGTCGTGTTTTTCCCAGTTTTACGACGGGCTCATCGTTGCTTATTATATTTCATGTTAGCCTGATAATGAAACAGGCAATTGACGTCCAAATGCATTATATCTAATTATACAATTATTATTCGAGCTTTATGGACAGATATAGATTAAGGAACATGGTTAATAGAGCCATTGAAAAGACTGTTCACCACTTAGGTGAATTCTAACAAATTGGCTTTCTAGGAATAAATTTCGTGTTGTTGCATTACTATGTAACAAAACGAAATAAAAATAAGATTAAGGGACTTGTAAGTTATATGAAAAGATGATGTACAGTGGGAGAAAAGATGATTCAATTTGTAAGAGGAAATTTCCCAAATGTTTTCTCCATAAGGAGTTAGCATAAAGGGCCCAAAATTGAGTTATCTCTCCCAGCCAGACTATACTAAAGGCTGTGGAAAGGTTCATTCGCCCGAACCGAAACATGTACAGTCCAGGCGTGTATAGATTGGTATCTGGCGTTTTCTTTTCAATGGCTCTATTAACCATGTTCCTTAATCTATATCTGTCCATAAAGCTCGAAAAATAATTGTATAATTAGATATAATGCATTTGGACGTCAATTGCCTGTTTCATTATCAGGCTAACATGAAATATAAAAATTTTATTTCTATAGAAAATTTTGTCAACATTTTATTTCTATGGAAAATTTTGTCAAAATTTTATTTCTTTAGAAATTTTTGTCAAAATTTTATTTCTATGGAAAATTTTGTCAACATTTTATTTCTATGGAAAATTTTGTCAACATTTTATTTCTATAGAAAATTTTGTCAAAATTTTATGTCTATAGAAAATTTTGTCAAAATTTTATGTCTATAAAAAATTTTGTCAAAATTTTATGTCTATAGAAAATGTTGTCAAAGTTTTATGTCTATAGAAAATTTTGTTAAAATTTTGTTTTTATAGAAAATTTTGTTAAAATTTTATTTCTGTAAAAAATTTTCTCAAAATTTTATTTCTTTAGAAAATTTTGTCAAAATTTTACTTTTATAGAAAATTTTGTCAAAATTTTATTTCTATAGGAAATTGTGTCAAAATTTTATTTCTATAGAAAATTTTGTCAAAATTTTATTTCTATGGAAAATTTTGTCAAAATTTTATTTCTATGGAAAATTTTGTCAAAATTTTATTTCTATGGAAAATTTTGTCAAAATTTTATTTCTATAGAAAATTTTGTTAAAATTTTATTTCTATAGAAAATTTTGCCAAAATTTTATTTCTATAGAAAAATGTGTCAAAATTTTATTTCTATAGCAAATATTGTCAAAATATTATTTCTATAGAAAATTTTGTCAAATTTTTATTTCCATAGAAAATTTTGTCAAAATTTTTGCAAGAGTAGCTTAACCAACAGAGTAAAAGAATGTTTGACTGCTGATGGTTGGATGGATGCACGTTTCGGAATTACCACATTGCTCATCAGCATGCTGCAAAACTATCAACAAATTATCAGAATAAATTCGGGTAGTTCACTAAACCCAAAGTGAACCACACACCAAACTTCCGAAAAAAGGTTTATGATAGTTGGCCTCTGCCAAAATAAATTTTTGTACAAACATCTCTCTTTTCCTTTGCCACTGTCAAATCATCGATTTGAGTGCAGTTGGCTGGGTTTATTTGAGCTTCCTCTTACTTCATTTTAAAGCTGAGATCAAAACCACAAATATGATTGAAGTACAAACCAACAATAAAAAACAAACACGAATTTTTGCAAACTTTTATTTCTATAGAAAATTTTTGCAAAATTTTATTTCTATAGAAAATTTTGTCAAAATCCTATTTTTAGAGATTTTTTTTCAAAAATTTATTTCCATAGAAAATTTTGTCAAAATTTTATTTCTATAGAAAATTTTGTAAAAATTTATTTTTATAGAAAATTTTGTCAAAAATTTATTTTTATAGAAAATTTTGTCAAAATTTTATTTCTATAGAAAATTTTGTCAAAAATTTATTTTTATAGAAAATTTTGTCAAAATTTTATTTCTATAGAAAATTTTATTTCTATGGGAAATTTTGTCAAAATTTTATTTCTATGGAAAATTTTGTCAAAATTTTATTTCTATGGAAAATTTTGTCAAAATTTTATTTCTATAGAAAATTTTGTCATAATTTTATTTCTATAGAAAATTGTGTCAAAATTTTATTTTTATAGAAAATTTTGTTAAAATTTTATTTCTATAGAAAATTTTTATAGAAAATTTTGTCAAAATGTTATTTCTATAGAAAATTTTGTCAAAATTTTATTTTTATAGAAAATTTTGTTAAAATTGTATTTCTTTAGAAATTTTTGTCAAAATTTTATTTCTATGGAAAATTTTGTCAAAATGTTATTTCTATAGAAAATTTTATTACAACTTCATTTCTATAGAAAATTTTTTCAAAATTTTATTTCTATAGAAAATTTTGTCAAAAATTTATTTTTATAGAAAATTTTGTCAAAATTTTATTTCCTTAGAAATTTTTGTCAAAATTTTATTTCTATGGAAAATTTTGTCAAAATTTTATTTCTATAGAAAATTTTGTCAACAATTTATTTCTATAGAAAATTTTGTCAAAATGTTATTTCTATTACAACTATTACAATTTTATTACAACTTCATTTCTATAGAAAATTTTGTCAAAATTTTATTTCTATAGAAATTTTTGTCAAAATTTTATTTTTATAGAAAATTTTGTCAAAATTTTATTTCTATAGAAAATTTTGTCAAAGTTTTATTTCTATAGAAAATTTTGTCAAAGTTTTATTTCTATAGAAAATATTTTCAAAATATTATTTCTATAGAAAATATTGTCAAAATTTTATTTCTATAGAAAATTTTCTCAAAAGTTTATTTCTATAGAAAATTTTGTCAACATTTATTTCTATAGAAAGTTTTGTCAACATTTATTTCGATAGAAAAATTTGTTAAAATTTTATTTCTATAGAAAATTTTGTCAACATTTTATTTCTATAGAAAATTTTGTCAAAATTTTAGCAAAATTTTATTTCTATAAAAAATTTTTGCAAGTACCTCTTCTGAAGAGGAATATTTATAAAAATCTACCAAAATATAAAAAATCTACCATATTTCGTAGAATTCTACCAACTGTGGCAACCGTGATTACATTTCTATCAACATTCTATGTTTGTGGGTAAAAGAAAATGAAATGAAAGGCAAAGTTTCTTTACGTTTTATAGAAAAAAAGCTGGACCGATTATCATTATACCCTTTGCAATTAAATCAATCTGTTCATAAAAACAAATTATATTTAAGAAATAATTATTAAAATAAGTTTTAATTAATTTAATAAAAGAATAAAAAATCTTCCCGAAAAAAACATCTTGGCAGCGGTGGGATTCGAACCCACGCCTCCGAAGAGACTGGTGCCTTAAACCAGCGCCTTAGACCGCTCGGCCACGCTACCACTTGCCTGTGTAGTAACTCATGGCGCATATAAGTGTGTTTAAAATGAATGAATTGTTGACTATAGTATGGTGTATTATATTTTGGTGAGAATATACGATAGAAAACTCACCTTTAGTACAAGACGAGAGGTTTGTGACTCGACTAACTCAAGCTTGTGTGGCCAATGACAAAAAGTTTAAATGTGAATTGCCAACTAGAAAACTCTGAACATTTTCTCAATCATGTGTTACTTAGCAGTGAGTCGTTTTGAATATTTCCGGTCCTCATGAAGTATAATTAACCATAACAAATTTGATCGCAAAATGAATTTAAATTATTTGGGTTTAATTGAATAATAATAATATAATAATAAAATTTAGAAGCCGATAGCTGTAACTACCTACCACAATATTTTTTAAAAGGACCCTTTATCTTTTTTTTACACTCCCGATGAGTTGACAAGTTTTGCAAAATACGCCATGTGGCCGTTTTAAGTGAAAATTGAAATTTTGGACAATTAAATGTCGCAAAACAGAATAGAACATCAACAAAAATGAATAGAGAAAATTACAAACTTGCAACTTGTTTAAATATTGAATTTTTAGAATTTCTTATATTTTGGAAAATCGATTTTTGACATTACGTAAATTTAGAATATGTAAACTTTAAAATTTTGAAATTGAAAAAAATCTCCGCAGGAGGATAGACAGCTTCATTAGAGGTGGCAAACCTTCAAACTGGAAATATGTGGGGACAAATATTAACATTTAAAAATTATTATGAAAAAAAATCTAAATGACGAAGGAGATTTTTGAAATTTTTTTTCCCAAATTGTAGATATTTCTTCATGAATTGGCACGAAAGTTTAGAGTTGAGAATTTGTAGATTTGCTGGGGATTTTCTATGAATTTGAAGATTTTTTGAGCATTTTTGAAATCTGTTCAGCATAGGAAATTGCAATAAATTTGTAGTAAATTAAAATAAATTTAGAATAATAGCTTCTTGTGAATTCTTGTTCCGTGATCCCTGTGTAAAAGTAACATTACAGTTCTTGAAAGATGTTTGGGTGAATTTTGCCCCTTCTTCTGCGTACATTACTGATTTTGATGATATATCTCGTATATATTGATCGATTACCCAATTTTATAGCTTGAGTATTGAGTTAAAAAGTAAATTTTGTTTCCTAAATACATGGTGACTAAACTCCCATTTTCATTTCTCGAGCAATGCGTAAAAATTCTAAATATTTTTATACCCATAATTAATTCTGATGACGACTTGTATCGGATGAAATTTTGATCATCGGTCTCCTGGTTTTATATTTCCAAATCTTGATCTTATGGAAACTCGCAAGCTGGAATGCAAACATTTTATATTTTTAAATTATTAATTATATTATTTTTTTTTATAAAAACTTGTCAAAAATTTGTGAAGAATTATAATTTAAATTGGTGATTTTTGGGTATAAAAGGGTTCCAATTTGGGGACAAGAACTAGAACAATACTGACAACACGGGGGCGGACGGACGGCAATCTTCATTCGAAAAAAGAGCTTCCAAAAAAGTAGTTTGGATCCCCAATTTGTGATCCGGAAGTAAAGGGTGATACGGTCAAAATTTGGTCAATATAAACTTGACGTATTTCTTTCAATTTTGCATTTAAAAAACCTGAACACCCCCCATTTTGAAGATGTGTGTGTGTAGAATGTTGCTCCTATTTTGATTTTGGAATTCACTCTTCAGTTGTCAAAATGCCGTCCAAGCAAGAAGAGCAGCGTATCAAAATTTTGCTCGGGCCTCGCGAAAATCCGAGCCACTCGCACGCAAAGCTGGCAAAATCGCTAAACGTTGCCAAATCAACCGTTACAAATGTAATTAAAGTGTTTGGGGAACGTTTGTCGACAGCCAGGATGTCTGGATCGGGGGGAAATCGAAAACCGGAAGCCGCTGAGACGACAAAGAGAGTTGCCGGTAGTTTCAAGCGAAACCCTAACCTCTCTCTCCGAGATGCCGCAAATAAGCTGGGTGTATCGTCTACAACCGTCCATCGAGCCAAAAAACGAGCCGGACTATCGACTTACAAGAAGGTAGTGACTCCAAATCGCGATGATAAACAAAATACGACGGCCAAAGCGCGATCCCGGAGGCTGTACACGACGATGCTGACGAAGTTTGACTGCGTGTTAATGGACGACGAAACCTACGTCAAAGCCGACTACAAGCAGCTTCCGGGACAGGAGTTTTATACGGCAAAAGGAAGGGGAAAGGTAGCAGATATTTTCAAGCACATAAAACTGTCAAAGTTCGCAAAGAAATATCTGGTTTGGCAAGCCATCTGTACCTGTGGCTTGAAAAGCAGCATTTTCATAGCTTCCGGGACTGTCAACCAAGAAATTTACGTGAAAGAGTGTTTGAATAAACGTCTGCTGCCTTTCCTGAAGAAACACGGTTGTTCCGCACTGTTTTGGCCGGATTTGGCATTACGGTAAAAAGGCCATGGAGTGGTACGCCGCCAACAACGTGCAGGTGGTTCCCAAGGACAAGAACCCTCCCAACACGCCAGAGCTCCGCCCAATTGAGAAATACTGAGCTATTGTCAAGCGGAACCTAAAGAAGACCAAAAAAACTGCTAAGGACGAGCAGCAGTTCAAGGCAAACTGGCTTTCTGCGGCGAAGAAGGAGGACAAGGTGGCTGTACAAAATCTGATGGCAGGTGTCAAGCGTGAGGGCCGGCAATTCGGATTTGGAAAAGCTAACTAATTGAACTTGAAAAAGAAATTTAATTTGATTTTTTTAAATAAACGATTTCACCGATTTACACGCGTTTTCCCTTGACCACATTTTGACCGTATCACCCTTTAGTGCAAATATGCATAATCTCCAATGAATTTTACATGGGCTTGTAATGGGACGGAAGTACTCCATTTTTTGATCCTTTCTGTTGCTTTAGAAATGTGTGTGGAACAACTTCCAATTTTTTTGCTGGGTTAGAACTGTATATATGTTTGAGACAAATCAAACGTCTGAAAATTATTAACCTTTAAAAATTCTTATGAAAAAAATCCCAGACGGGCGTGCTTTCTGAATCGCAATTTCGATCTATTATAGTTGAAATATCTAATCATTCTTTAAAATGTTTCCCATATTTTGATTATATTAAATTTAAATCAACATCATAGACCGAATTTGTAGGCGGTCCTACATACATATACCCGTCTTCTACTTCTATTGGGACATCTTTTAATAATTGGCAAAAGCTTGGTGATTTACAAGCTTGCATCTTTCAATATTTAGGAGTCACTTTTTTTTATTGGCATCTATCTCATCATTATCATAAATATTATTATCATTGCTGTACATCTCGAAAATTCCCTTTTACTCAATCTCCGCATCATAAAAACTTGGCGTCTTCAAGATGACATTATTTTTTTTTTGTGTTTTTGTGTGCATTGTGTTAATGAACCATGAAGAAAACAGTGGCATCTAGCCCTTAAATTATTCAACCATAATGTGAATGCAGAGACATGAACTTAGCCACTCAAATAAAATCGAAAAGAAAGCCTATGTTACATGACTATGGATGTGTTTCCGAATATTTTTGGCCACCTAAAGGCGGCAATCCTATTTGTCTTGGGGGATAATAAATTTCATTTAATTGCACCGCCAAAAAGCAACAAACAACCCCTCTTTTTCCCCTTTGGTATTTTTGTATTTTCTCCAATACTGGCGATAGCATCAAGTATAGTTTACCCAAAAGATTGAAGACATGAAATTGTTTTGTATTGGTTCAATAGCCGAACCGATCTGATTTGATATTTAAATGGAAAAAAGTGCTAAAAATAACCGATAGAGTTTAGGTTGTTTTTAGCAAAATGTAATTGTACGCAATCTATGGCAAGCAAAAAACATTTTTTTGTAAATAAACATTTTGGTAAAATTAGAGTTTTTCATCTCAAAAAGTGCATTAAACGATAGGAGATTTTTCAAAAAAAAAAAAGAGTACCTTACAAGTGGCATACGTTGCATTTGTGCTCTTAAAGTAATCTCATTTAATGTTTAAGTTTAATTTAATTGAAATACATTTTTAAGTTTAAATTAAGATCATTTTATTGAAATTACTTATTAATTTAATTTTTAATAAATTTTTATACCCTCCACCATAGAGTGGGGGATATATTTACTTTGTCATTCCGTTTGTAACACATCGAAATATAAAGTATATATATTCTGGGTCATGGTGAAATTCAGAGTCGATCTAAGCATGTCCGTCCGTCCGTCCGTCCGTCCGTCCGTCTGTTGAAATCACGCTAACTTCCGAACGAAACAAGCTATCGGCTTAAAACTTGGCATAAGTAGTTGTTATTGATGTAGGTCGGATGGTATTGCAAATGGGCCATATCGGACCACTTTTACGTATAGCTCCCATATAAACCGACGCTCAGATTTGGCTTGCGGAGCCTCTTGGAGGTGCAAAGTTCATCCGATCCGGTTGAAATTTGATACATGCTGTTAGTATATGGTCTCTAACAACCATGCAAAATTGGTCCACATCGGTTCATGACTATATATAGCCCCCATATAAACCGATCCCCAGATTTGACTTGCGGAGTCTCTAAGAGAAGCAAATTTTATCCGATCTGGCTGAAATTTGGTACATGATGTTGGTATATGGCCTCTAACAACCGTGCGAGAATTGGTCCATATCAGTCCATAACTATATATAGCCCCCATATAAACCGTTCTCCAGATTTGAACTCCGGAGCCTCTTGGAGGAACAAAATTCATCCGATCCGGTTCAAATGTGGAACATGGTGTTAGTATATGGTCTCTAACATCCATGCAAAAATTGTACCACATCGGTCCATAATTATATATAGCCCCCATATAAATCGTTCCCCAGATTTGGCTTACGAAGCCTCAAAGAGAAGCAAATTGGATCCGATCCGGCGAAGTTTGGTACATAGTTTTGGCATATGGTCTCTAACAACCATGCAAAAATTGGTCCACATCGGTCCATAATTATATATAGCCCCCATATAAATCGTTCCCCAGATTTGGCTTGCGAAGCCTCAAAGAGAAGCAAATTGGATCCGATCCGGCGAAATTTGGTACATAGTTTTGGCATATGGTCTCTAACAACTACGCAAAAATTGGTCCACATCGGTCCATAATTATATATAGCCCCCATATAAACCGATCACGAGATTTGGATTGCGGAGACTCAAAGAGAAGCAAATTTCATCCGATCTGGCTGAAATTTGGTACATGATGTTGGTATATCCCTTTCCGACCTATAGCCGATCCACGTGATAGATTTTCCTAAATTTTTGAATTCTGTTATTTATGTGTACATAGAACATTTTAAATTATTAAGTTTGTTCAGTTTGATCCTGTTTCCTGTTTTTTTAGGATACGCACAATTGTTGCAGTCCGGTAAATTCCGGTAAAAGTCCGGACGTAAAAATATTAAAAAACACAAAATAATCACGAAGTTACTGTTTGCATACAATATTTAATATGTTTTCTTATTGAAAACACATGTTTGATGAAATATTCCACAATTTAAATAATTTTAATTTATTTGCAAACTTACCTCTTCCACTAATTTTTACAAATGCGCAAAGTACACTGCCGAAACTACAAACTTAATATGAAAAACAAATATTTATAACGGTTCTTTACATTCTTAGACAAAGAGAGAGCATACACAATTACTTTTTGCCGCTCTTATCGCAGTACTTCATATATTAAAGAAATTATAGGGACTTAAACATACCCGCACAATTGTGCGTACACGGTCGGAAAGGGATATGGCCTCTAACAACCGTGCGAGAATTGGTCCATTTCAGTCCATAACTATATATAGCCCCCATATAAACCGTTCTCCAGATTTGAACTCCGGAGCCTCTTGGAGGAACAAAATTCATCCGATCCGGTTCAAATGTGGAACATGGTGTTAGTATATGGTCTCTAACATCCATGCAAAAATTGTACCACATCGGTCCATAATTATATATAGCCCCCATATAAACCGATCCCGAGATTTGGATTGCGGAGCCTCAAAGAGAAGCAAATTTTATCCGATCTGGTTGAAATTTGGTACATTGCGCTAGCATATGGCCGCTAACAACCATGCCAAAATTGGTCCATATCGGTCTATATAGCCGGTCCCCAAAAATAATCTACCAAACTTTTATTTCTATAGAAAATTTTGTCAAAATTTTATTACTATACAAAATTTTGTCAAGATTTTATTTCTATAGAAAATTTTGTCAAGATTTTATTTCTATAGAAAATTTTGTCAAAATTTTATTTCTATAGAAAAATTTGTCAAAATTTTATTTCTATAGAAAATTTTGTTAAAATTTTATTACTATAGAACATTTTGTCAAAATTTTATTTCTATAGAAAATTTTGTCAAAATTTTATTACTATACAAAATTTTGTGAAGATTTTATTTCTATATAAAATTTTGTCAAAATTTTATTTCTATAGAAAATTTTGTTAAACTTTTATTACTATACAAAAATTTGTCAAAATTTTATTTCTATAGAAAACTTTGTCAAAATTTTATTTCTATAGAAAATTTTGTAAACATTTTATTTCTATAGAAAATTTTGTCAAAATTTTATTTCTATACCAAAATTTGTCGAAATTTTATTGCTATAGAAAATTTTGTCAAAATTTTATTTCTATAGAAAACTTTGTCAAAATTTTATTTCTATAGAAAATTTTTTTCAAAATTTTACTTCTATAGAAAATTTTGTTAAAATTTTATTACTATACAAAATTTTGTCAAAATTTTATTTCTATAGAAAATTTTGACAAAATTTTATTGCTATAGAAAATTTTGTCAAAATATTATTTCTATAGAAAATTTCGTCAAACTGTATTATATACGTATTTAATCGGCCTTTTTTGTTTAATATGTACCCCGTATGGACTAACTAACTTACACTTGAGAAGACGGTGTTAAGAAGTTTTAAGATACCTTGCCATCGGCAAGTGTAACCTAACCCAAGTAATTCGATTGTGGATGACAGTCTTTAATTTTGAGAAAATTTTATATAGAAATAAAATTTTGACAAAATTTTCTATAGACATAAAATTTTTACAAAATTTTCTATAGAAATAAAATTTTGAGAAAATTTTCTATAGAAATAAAATTTTAAGAAAATTTTCTATAGAAATAAAATTTTGAGAAAATTTTCTATATAAATAAAATTTTGACTAAATTTTCTATATAAATAAAATTTTGACAAAATTTTCTATAGATATAAAACTTTAACAAAATTTTCTATTGAAATAAAATTTTGACAAAATTTTCTATAGAAATAAAATTTTGACAAAATTTTCTGTAGAAATACAATTTTGAGAAAATTTTCTGTAGAAATAAAATTTTGAGAAAATTTTCTATAGAAATAAATATTTGACAACATTTTCTGTAGAAATAAAATTTTGAGAAAATTTTCTAAAGAAATAAAATGTAGACAAAATTTTCTATAGAAATAAATATTTGACAAAATTTTGTGTAGAAATAAAATTTTGAGAAAATTTTCTATAGAAATAAAATTTTGAGACAATTTTCTATAGAAATAAAATTTTGACAATATTTTCTTTAGATATAAAACTTTGACAACATTTTCTATAGAAATAAAATTTTGACAAAATTTTCTATAGAAATAAAATTTTGACAAAATTTTCTGTAGAAATACAATTTTGACAAAGTTTTCTATAGAAATAAAATTTTGAGAAAATTTTCTATAGAAATAAATATTTGACAACATTTTCTGTAGAAATAACATTTTGAGAAAATTTTCTAAAGAAATAAAATGTAGACAAAAATTTCTATAGAAATAAATATTTGACAAAATTTTCTGTAGGAATAAAATTTTGAGAAAATTTTCTATAGAAATAAAATTTTGAGACAATTTTCTATAGAAATAAAATTTTGACAAAATTTTCTGTAGGAATAAAATTTTGACAAAATTTTCTGTAGAAATAAAATTTTGAGAAAATTTTCTATAGAAATGAAATTGTGACAAAATTTTCTATAGAAATAAAATTTTGAGAAAATTTTGAAAAAATTTTCTATAGAAATAAAATTTTGACAAAATTTTCTATAGAAATAAAATTTTAATAGAAATTTCTATAGAAAATTTTTCTATAAAAAATTTTCTATAAAAAAATCTATTTTCCAGCTGTTATAACATTTTTCGCATTCCTGTCCTCCATTCTAGTTCTACACAGACAGAAAATAGTAGAGTTCACAATGGGTCACAGTTGCCATACGGCAACTAAATTATTCCTCATAGTTATTCAGTTTTTTGTTTCTATAGTTTATATATTTTGAAATGGTGCAACATTTTCGATGTTGTGATGCGTTGTTGGGTGCTGTTGCTTTTGCTACTGACGGCCGGTGGTTTTAGAGTGTTTTTGTTTCTTAACATTTTAATTGTGAACTTTCTCACTGTGGCCATAAAAAAGTGTTGAAATTTTCTTTTGTTTTAATGTTGCACGCTTCGCGTATATAAATTTAGAACAAGAAAATATAGTACTTCAATTAAATGAAAAAAGAAAAAAAGAAAAAACTTCTTAGACCATAAGCATTGTTGTGCAATTCAAACCAACAGCACCTGTTTGAATTTAAGTATCGTGGGGAACGTGGAAATATATCTGAAGGGCTAAAACACTCTGCTTTTCAAGCAAATTTTGTGCCATTGTGATAGTGTTGGTGATATCTTTTTGAATGTCAGCATAGTATATTTAGGAAAGACCTATGGGAAAGTTCATTGAGTGTTATTCTAACGAATAATTTGAGGAAATTTCGAAATAAATATTTTTACGATCCTACATATTGGCTAAGAGACAAAGGTACAACGTTAATTTTAAACGACATCATATCTGTAAAGGAGTACCTTTTTGACATAATTTATTTTTAAGGGGAATACATCTCATTCCCTGGTGGGATATAATTTCCAGTCCAGAATGAGACATTAATTTTCATGGATTAAATTAGATTTACGGGATTTACAAGCAAAATTATTGTATTTTTATCCAGTTCGCACAGTGGGACATGTTTCTATAAGGATTTTTAAAAAATAAAAAACTAACAAATTGTTCATAACACAGGCATATTAGATTACAATAAAAATTGTCATTTCCCAATATTATTTATATAATATCCAAATTTACATTTACCTGTACATGTTGTTCATGTCATTGCAAATAGAAGAGAAACAAGGTTTTGTTGGTGCTTCTAGGACATACGTATAGGAAAAATTTTGGAAAAGTCGACTTTTCTAAAATTTGGATGTCAATTAAAAAATAAATTATTACGGTTCGATCGCGAACCATGTTGTAATGCAAAAGCATGATCAACGAATACTTGAAATACGACAGGATCTGCATCATGTGAGTGCCGGGACATGCCGGAATAAGAAGAAACGTAAAGGCAAACGAACTGACTTTTGCCACTGTCATGCCTTTACTAGGAAAAGAGTTAACCACATAATATTCCTCTCAAACTAAGAGGTACTTCACACTTGCCTCCAGAAATAAAATATGGACAAAATTTTATGTAGAAATGATATTTTAACAAAATTTTCTATAGAAATAAAACTTTGAGAAAATTTTCCATGGAAATAAAATTTTGACAAATATTCTATAGAAATATAAATAAAATTTGGAGAAAATTTACCATAGAAATAAAATTATGAGAAAATTTCCCATAGAAAGAAAATTGTCTATAGAAATAAAATTTGATAAAATTTTGTATAGAAATAAAATTTTGACAAAATTGTCTATAGAAATACAATTTTGACAACATTTTCTATAGAAATGAAATTTTGACAAAATTTTCTATAGAAATAAAATTTTGATAAAATATTCTATACAAATAAAATTTTGACAAAATAGAATTTTGACAAAATTTTTTGTAGAAATAAAATTTTAACAAAATTTTCTATAGAAATAAAATGTTGACAAAATTTTCTATAGAAATAAAATCTTGCCAAAATTTTCTATAGAAATAAAATTTTGACAAAATTTTCTATAGAAATAAAATTTTGAGAATAATTTTTATTTCTATAGAAATAAAATTTTGACAAAATTTTCTATAGAAATAAAATTTTGAGAATATTTTCTGTGGAATAAAATTTTGAGAAAATTTTCTATAGAAATGATATTTTTACAAAATTTTTTATAAAAATAATAATTTTAAAAAAACTTTCTAGAGGAAAAAAAAATTTTGGCAAAAATAAAAATAAAAATAAAAATAGAAATAAAAGGTTGACAAAATTTTCTATAGAAATAAAATTTTGACAAAATTTTCTATAAAAATAAAATTTTTACAAAATTTTCTATAGAATTAAAAGTTTGACAAAATATTCTATAGAAATGAAACATTCATAAATATTTTTATAGATATGAAATGACATTTTCTATACAAATAAAATTTTGAGAAAACTTTCTATAGAAATAAAATGTTGACAAAATTTTCTATAGAAATAAAATTTTGACAAAATTTTCTATAGAAATGAAATTTTGATAAAATTTTCTATAGAAATGAAATTTTGAAAAAAAATCTATAGAAATGAAATTTTGAGAATATTGTCAATAGAAATAAAATTTTTGTAACATTTTCTATAGAAATGAAATTTTTACAAAATTTTTTATAAAAATAATAATTTTAAAAAAACTTTCTAGATGAAAAAAAAAAATTGGCAAAATTTTCTATAGAAATAAAATGTTGACAAAATTTTCTATAGATATAAAATTTTGACAAAATTTTCTATAAAAATAAAATTTTTACAAAATTTTCTATAGAAATAAAATTTTGACAAAATATACTATAGAAATGAAACATTCATAAATATTTTTATAGATATGAAATGACATTTTCTATACAAATAAAATTTTGAGAAAACTTTCTATAGAAATAAAATGTTGACAAAATTTTCTATAGAAATAAAATTTCGACAAAATTGTCTAAAGAAATAAAATTCAGAAAAAATTTTCTATAGAAATAAAATTTTGACAAAATTTTCTATAGAAATGAAATTTTGATAAAATTTTCTATAGAAATGAAATTTTGAAAAAAAATTCTATAGAAATGAAATTTTGAGAAAATTGTCTATAGAAATAAAATTTTGGTAACATTTTCTATAGAAATAAAATTTTGAAAAAATTTTCTATTAAAAAAAAATTTTTGAGAAAATTTTCCGTGGAATAAAATTTTCTATAGTAATAAAATTGTTACAAAATTTTTTATAAAAATAAAAATAAAAATTTTAACAAAATTTTCTGCAGAAATAAAATTTTGACAAAACTTTCTATAGAAATGAAATTTTGACAAAATTTTCCATAGAAATAAAATTTAGACAAAATTTTCTATAGAAATAAAATTTTAACAAAATTTTCTATAGAAATAAACTTTTGAGAAAATTTTCTATAGAAATAAAATTTTGACAGATTTTCTATAGAAATAAAATGTTGACAACATTTTCTATAGAAATAAAATTTTGACAAAACTTTCTATAGAAATACAATTTTTACAACATTTTCTATAGAAATGAAATTTTGACAAAATTTTCTATAGAAATAAAATTTTGACAAAATATTCTATAGAGATGAAACATTGAAAAATAGTTTTATAGATATGAAATTAAATTTTCTATACAAATAAAATTTTGAGAAAATTTTCTATAGAAATAAAATGTTGACAAAATTTTCTACAGAAATAAAATTTCTTTGTAGAAATGATATTTTAACATAGTTTTCTATAGTAATAAAATTTTGAGGAAACTTTCTATGGAAATAAAATTTGGAGAAAATTTCCTATAGAAATAAAATTTTGACAAATATTCTATAGAAATAGAAATAAAATTTGGAGAACATTTTCCATAGAAATAAAATTTTCAGAAAATTGTCTATAGAAATAAAATTTGATAAAATTTTCTATAGAAATAAAATTTTGAAAAAAATATCCATAGAAATACAATTTTGACAAAATTTTCTATAGAAATAAAATTTTGACAAAATTTTTTATAGAAATAAAATTTTAACAAAATTTTCTATAGAACTAAAATTTTGACAAAATTTTCTATAGAAATAAAATTTTAGGAAAATTATCTATAGAAATGAAATTTTTACAAAATTTTTTATAAAAATAAAAATTTTAACAAAATTTTCTGCAGAAAAAAAAATTTACAAAATTTTCTATAGAAATAAAATTTTTGAAAAAAATTTCTTTAAAAATAAAATTTTGACAAAATTTCTGTGGAATAAAATTTTAAAAAAAATTTTCTAAGAAATAAAATGTTGACAAAATTTTTTATAGAAATAAAATTTAAAAAAAAAAAAATTCTATAGAAATATAACTTTAAAAAACAATCTACAGAAATAAAACGTTGAAAAATGTCTATAACAATAAAATTTTGATAAAATTTCCTATAGAAAAATTAGTTTAAGTCCCCATATTGGTCGATCTCCACACTCGGCTTAGACGCTTATATTTCATTCCGATCTGCCTGAAATTTTGTACGTGATATTGGTGTTCACCACTATATAGAGCGATACCCAGATTCAACTTCTTAAGCTTTCTGAATCAATTTGCCCAAAATTCGGTAAGAGATTTCTTTTTTTTACTTTTGTACAATCCATATAGGTCCCAAATTAGGTAGTAGATCCCCATAAAGATCGAACCCCATATTTGATTTATGGGATCATAAATCAAATATGGAATTCGGTACGTTTTGTTAGTATTCACCACCTCAGCAACCACACAAAAATTGATTCATATCGGTCGAAAATAGATATAGTCCCTACCTAGAGTGATTGTTCTGAAGTTTTATTTTTCACCCAATCCATCAGAAATTCGGTGCCGGATGTCGGTATTTCAACCTGAAAAATACTTTCCTTCGAGTCGAAATTTTAGACAAAAATTTTCCATGTCCGCCAAATGGAATACTCTGCTCTCGAAACATAAATATTTTGGGTGATCTCTGGGCATATATAAATTTTCCGGATAATATAATTATTTGATCAACTCTACTCTACCCAATAATAGAAGTCACCCACTGTTTTTTTTTTATCGAATATTCCCAGGAAAACTTCCATCGGTGATAAAATTGAAAATAAGACATTTTAAAAATATACGATAGCAAAGTGTGGGAGGACAGAAAAACGAGAGCGGAAGATGAAAAAGAAGAAAAAAATAAAAATAAAATAAAATCGGACATGCTACATGTTTATTCTCGTATGGAGAACTGAACAATCTTTTCCTGACACTGCAGTCAAACAGCCAAATTGTGGAGGCAGTGGAAAAAAGACCCACCGCCATAGGCAGAGCAGTTTGCCAAATGCATATTTCTGAAAACACTCTAAACTCTGGCACAATACCAGCCTCCCTCTATTCTTGATACATGACAATATTCCGGGGGGAAAATGAAGTAACATGGCCCCCAAAATAAAAATGCTGTACAAATCTTTGGAGATTTGTAATACAGCTACACCTTTGCTATCACATCCAACTTCACCTCTCCCTCATAGGCCACATTATAGTCCATCAATGCTTCAGTAGCACCTACAGCCAGCCAAAGCAGCGCGAGGAAAAATGGCAAAAATAAATTGAATATTTCTTGGTTATGGAGGAGACCAGTTTCTTTGGCGGTAGTTTTTTGTTGTATTTCGCCATCAAAGTAACCTTCTAAGGCAACTTGCTTTAATACTCACAACGATGATTGCTCTTTGAAGTATACAAAACAAAAACAATCTTGATTGGGGTGAGCCTGATAGGCATAGAGAATGTTGACATATGGAAAGAGAGCACTAAGAGGGAGAAGTCATCATGAAATTGTCTCACCTTTTGAAGTGAGTTGATCCAAAACAAATGCTGTTTCACTTTGCATCTTCTCAAAGAAAGTGAAGTTTATTTATGGCGGTAGAGTTTTTTAGTCATCTGTCTGTCAGTCCGCCTGTTCTTCCGTTTCTTCAATTTCCTCTTCAAGCTGAACGTAATTGAAAACTTATGATCATTATAAAAATAGAGTCACTTTTTGAGTTTCCTGTATTCTTCATGGTATAAAATGGAATTATGCACACGTTTCTGTGGTATTATGTAAAAACTCTACCTCACTTCATTTTTCATCTTGAAGATGTCACATCGTTTCTTAGATTATTATGGCATACGAATGATGTAAATACATCAATCGTTGAATGTCTTCGAGGAATGTTTTTTTTTTTTAATTTTTATTTTATATGCCAAGTTGAAAAGGTCTCCATTTGAAAGAGTATTTATTATGGCCATTATGCTGGTTTGTTTGACATTTATGATGTCTCTGGAATGCGGCAAGAAACAGTAGTAATTTATGTTTATCCTTTATGGGTTAATATCCAAGCCTTTGAGGTTTCAGGGCCAAAAAACCGACTAAATGAAACCCAGTAAAGGGGACTCATAATTCCAGAACTTCCATCGTTGCAATAATACAAATTATGGTAAAAATTCTAAAATATTGAAGTAGGATAAATTTCGACAAAATTGCGAATATTTTTTTCCCTCGGGTGTATTGTTGACGCTTTTACTCTTTTTTTGTATTATTTTGAGTATTCAATTCAATTTTCTTGTTTTATTTAGCAAAATTGAAATTAAACAGCCTCAGTGGCACCATCATAAAACACTCCTTCATTCATTCACTGGGGATGTGCAACTGTCATTGAGATAAATTGATGCAGTTCCATTTGAAAACATCTCGTGCATGTTAATTAAAAAAAAAAAAAAAAAAACTTGAGAGAAAACAAATCAGTTTTCTAATTGAAAAGTCTGTAATATGTCGAAGCAATAAGGAAATTTAAGGCATGCGATATTTCTTATATCAACAGACATACGGAGATGGTTGTAGAACTAAGATCGATTCTAAAGAGTGCAAGTAAATAAATTAATTTTTTTAGTTCCTTGCCCTATCACAAGACATAAAATAGTTGCTAGTTTAATGTATGCTTTAACCCATTTGCGCTCTCTGTCGCAATATTAAGAAACCTGAGCTACCCGTTATTTTTGTAAATTTAAATACACATATGACAGACTTATATGTTACTGTATCTGATCTATAAACAAATACACTTGGTCGCATTTGAAAAATAAGTGTCATAAAAATTTTAAAATTGAACTACCAGGTAATGGAGATTTTTTGAGATTTTCATACTAAATCTGACCATATGGGGACACCATTTTTTCTAAAAAGTGTCAGTTTTTATACCCTTCACCATAGGATGGGGGTATATTAACTTTGTCATTCCGTTTGTAACACATCGGAATATTGCTCTAAGACCCCATAAAGTATATATATTCTGGGTCGTGGTGAAATTCTGCGTCGATCTAGCCATGTCCGTCCGTCGGTTGAAATCACGCTATATTCCGACCGGTTGAAATTTATATAGTATATATATATATTGAAATATATATATATATATATATGTATAGTATATGGTCTCTAACAAGCACGAAAAAATTGGTCCATATCGGTTCATAAATATATACCCCCCAATAAACCGATCCCAGATTTGACCTCCGGAGCCTCTTGGAGGAGCAAAATTCATCCGATCCGGTTGAAATTTGGTACGTGGTGTTAGTATATGGTCTCTAAGAACCATGCAAAAATTGGTTCATATCGGTCCATAAGTATATATAGCCCCCATATAAACAGATCCCCAGATTTGACCTCCGGAGCCTCTTGGAGGAGCAAAATTCATCCGATCCGGTTGAAATTTGGTACGTGGTGTTAGTATATGGTCTCTAAGAACCATGCAAAAATTGGTTCATATCGGTCCAAAAGTATATATAGCCCCACACAGAAAAAAGTGAATAATTGAATCAAATACATAAATTGTGAATTCAATTATTTTTGTATTTGATTTTCAGCTTATGACGAAAATTGTAAATCCAATTACCCAAATTGTAAGGTTGTCATAAAACTATTTTCAAATGAAGTAATATTTGTGTTGAGTATGAATGTAATTGGAATTTGTCAAAATATTCAAATGACATAGTACTCAATCCAAATACATTAGTATTTGAAGTATATAAAGTGTTTTCAATTACAGTCGTAATTGAACTGAGTACAATGTTTATAGAATTTTGTAACATATACAATTACTATCGTAATTGCGTTTATTACGATGTTAATCAATACAATCTTTGTACTATATAATCTATATTAATTTAAGAAAATTATACAAATACACTCTGAAAAAAGGTGTTATGCTTTTTATTATAAAAAAGAAATTCTGAAAATATGTATAATTGAAAATACATCGAAGTACATGTTTGGTAGAAAAATACAGAATATTCATTATAAACGACGTATTTAACAGGCTAACTCACAAAGAACAGTTTTTGAATTATCTGTACCACCTGCTGGAATTTCCCAAATCTTCCTCATTTATATGCGATTTGTTTAGGCCTCCTGCTCTTCTGTAATACAAACATCTATTCATTTCAAAGTTTCGAAAATATTTCGAAGTTTTACATGATTTTACCTTCTGTTGCTGGGAAGAAATCCTCGAAATCCCCGGTTTCGAAGTAAACACATTTTCGTCTAGGCCACATATTTTTGACAGTCGGCTTATATCCATTAATAGGGCAATTTGACGTGTACACGACCTAATTGTAAAAACAAAATAGAAAGAATGTAATTCTATATATGTTCCAAAGCTTATTCGCAAGTTTTTAAACGACCCAATTCAGGATGTGTGTAAGTTTATACAACGAAAGAATTCATTTACATATTTTATTAAAGTTTTCAGCGAATTTTAAAAATTTTACGAACATAGAAATATGTACTAAATGTATTAAATTAACTTTCCATAATAAAAAGTTTGTGCTGTGAAACTTTCGTGATTCGTCGTGATCCCGACTAATAGTCGAAGTCACGAGAATTCCCGTGAGTCTAAAAATTGTTGTGAACCGTTAATCGTCTTTAAAAGTTCTGTTTGCGTGAACGTACATGAGTATTTCGTGAATGTGCTTGAGAGAGAGAAATAATTCTACCAACACGTCACAGGTTAAACTCACAATCAGCGTTGCCGTTTTGGTCCGATCGGTCCAAAATTGGTCCAAAATATTTCTAATTTTTAAATTTGGTCCGATGGTTGGACCAAACGGAATTTGGCCCATTTTGGTCCATTGTAGTATTTAAAAAATCTATCACATATTCAATAATATATATTAAAATATTGTCGTGAGGCCAAAGATTTCATGTGCTTAAAATACGAATGCGAATTTTGCTTAGCATAGAAGACGTGTTTCTCCGAAATAAAGTTTTTTTCCTTGTCCAAAGTCGATAAACTTTTCAATGAAGTCGGTTTGTCCTTATAGTTAAGTGATTCGACATAAAATTGGGTATCCTAACATGAAAGAAAATTTCGTTTTACTAAAGTCAAAATGGTTTTAATACTCCTGAAAAAATATTCAAAATGAATGAAATATTGTTGACGTTTTGCATCTTGAGTGTAAAACTAAAAGCTTTTAAAAATAAGAGGTGTTTTTAACACATTATTTTAAAGTCGTTTTTTACTTGAAACATAAAATAATTTTCACTTGAAGTAACAGGGATTTGTGACGTAAATGTGTCTTCACTTCTACACGGATGAAAAAGACTGTTTTTCATATGTTTGGCTATAAACATTATATGTTTGGAACACAAATTTTTAAACACAATATTTTTGAGTGCAAGCATTATATGCTCATAAACTAGCATAATATGTTTGGGACATATATGTTAATATGTTAGAACATATTATGTTTGGGACATAAAATGTTTGTAAATATAATATGCTTGGATGCAAACATATATTAATTTAGAAATAGCCTATAAACATATATGTGTTTAGTAGCTTGGAGCGCTATTTAACAGGGAGCGATATTGAATTAAGTTGGTGGTTGTTGCTTGTTATTACAAAATTAACATTTTATTTTTCCTTGGGCAATTGATCTACTACTTCTTTGATCCTTACAAACTGTGTGGTCCGCTGTTCGAATCCCCATCCGGCAAAAGGTAAAATTAAAATAAAAAAATCATAAAATTGAATAATTTCTTCTACAATGTTTGTATTACAGAAAAAGGTGCTAAGAACTAAAAAATGTCGTGGAAGTGAGAAAGATGTGGGGGAATATACAATTAGCCAGAAACAAAATTTTGAGCATTCAGGTCGAAAACCTATGTTGTTAGCACCTATATTACCTGTTTATTTTCATAATTCATTATGATTGTAAATGTATAAATAAATAAATAAAATTTTGAGCACAATATGGTTTGGGAGAATTTTTTTAAGCATATAATATTTTTGGGTGCAAAATGCTTCCAAACATATTATATGTTCACATAATAACATATTGTTTTTTGGAAGACAACATTATTGAATTTGGATGCAAAAATACAAAATGTTTGGAACTTAGACTATCCAAACATATATTGTTTAGACCAATATGCTTTCAAACATATTATATATTGGAAGAGATCAAACATATAAATGTTTGGGCAATATCCAAAAATGTATATGCTTGAAGCAAAATATGTTTGGGAGTATATGTTACAGAAGCGATTTTTTGTAAGGGTGTATTCGCTGATTCTTTGGCTCGGAATCAATACCAAAATCATTAGCGTAAAGACAAAATTTGGAGCCGTGAATGCTTGTTTTTCAGTGTGAGATTGGATACCATTTCAACTAAAATTGACTTTAAAATTCGACCTGTTCAAAACGTCAATTTTTTTCAAATTTAAATAAAAAAGTTGAAAAGTCGAAGTTGATGTCAACCGCTAAATCATATCAGTCCTTTCCGATTTATTTTACTTTTCTAATAAAAGCACTATGTACAACTGTAAAATATTTCTTAAAGCATTTTGCTTAGAAATTGGAAATTTGGTCCGCTGGAGGGAATTTTGGTCCGATTTTGGAAAAATTTTGGTCCAAAATAAAATTTTGCAGTGACAACGCTGCTCACAATGAAAATGTTCATTTTTACGAAGAGAATTCTTTCAGTGTAGCTTCCAAAAAACGCGCTTGACCAAAAAAAAAACTGGTATTTAGATAAAGGTACACGGATGAAAAAGACTGTTTTTCATATGTTTGGCTATAAACATTATATGTTTGGAACACAAATTTTTAAACACAATATTTTTGAGTGCAAGCATATAATGTTCATAAACTAGCATAACATGTTTGGGACATATATGTTAATATGTTAGAACATATTATGTTTGGGACATAAAATGTTTTTAAATATAATATGCTTGGATGCAAACATATATTAATTTAGAAATAGCCTATAAACATATATGTGTTTAGTAGCTTGGAGCGCTATTTAACAGGAAGCGATATTGAATTAAGTTGGTGGTTGTTGCTTGTTATTACAAAATTAACATTTTATTTTTCCTTGGGCAATTGATCAGCTACTTCTTTGATCCTTACAAACTGTGTGGTCCGCTGTTCGAATCCCCGTCCGGCAAAAGGTAAAATTAAAATAAAAAAATCATACAATTGAATAATTTCTTCTACAATGTTTGTATTACAGAAAAAGGTGCTAAGAACTAAAAAATCTCGTGGAAGTGAGAAAGATGTGGGGGAATATACAATTGGGCAGAAACAAAATTTTGAGCATTCAGGTCGAAAACCTATGTTGTTAGCACATATATTACCTGTTTATTTTCATAATTCATTATGATTGTAAATATATAAATAAATATATAAAATTTTGAGCACAATATTGTTTGGGAGAATTTTTTTTAAGCATATAATATTTTTGGGTGCAAAATGCTTCCAAACATATTATATGTTCACATAATAACATATTGTTTTTTGGAAGACAACATTATTGAATTTGGATGCAAAAATACAAAATGTTTGGAACTTAGACTACCCAAACATATATTGTTTAGACCAATATCCTTTCAAACATATTATATATTGGAAGAGATCAAACATATAAATGTTTGGGCAATACCCAAAAATGTATATGCTTGAAGCAAAATATGTTTGGGAGTATATGTTACAGAAGCGATTTTTTGTGAGCGTGTACTTACCTGCGATAAAAATACAATATGGTGCGCCAAAAATGTTGTAAATGTTAACATTTCGAATCGCGGTACCGATACCACAGTTTATTTGCGGGTAAATTCGACCATGTTTTGAAGAAGATTCTTAATAATAACAATAAATGACATTTTATTGTTTGTATTAATTTATTTTTCGTTACGTAGCAACGTCATAAACAGTTTTATCAGGCAATTACGCATTATACTTAAATCAATAACTTTTATACTTGGTCCAATTGAACATAGTAATTGATGTGTTGTGAATTCAATTACCAGTGAATTTTGATATTTTTGCCAGTTTTTCATTCAACCAATTATTTTCATGTTGGACTTAATAAAAATCGTATTTGATATAATTTTTTCATTCAATTATGCCAATAATTGATTTTTATTTTGCTTCAGTTTTTTCTGTGCATATAAACAGATTTGACCTTCGGAGCCTCTTGGAGGAGCAAAATTCATCCGATCCGGTAGAAATTTGGAACGTAGTGTTAGTATATGGTCTCAAACAACCATGCCAAAATTCATCCATATCGGTCTATACTTATATATAGCTGATCCCCAATCACACAAAAATTGGTCCTTATCGGTTCATAATCATGGTTGCCGCTCGAGCCAAAAATAATCTACCAAAATCTCATTTCTATAGAAAATTTTGTCAAAATTTTATTTCTATAGAAAATTTTGTCAACATTTTATTTCTATAGAAAATGTTGTCAACATTTTATTTCTATAGAAAATTTTGTCAAACTGAATTATATACGTATTTAATTGGCCTTTTTTTTGTTTAATATATACCCCGTATCGACTAAGTTACAATATAGAAGACGGTGTTAAAAAGTTTTAAGATATCTTGCCATCGGCAAGTGTGACCGCAACCCAAGTAATTCGATTGTGGATGACATTCTTTAGTAGAAGTTTCTACGCAATCCATCCCAGCAAAAAAAGCGTCGCCAAAAAAGTAGTGAAAATGTTCTTTTTGGATCCGGAAGTGGTGCAAAATTGACGCAGAAGCGATGAATTTAACATGGGCTTGTCATAGGACGGAAGTTCTCCATTTCAACAGCCGATGCACTGAATTTGCATCACTTCTTTAGGTGTGATCCGAATTCAATGTTTTGGATGTGAATTAAAAAATTCTGTGATATTTTGTCAAATAAATAATTTTTATAATTTTTTATAATTTTTAATGGGTTCTAACGCTTGTCGGAAACGTTAGACCTCAAATATTTTCAAAAATTCACAATTTTCTCAGATTGGATTTAGCATTTTTTTCGACAAAATTTAAGTGATTTGTACCATTTTATGAATTCTTACTCCGTTTTTAACCTATTTGAAACAAAAAAAGTTAAAATTACCCATTAAAAGTATGAAAAACCAAGTTATAAAAAATTGAAGTAAAAGAACTTCCTGGGTAGTTAAAATAAAGAACATCATTTGGAGTGCATCTTCTGGAAGTGCTTTTAAAGTTCTGCCTTGGGAAGAACTTCCAAATTTTTTTGCTGGGATGGTGAAGGGTACATAAACTTCGGCCTGGCCGATCTTACGGCCGTATATACACTCAAAAAAAAGTTTACTTGGATCCAAAGATTTTGACCTTCCCTTAAGGATTTTGGTATTGATTCCGAGCCAAAGATGCGGCTTCTTTAAAATAAAGACATTTTTTACGGACCTCTCTGGTTTTAAATCTAGGATTAAATAAATTAAAATTGGACACAGATATCATTCATCGATTTTTTATTTTCTTTTTGCGATATATTAATAAAGGTATTTATGTACAAACAAATTCCAATTTCAAAATCCAAATTATGACAGACACTTGAAAGTAAAAACAGTTTTCTTAATGCTAAAAAAACTTTAAACCAAAAATGCAAATCCTTAAAATAAGTCTTAGCCTATATTTGAAGCGTTTTTATCTTAAATTTAAAAATTCAATATGTCAGTTGAGTTAAAGACGATTTCTTTAAATTAAAAATGTTTTTCTTTATTTTAAGGAAAATTTGCCTTACTTCAAAGATCTACAACTTCAGCAAAGAGACGCAAAATTTCAAGATTTGTGTCCTGAATTTAATGAAAAAAAATTTTGAAGCAAGGATTATAAACTGTTTTTTAATTAAAATGTCATTGTTTTAAAGAATTTTGTCCTTAGCATTGCGTAAATTTTGTGTCCTAAAATTTATGTTGCATAATCTTCTATATTAGGTCAATATTTTTTTCAGTGTACTTGTTTTATTTAAATCTCTTTATTTAGTCGTTACTAAGTTAATAAAAACCCATAAAATCCGACAGTTTCATTTTGGGCGTTAATATTCTAATTGTGCCCCGGGTTACTCGTATTTTATATCTGTACAGGCAAAACAATAAAACGTTTCGAAAACGATTGCAGCAAACGATTTTACAGTTCAGTTAGCTACAGTTTTTTGATATCTCCGAAAAGTAAACTTTTGTCACCAAAACATTTTGTTTAATATGAACTTATGTATTTTTTGCATAAATAAAATATTTTTTAAGCTAAAACAGCAGGCAATTTTTTTTATAGCAAATACTGTTCTTTTCTGAAGTTTTTGAGCAGCAAATATGACACTGTTTCATGTTTGTGGTAAAAATTTAATATAGTGCTCTGCAATACCACACATCCTTAATTTACACTTTTGAAAGTGGCCGAGGAAATTTTGAAGAGAGTGAAAAATTAAATTATTGCCTGTTTTGTTGTATCCAAAATTTGTACCGTTTGTAATAAACGGATCTCCAGACGTTTGGTTTTTTTTTTTTTTTTAAACAAAGTTTATTTAAATTTGCTTGTGTGTGCATTACACACTGGTCTATAAATAGATCGGCTAGTCTGTATGCGTTACATGTGTTCTAATGACTTTATCAATAATTGTGTGTTGATGGCTGTAAGAGCTATATGGCCCAGTGGATTGTATATTGGCTTACAAATCGAATGGTCTGGCTGTGCAAAAGGCAAAATTATTTGAAAATAATTAAGAACTCCGACATTTGCTTCTACAGGCTTTGTGCTACAGAAGAGCAAGTGGTAGGAGAGATGATAAAATAACAAGTATGTACGGCCGTAAGTTCGGCCAGGCCGAAGCTTATGTACCCTTCACCATGGATTGCGTAGAAACTAGAGGTGTGCACGTGACACGAAATTGTCGTGACTCACGAAAATTTTCGTGATTCGTGCGTGAGTAGTGAGTCACGCTCATGACAACAGCGTGAGTGTGCGTGAGCGTGATTAACAAACCAAAATGTCGTGCGTGAGCGTGAGTCACGAAAATAATATCTTCGTGAGTGTGCGTGAGTAACGAATTACACTCACGAAAATATTCCTGCTCACCAACATAAAACGCTTAAGAGTTAAATTCAATTACAATTTTAGTGACACCTGGGATGTTAAGAGTTTAATAACACTCTCGATTTTAATAATGCTCATGTTTTCAGACACTTCGGTAAGGTAAATTAATCATAAAATTATTCGTGAGTCACGATATTTTTCGTGAGTCACGGTATTTTTTGTGAGTCACAATTTTTCGTGCGTGAGTGTGCATGAGTACAAATTTTCTTTTCGTGAGTGTGCGTGAGCGTGAGTCCTACCAAAAAATATCGTGCGTGATTGTGCGTGAGTATGATTTTTCAGTCGTGAGTGTGCGTGAGCGTGAGTAAACTATTACTCACGTGCACACCTCTAGTAGAAACTTCTTCTAAACACTGCCATCCACAATCGAACTACTTAAGTTGCGGTAACGCTTGCCGATGGCAAGGTATCTTAAAACCTCCTTACACCGTCTTCTAAATTGTATGTAAGTCCATACGTGGTTATATTAAATCAAACAAGTATATACGGCCGCAAGTTCGGCCAGGCCGAATCTTATGTACCCACCACCATGGATTGCGTAGAAACTTCTACGAAAGACTATCATCCACAATCGAATTACTTGGGTTGTGGTATCTTAAAACTTCTTAACATCGTTTTCTAAATTGTGATTTAGTCCATACATGGTATATATTAGACAAAAAAAGTTATGTATAGTTAAGTCTACAAATAATTACGAATCGATATGGACTTTTTGTACGTAGAGAGCCAGAATTGAAATATGGGGATCGCTTATATGGGGGCTATATACAATTATGAACTTGATATGGACCAATTTTTGTGTGATGGGGGATCGATTTATCTGAGGCCCATGTATAACTATAGACCGATATGGACCTAGTTAGGCATGGTTGTTAACGACCATATACTAGCACAATGTACCAAATTTCAACTCACTCGGATGAAATTTGCTCCTCCAAGAGGTTCCAAAACCAAATCTCGGGATCGGATTATAAGGGGCTATGTACGATTATGGACTGATATGGACCACTTTTGGCATGGTTGTTAAATATCATATACTACCACCACGTACCAAATTTGAAGCAGATCGGATGAATTTTGCTTCTCCAAAAGGCACCGGAGGTCAAATCTGGGGATCGGTTTATATGGGAGCTATATATAATTATGGACTGATAGGAACCAATTCCTGCATGGTTGTTGGATACCATATACTAACATCACGTACCAAATTCCAACCGAATGGGAAGAATTTTGCTCTTCTCTGGAGGTCAAATCTGGGGATCGGTTTATATGGGGCCTATATATAACTATGGACCGATATCGACCAATTTTTGCATGGGAGTTTGAGGTCATATATTAACACCACGTACCAAATTTCAACTGAATCAGATGAATTTTGGTCTTCCAAGAGGTTCCGGAGGTCAAATCTGGTGATCGGTTTATATGGGGGCTATATATAATTATGAACCGATGTGGACCAATTTTTGCATGGTTGTTAGAGACCATATACTAACATCACGTACCAAATTTCAGCCGGATCGGATGAAATTTGCTTCTCTTAGTGGCCTCGGACGCCAAATCGGGGGATCGGTTTATATGGGGGCTATATATAATTATGAACCGATGTCGACCAATTTTTGCATGGTTGTTAGAGACCATATACTAACACCATGTACCAAATTTCAGCCAGATCGGATGAAATTTGCCTCTCTTAGAGGCCTCGCAAGCCAAATCGGGGGATCGGTTTATATGGGGGCTATATATAATTATGGACCGATGTGGACCAGTTATGGCATGGTTGTTAGAGACCATATACTGACACCATGTACCAAATTTCAGCCGGATCGGATGAAATTTGCTTCTCTTAGGGGCCTCGCAAGCCAAATCGGGGGATCGGTTTATATGGGGGCTATATATAATTATGGACCGATCTGGACCAATTTTTGCATGGTTGTTAGAGACGATATACTAACGCCATGTACCAAATTTCAGCCGGATCGGATGAAATTTGCTTCTCTTAAAGGCCTCGCAAGCCAAATTTTGGGGTCCGTTTATATGGGGGCTATACGTAAAAGTGGACCGATATGGCCCATTTGCAATACCATCCGACCTACATCAATAACAACTACTTGTGCTAAGTTTCAAGTCGATAGCTTGTTTCGTTCGGAAGTTAGCGTGATTTCAACAGACGGACGGACGGACATGCTCAGATCGACTCAGAATTTCACCACGACCCAGAATATATATACTTTATGGGGTCTTAGAGCAATATTTCGATGTGTTACAAACGGAATGACAAAGTTAATATACCCCTTATCCTATGGTGGTGGGTATAAAAAGATCGATCAAATACGTATATAATTCAGTTTGACAAAATTTTCTATAGACATAAAAAAATTTTAACAAAATTTTATTTCTATAGAAAATTTTGACAAGATTTTCTATAGAAATAAAATTTTAACAAAAATTTTATTTCTATAGAAATAAAATTTTAGTCCAAAGAATAGGTTCGTGTATTATTTTTGAGATGGACGTTGATACCCCTTATTTTATGATCATTTTTTTTATTTTATCATCTCTCCTACCACTTGCTCTTCTGTAGCACAAAGCCTGTAGAAGCAAATGTCGGAGTTCTTAATTAGATTTTCTATACAAATAAAATTTTAACAAAAATTTTCTATAGAAATAAAATGTTGACAACATTTTCTATAGAAGTAAAATTTGGAAAAAAAATCTATAGAAATAAAATTTGGAAAAAATTTTCTATCGAAATAAAATTTTGACAAATTTTTCTATAGAAATAAAATTTTGACAAAATTTTCTATGGAAATAAAATTTTGACAAGATTTTCTATAGAAATAAAATTTTAACAAAAATTTTCTATAGAAATAAAATTTTAACAAAATTTTCTATAGAAATAAAATTTTGGTAAATTATTTTTGGCTCGAGTGGCAACAATGATTATGAACCGATATCATATGCTGACACCACGTACCAAATTTCAACCGGATCGGATGAAATTTGCTTATCTTAGAGGCTCCGCAAGCCAAATCTGGGGATCGATTTATATGGGGGCTATATATAATTATGGACCGATATGGACCAATTCCTACATGGTTGTTGGATACCATATACTAACACCACGTACCAAATTTCAACCGGATCGGATGAATTTTGCTCCTCTAAGAGGCTCCGAAGGTCAAATCTGGGGATCGGCTTATATGGGGGCTATATATAATTATGGATCGATATGGACCAATTTTGGCATGGTCATTAGAGACCATATACTAACACCATGTACCAAAATTCAGCCGGATCGGATGAAATTTGCTTCTCTTAGAGGCTCCGCAAGCCAAATCGGGGGATCGGTTTATATGGGGGCTATATGTAATTATGGACCGATATGGACCAATTTATGCATGGTTGTTAGAGACCATATACTAACACCATGTACCAAATTTCAGCCGGATCGGATGAAATTTGCTTCTCTTAGAGCAATCGCAAGCCAAATTTGGGGGTCCGTTTATTTGGGGGCAATACGTAAAAGTGGACCGATATGGACCAATTTTTGCATGGTTGTTAGAGACCATATACTAACACCATGTACCAAATTTCAGCCGGATCGGATAAAATTTGCTTCTCTTAGAGCAATCGCAAGCCAAATTTGGGGGTCCGTTTATATGGGGGCTATATATAAAAGTGGACCGATATGAACCAATTTTTGCATGGTTGTTAGACACCATATACTAACACCATGTACCAAATTTCAGCCGGATCGGATGAAATTTGCTTCTCTTAGAGCAATCGCAAGCCAAATTTGGGGGTCCGTTTATATGGGGGCTATACGTAAAAGTGGACCGATATGGCCCATTTGCAATACCAGCCAACCTACATCAATAACAACTACTAGTGCCAAGTTTCAAGTCGATAGCTTGTTTCGTTCGGAAGTTAGCGTGATTTCAACAGACGGACGGACGGACGGACATGCTCAGATCGACTCAGAATTTCACCACGACCCAGAATATATATACTTTATGGGGTCTTAGAGCAATATTTCGATGTGTTACAAACGGAATGACAAAGTTAATATACCCCCATCCTATGGTGGAGGGTATAAAAAGGTGCCTTATCAAAATTCAAATTGGCAATACTGGCAAGGGTTGGCACAGGCGAGCTATTCTGAATAGAAGACCAGTGCACATAGTTCAAATATTATGAACAGTACTAAAAGAAAAAGGAAATATTTTACATTAATTTCAAATATCCCAGATTTTATGATACATATTCGAATTTTCTCTGGATTACCTACGATTAAGTATGTGGTTGAGTGTGGTTTACTACTAACCCCATTAAAACTTCTTCACAGTTATAAACAATAAAAATTATTAAGTTTTTTTATAACTTATAAGACAACAAGGTACAGTTGAAATTTTATATTTTTAAAGATTTTTATTACCTATAAATATGTAAATTGATGAACAATTATTGATTGTGCATTAATGGACAAAACCCTCTGCATCATAAATTAATTTCAATTTCTAAGCGAGGGCGAAACGGAAAGACCCAAGCAAAACAAAAGAGAGAAAATATGGAGTCCCACAAAAAAAAAGAGCAGCCAATACTACAAACAACACAGAAACATAATTCAATTAATTCTTTAAAGTTGAAATTGAATGAAACCAAAGTAAAGAAGTGGAAAATCAAAACAAAATAGTGAGAATAACAACAACTGAGGTAAGCTCCACATTTGCCTCCATAATGTCTACACAAAGAGTGAGAGAGAGAGAGTAATATAGCGTAACAGCTCTGCTTACGTTAACTGAGGTGGGGAGCAATACTAGAACACTGTTATTCAAAAAGACCACAATTCTACAAGTGGCAACGTAACAGAATTGCTTCTTAAGAATTTTAGTTTCCAACAGTATTAACAGAACAGCAAAGGGAAAATAGATAGAATATTTAATAGAGAATATTGGAATATTGCTATATAAAACTGTCAATAATCTTTAATTTAATACACCACCATTTTAGTTTCAGTTTTACTCATAGTGTCTTTATGTTATTCGATATGTGTGAAGCATTTTGATGTGTGTGTGTGTGGAAAACACTAAAGCCCTATACGTTGGCAACGTAACAGAGCTGTTAACTGAGAGAATTTAGCTGCTACATCTACAACGATGTAGAAGAAGAAATACAGATTGAAGCAATCTTCAATGAACGATTGTTTTGGTTTCAGTTGAAATCGTGGCGTCGTGGTATTAAGTTGTTTATTTAGCTGGATTTATTTTTCCCAGTAACAAAGCGAAATGAGTGAATTAATTTTATTGTGGAAAATATAATAAAGTGCAAGCAACAGCAATGGGATTTCCTTAGATAGGGGCAACAAATTGCTAACGAAAAAAACACAAAATATTGTGGAGTTATTTTTTAAAAGAAAAAAAAAAAAATATTGAAAGAAAAAAAATTGGGGTTAAATTTTTATAAAACCAAGTTTTGTTTCATTGAAAAAAATATCTCATATTTTTCACTATCAAAATGAGTAAAAAAATGTGGAATAAAATTTTCAAAACCAAATCCAGTAAAAATGCCAAAGCATTGGCTGCAGCCAATAAAGTCAATAAACGTAGCAGTATTTATGAGGAATACCAGCAATTAAATGCAGCTTTGGATTTGACAAATAGTGAAAAATCTCCACCAGATAATACAATAATATTAAGTGAAGCCTCCAAAACTCCTATAAACTATGATGATAGGCCCTTGCCAACAACGGCAGCCGCCTTTTTGGCCAAAACCGAAGTGGATAATGAAAAACAAATCTCAAGTCAAAAGAATACCTTTAATAAGGTGGTTAAATCCTTTACTACTTTGAAACGTTCCCAAAGCTCAGATAAGGATAACAGCAATTTAGCCATAACGGATAAAGATGTGAAAAAATCAAATGAAAAAGAAAATTCAGATACACCATCATCTTCGATAGCGTATAGTGAGTCTTCTACTACTTCATTAAACGAAATACTATCTAAGCATGGAATTAATAATAAAAATAATAATAAAAATTACACTAATAACCATTATGATAATAAACAAGAGTTGCTAACATTAAAGAGTAATGGCAACATCACGAACATCACCACCACAGCCGTCGACACCAAGTTTTCTAGCAGCAGCAACAATAACAACAATGAAATCAATAGTATAACCACCACCGCCAGCAACAGTATTAACCGCAGCAACAATATTGCTAAGAGCCTTCAGAGCAACAGTAACAGTAATAACGGCATCATACCTAAGACCGCAAGCCAAGTTACTGATGTTAATGAAGGCGTCGGCGATAGTGGTGAAGTTAGTAGCTTACATTGTAGTCTTAATGCAGCTGCAGCTACTTTGAATTATAACGGCGGCAGCAAAAGCAACATAACTAACCGTTGTAACATTAGCATGATGAATTGTAATGCCTCATTAAGTCATCAACTAACCGCAACATCAAACTCACAGACAGACAGACATTTTTTAGAAAATTGCAATTTTAACCGTATTGGAAATCTAAATGAAAATGAAAAATTTGCATGTCAAAATCATCTTGGCAACTTGACAGCCGTTACTGCTACTGCTACAACTACTGCTCCATCAACCAGCACTTCATTATTGCCCCAAACAACAACAACGACCACAATAGCATCACCTTCATCCCCGACCACATTACCACAAAAACAACGTCTATCAAAAATTGTTATTGTTGTTAGAAAATTAAATACCACACCAGCAATAACTTCCGATCTAACCACAAAAACTGGCATGCAACATAAAACTAATCAAATTGCTACAATTGCTACTAACTCGAATACTAACCTGGCTGCCATTTCAGAGAATAAAGGAAAAAATTGTTTAGCTCCTATAATTAATGAAAATGGTAAATTTTTAAGATATTCATTGTTTTTGTTTTCATTTTTTTTTTCAAGGATTATTTTTGAGAAATATTCATATATATTTTAGGTCAAGAAGTATAATTTTTTAGGGTGATTTTTAAAGAGCTTTAGGAAAATTAAAACAAATACACATAAAATTCAGAAAAATGCATTAAACCTTCACTATAGGAAGGGTGGTATACTAACCTTCTCATTCCGTTTGTAAAACATCTAAAAATTGGTCTCAGACACCTAAAGGGTTAATTTTTTAAAGAGCTATAGAAATTAAAAAAAAAAAAAACATAAAATTCAGTAAAATACATGAAATCTTTATTTGAGTCGATAGAACAGACCTTAAATGGTCTGTCTGCTTAGTCCAATTTTATCTCACTTCAATGTTGTGTTCCAATCGCGGTTGCCACTTGATCTAAAAATAATCTACCAAAATTTGAAGAAAATTGTAATAAAAAACTACCAAATAAACAATCTTTTTTTCAGTTTTTGATTTCTATAGAAAATTTTGTCGAAATTTTATTACTATAGAAAATTTTGTCAAAATTGTATACCTATAGAAAATTTTGTCAAAATTTTATTCCTATAGAAAATTTTGTAAAAATTTTAGTCCTATAGAAAATTTTGTCAAAATTTTACTTCTATAGAAAATTTTGTCAAAATTTGTCAAAATTTATTCCTATCGAAAATTTTGTCAAAATTTGTCAAAATTTTATTCCTATCGAAAATTTTGTCAAAATTTTATTCCTATCGAAATTTTTACTCCTTTATAATATTTTTGTCAAAATTTTATTCCTATCGAAAATTTTGTCAAAATTTTATTCCAATGAAAATTTTGCCAAAATTTGTCAAAATTTATTCCTATCGAAAATTTTGTCAAAATTTTATTCCTGTATAATATTTGTCAAAATTTTATTCCTATAGAAAATTTTGTCAAAATTTATTCCTATCGAAAATTTTTTCAAAATTTTATTCCTGTATAATATTTTTTTGTCAAATTTTGTCAAAATTTTATTCCTATCGAAAATTTTGTCAAAATTTTATTCCTATAGAAAATTTTGTCAAAATTTATTTTTATCGAAAATTTTTTTCCTGTATAATATTTCTGTCAAAATTTATCAAAATTTTATTCCTATCGAAAATTTTGTCAAAATTTTATTCCTATAGAAAATTTTGTCAAAATTTATTCCTATAGAAAATTTTTTCAAAATGTTATTCCTGTATAATATTTTTTGTTAAATTTTGTCAAAATTTTATTCTTATCGAAAATTTTGTCAAAATTTTATTCCTATATAATAATTTGTTATTTTTTTCTATAGAAAATTTTGTCAAAATTTTACTTCTATAGAAAATTTTGTTAAAATTTTATTCCTATAGAAGATTTCGTCAAAATTTTATTCCTATAAAAAATTTTGTCAAAATTTATTCCTATCGAAAATTTTTTCAAAATTTTATTCCTATCGAAAATTTTGTCAAAATTTTATCCCTATATAATATTTTGTTATTTTTTTTCTATAGAAAATTTTGTCAAAATTTTATTTCTATAGAAAATTTTGTCAAAATTTTATTTCTATAGAAAATTTTGTCAAAATTGTATTTCTATAGAAAATTCTGTCAAAATTTTATTTCTACAGAAAATTTTGTCAAAATTTTATTTCTATAGAAAATTTTGTCAAAATTTTATTTCTATAGAAAATTTTGTCAAAATTTTATTCCTATAGAAATTTTGTCAAAATTTTAGTCCTATAGAAAATTTTATTAAAATTTTATTCCTATAGAAAATTTTGTTAAAATTTTATTCTACAGAAGATTTTGTCAAAATTTTATTTCTATAGAAAATTTGTGAAGTACCTCTTAGGTATAGGGGAATATTTGCAAAATCTACTAAAACATCAAGAATCCTACCAAACGGTAAAAAATTTTAAATTTTTGGTAGAATTCTACCAACTGTGGCAACCGTGGTTCCAATGCGTCAATGGAATCGTTCTTGTCTGTCTAGAAATGAGCTTTAACATAGCCGAGCATAATATAGTCTAAAGGAGTTAAATCGCACACCAGAGAGTAGGAAATACGTCAGTAGGTGGCAGTCATGAGAAAAGATTCTCTAATATCATGTTGTTGTTGTCGTAACAGTTTTTAATGTAGTTTCATCCATTTTGTTCTATGCTTATGTAGTTCAGCTAGTAGCCAAATCAAGGAACTCTGCGACAAGGGTGGGGTGTGTCCAGAGTGATCTGGTGGTGAGACGGGTAGGCTTAGCTGGACAAGCAAAAAGGTGACGAGTCATTGATTACAAATGGGACACACGTCAGCTTTGAGGCGGCTGCATTTGCCTGATGTTAGTTGGGCCAAAACTACCCGCGGTCTGCCGCGGGAGGTCTCTCTCCTCCGGTGCTATGGGCGGCGGTCGGACTCCGAGAACAGGATTGACCTTGTAGCTTCTCACCGCTTCAGCTACAGTATCCTCATGAATCCTGTTCAGACCTGTCTGGACGACTTAAAAAGGCTGTCGAATGTGACCCCGAGAATCTTGGTGTAATTCGTGATCGGAATTATTTCGCCGTCGACTAGGACATTCAACTGCCTGCCTACTTACGCCGTGCATGTAGTGAATAGTGTGTCTGAAGATTTGATGGGAAATATCCTCATCCTTGCAGTGAAATAACTGGTAAGATCAGGGAGGTAGACGTTAAATCGATCGCATATATCATCAACAATTGGTCCGGATGCCATGATTGTACAATCGTCCGCATACGATACAATCTCGACGACATCAGGAGGGGGTAGAATCGAGGACAGGTAGATATTAAACAGTGCCGGACATATCACCCCACCCTGGGGAACTCCATGTTTAACTCCACGGGGTTTTGACTTCCTGTCCCTGAATTCCACATACGACTGGCGTCCGCACAGATAATTCAGAACCCAACGCTTGGTTCCTGCCGGTAGGGACGTATTCTCAATGTCCTCGAATAGTGTGGCATGGTTGACCGTATCGAATGCCATCGATAGGTCAAGCGTCACGAGGACCGTCCTGTGACACAAATATAAAGCAATCGTCGTGCTATGTACCTTACGGAATCCATGTTGATGGTGGGCAGCTCTACAAGGCTGGGGAGGAGTAGTGCCTCAAGTGTCTTGGCTACTGGCGAGAGAAGGGATATCGGTCTGTACGATTCACCTTTACTCGAGACTTTGCCTTACCCATCTTCCACTCGTTGCCCTACCCATCTTCCAGACATCGGGTATAATGAGTGATTCTAAGGACAAATAGAGGAGTCTGGTCAGGTACTCAACTTCCAGTATTCCCAGATGCTTCAGCATTAGCATTGAAATTCCGTCGGGGCGCAGGGTCTTGGTTGGTTTCGCGCTGTTGATGATATAAGTAACATCGGCTGTGGTAAATTGAACTGTGTCATCGGCTCGGAGACCACGTATGCGACGAGTGGCTCTCCTTTTCGCTCTATCACTCTCGGGATGCTCGATAAACTGTCGGTTGTAACTTAGGCACAGGAACTGGTAAATTGTGTTCTAATGTCATGTAGTTTTTGTCGACGTTTCTCTCAAATACCATACAGTTTGCGTCGGCGTCACTGGGACAATTTCTGGTGTTGTTACCGGTTTTGTCGGCCAATTTTTAGACGCGATGTAAGGCTGCCAATATCACGGTTACGATTAATGATACGTGAAACAAAAGGTTTATTCACATTTAAATTCTGGAGGGCTCTAACGATATCCATTTGTGGGTTTCCAGCCAAATGTAAAACAATCATGCTATCACGCTTGAATTCCGTCATGTATAACTTTATTTCTGAATGTAATAAATCAAAATGTTTTCATATGTTTTTAAACAATATAATGAACTATGGCAAAAATTTTCATATTGTTTTCAATATTTAAATTATTTTTGATTTTCTACAATCTAATTCTCTATTTTTTTTCATAAAAACTTGTCAAAACTGTATTGGGGATTTTTGTGAGGAATTTTAATTCCAATTGGGGATTTTGGAAAGCATCATAATTTGGGGACAAGAGTGCTCTTACAATAGTCATATGTGTGTTTCCAGCCAAATATAAAGCAATCACCTATCACTCTTAAATTCCATCGTCTAATTTTATTTCTGGATACAATAGATTAAAATTCTTTTGTATTATTGTAAACAATTAAAAGTACTGTCTCCGGAGAAATATCTGGCAGCTATCAGACAAGCGGTATAGAAATGATAGCAACCTAAAGTTGGTCGCAATGCATATCAGCCACACTGTATAGTGATGGTATAGACATTTCCCTATACTTATGCGACAACTTTCACTGATTCAATTCCATTCTTCTATACCATCAATGTATCGGCATTTGTCTATAATCTATCCTAACTAGCAATTAGTTTTTCATTTGGAAAAATCATTCTTCCATAAATATTAACTTAGTCATTTTGGTGATAGTTAGTTCCACAATCTCGTAGGTACCAACGAAACCAACTCTATTATTTCCCACCGGGAGTTTGATGATTAATTTTCTTATTAACCATAGCAACCACAATTTAAACTGATCATTGTGTTCAATTGAGCTTAACGAACGAAGTTCTCGCTACTGTAAATGATCATGGCTATGGCCGCCGGTGCTGGTTATAGTGATGAGGAGAGTGAGTACACCAATCAATATTAACATCACCACGGCATGAACGGCTCCATTCCTAAATGCATGCTGTGCCGGAAAAGCTATTTAGCAATATGTAGTGTAAAATAAAACAAATTGAACTCTTTGTTATACTATTTAAGATCTATAGATGCTTTTAACATAGATAAGGTGTTGAAGATAAATTGCATGAATTTTGTTAACGGAGGGTTTGTAATATGGGATTTATAAGATGAGGTTCAGGTGGATAAAAGAAAATTTCCCTAAACATACGAAAACAAGTATATATGACCAATACAAGATAGTGGTAATTTGGGTCTATAGTAAATTGTAGATACTTAGAGAATTTCAAGAAAATTTGTAGGATTAAACTTTAGATTTGTATGATCTTATTGAAGCTTGGAAAATATGCCAACAATTATATTGTTTTTTTAAAAAAATTTTGACTAAATTTTCTAAAGAAATAAAATGTTGACAAATTTTTTTATAGAAATAAAATTTTGATACAATTTTCTATAGAAATAAAATTTTGACAAAATTTTTACAAAATAAATTTTTTCATAGCAATAAAATTTTGACAAAATTTTCTAAAGAAATAAAATTTTACCAAAATTTTCAATAGAAATAAAATGTTGACACAATTTTCTACAAAAATAAAATTTTGACAAAATTTTCCATAGAAATAAAATTTTGACGAATTTTTCTAAAGAAACAAAATTTTGATATAGTTTTCTATAGAAATAACATTTTGACAAAATTTTCCATAGAAATAAAATTTTGACAAAATTTTCTAAAGAAATAAAATTTTGACAAAATTTTCTAAAGATATAAAATTTTGAAGAAATTTTCTATAGAAATAAAATTTTGACAACATTTTCTATAGAAATAAAATTTTGACAAAATTTTCTATAGAAATAAAATTTTGAAAAAAAAAATCTATAGACATAAAATTTCGACAAAATTTTCTATAGAAATAAAATTTTGAAAAAATGTTCAATAGACATAAAATTTCGACAAAATTTTCTATAGAAATAAAATTTTGAAAAAAATGTTCAATAGACATAAAATTTTGACCAAATTTTCTATAGAAATAAAATTTTGACAAAATCTTCCATGGAAATAAAATTTTGACAAAATTTTCTATAGAAATGAAATTTTGACAAAATTTTCTAAAGACAAAAAATTTTCTAAAGACATGAAATTTTGACAAAATTTTCTATAGAAATAAAATTTTGACAACATTTTCTAAAGAAATAAAATTTTGACAAAATTTTCTATAGAAATAAGATTTTGACAAAATTTTCTAAAGAAATAAAATTTTGAAAAATTTTCTAAAGAAATAAAATTTTGATAAAATTTTCTAAAGAAATAAAATTTTGATACAATTTTCCATAGAAATAAAATTTTGACAAAAAAAAATTTCTATAGACATAACATTTGGACAAAATTTTCTATAGAAATAAAATTTTGAAAAAATGTTCTATGGACATAAAATGTTGACCAAATTTTCTATAGAAATAAAATTTTGACAAAATTTTCCATAGAAATAAAATTTTGACAAAATTTTCTATTGAAATAAAATGTTGACAAAATTTTCTATAGAAATAAAATTTTGGCAAAATTTTCTCTAGAAATAAAATTTTGGCACAATTTTCTATAGAAATAAAATTTTGGCCAAAATTGTCTATAGAAATAAAATTTTGGCCAAAATTATCTATAGAAATAAAATTCTGGCAAAATTTTCTTTAGAAATAAAATTTTGTTAAAATTTATATAGAAATAAAGTTTTGACAAAATTTTCTATAGAAATAAAATTTTGACAAAATAGAAATAAAATTTTGACAAAATTTTCTATAGGAATAAAATTTTGACAACATTTTATATTGAGATAACATTTTGACAACATTTTCTATAAAATAAAATTTTGACAAAATTTTCTAAAGACATAAAATTTTGAAAGAAGTTGCTATAGAAATAAAATTTTGACAACATTTTGTATAGAAATAAAAGTTTGAAAAAATTTTCCATAGAAATAAAAAAATCTATAGAAATAAAATTTTGACTTATTATAGACATAAAATTTTGACAAAATTTTCAATAGAAATAAAATTATCTATAGAAATAAAACTTTCACAAAATTATCTATAAAAATAAAATTTTAACAAAATTCTGACAAAATTTTCTATAGAAATAAAATTTTGGCAAAATTTGCTATAGAAATAAAATTCTGGCAAAATTTTCTTTAGAAATAAAATTTTGTTAAAATTTCTAGAGAAATAAAGTTTTGACAAAATTTTCTATAGAAATAAAGTTTTGCCAAAATTTTCTATAGAAATAAAATTTTGACAAAATTTTCAAAACACCAAAAATTTTGTCAACATGTTCAAAACACAAAAAATTTTGACAAAATTTTCTAAAGAAATAAAATTTTGATAAAATTTTCCATAGAAATAAAATTTTGACAACATTTTCTAAAGAAATAAAATTTTGACAAAATTTTCTAAAGACAAAAAATTTTGACAAAATTTTCTATAGAAATAAAATTTTGACAAAATTTTCTATAGAAATAAAATTTTCAATAGAAATAAAATTTTGACAAAATTTTCTATAGAAATAAAATTTTGACAAACATTTTCGATAGAAAAAATGCAAAATAAGATATTTTTGTTTGGTAGTTTTTTGTTAAAAATTTCTCCAGATTTTGGTAGAATATTTTTGGGTCGAGTGGCAACCGTGCTTACATGGCCTTAAGAAATCAAATCGGTATATCGGTCAATATGGCGGTTTTATTAAAATATGGACCCATAGGAGAATTTCTCTTGTTTCAACGAGTGTTGCCTGGTTATAATTTTACATCAATTTAGCTCCTTTTTATAACTGAGTACGAACGGCATTTCACATTACGATGAAACTTTTTGTAGAAGCTTTAAAACACACTGCAATGTCACCAGTATTACTGAGAGGGGATAATCAATCGTTGGAAAACATTTTTATTTTTAGTTGAAACGGGATTGAACCCAAGACCCTTTGATATTTCATCTACCCTAGATTAAATTCTTTATTTAATATTACAAGAACAGCAATTGTTCGGTATAATTGAATTGATTGTAAACTGCCATGGCATGTTAGACATGTAGGTCTATCTGATAATGTATTGTAATGTATTCTTTTTCATATTAATTGAATTTTTCTCACTACACACTGTAATCTTCTAATTAAAATTGATACCGTATACGAATGGGTTTCTCCCATATATAATGAGAATGAGATGGGAAAAATCTGAACTCAATGAATGAAGTCATTACAATTTTGGAATCATAAAATTTTGTTTTGATGACATGACATGCAATGTAATAATCTATATGTAATAATAATGGAGTGGACTACATAGATTGTCATCACCATCTCAGTTAGTCTATCATACAAAAAAAAAAAACTCCTGAATGTGTTATGCATTCCATTGTTCATTACTACATGAATTACTATAAAAATTTGCTTTTTCTTTTATAAAATCAACTTCAAAAATTCTCATAGAAACTGTCACTTTTTTCACTTCCATAAAAATGTTGTAATTCATTTTTGGGGGCATTTTTACATCGCACAGCTGTTGCCTAACTTGTGCTGGCTCGCTCTCCCTCTCGTGATTTATGCGTTGAAGTGTAAAAGGTATAGGCAATATTTTTGGAAAGCAAAGAAAATCATCACTTTTTTTCGTTGGTCTAACCAAAAAAAAAGTTTCCCATTTATGTCACCCATTTAGTTTTGGTCTCTTGTTTAATTTATTTTGTTTTTCTTGAGGAAAAAGTAACAACTCTTCGTCATAATGAGTTCAACAATAATGATGGGAAAGATCATAATGATTCACGTTGACCCACAATAATGTTGGGAGTCTATCCATTTCGTCTTCTATGAATCTTCCACTCATTTTCATTTGATATTTTACGATTTCTAATTATAACAAAATCTAAGGAAAAGCCTACATCCACGAAACAGTGAGCCATCCACAATGCCATCATAAGAAAATATTCACAATGTTTGGCAATGTTACATCTCCTAATCTCTCGCCGATGATCAGGGTAAGGAAATATAATCCAGAAGTAGCTACAAAATATACACGGAAAAAATAAAATATTGACCTTATGTGTTTAAGGATCCCCTGCATTGATTTCGCATTAATTCTCTCGTTCCAATATTATTTCAGTATTTCGTGAATTTGGTTTGGTTTATTTAAATTGAAAAAAAAATTAATTGAAAAGTCTGTAAAAATCTTGTGAAGTGAAAATGAGGCCTTTGAATGTTAGGATTAAATATAATGACTTGGGAAGAACTACAATTTTTTTGGCAGGACACTTGCTACAGGTCATTGACATTGCTACCAGTATCATTATAACGATTTATTGTGCTATACACAAGCACTTTTGTTTACTTTGACGTATTTCGGATTGCCAACAATAGCCAGGTGTGATTTTCAAACCCAATGTAACGTAATGAATGAAGCCGACCCATTTCTACACACAAAAAATTATCACCAAATTTTTTTCAATTAAACATTTAACTGAATTTGGAAACGGATTCAATTAATATGTTAATTGATTCAATTAATTATTTAATCAAATCCGAATAAAAACCAATTAAAAAAATGATTGATATTTGTTACGTTTCCAATTAAAATATTAATTGATTCAATCAATTTGTTAATCAATTCGGAAATAATTTTCAATTACAAACGTGATTGAAAAATTTTCCGTTTCCAATTACACATGTGATTGATCCAATCACCTTTGTGATTGAAATTGAATAATTTTGAGCAATGGAAAGAGCGAAAGAGCGAAAAGAGAACAAGAGAATGGGTATTAATAAAAAAATGTGTGATGGAGAGATCAGTCTGTGGAAGTAACTCGTAACGAACGGTTGGGTTTTTGTTTTTCGCGTAAATTGAAAAACATGATTGGCGACATTCTGTCTGCTGCATTCAAAATGTGTGCATAAATATTTTCAACGCAACAACAAATCATAGCAAAGGGTTGAAATAAATAAAGTGTGCAACAACAAATGGTCACGTGGTAAACGTTTGAAAAAATATATGAGAGAACGCGAGAACGCATTAGAAATTACCTGTGTTTGTGTTTTGTGGTATTGTAAAAATGGAAAACAATCTACGTTTATTGGAAGGTAAGACATTGTGAAATGTGAATACCGTTTTCTATTGAAGCCTGTTTACATTAAACAAACTAAAATAATATATTTTTTATTCATTTATTTTAGTGAGCAATTTTATTTCGTGCAATTGGTCAATCAATCAACTCCATCATTTTATCAAATATATAAGAATATACGAATATGTTAGCAATCAAAAGGTGGGTACCATATTGATCTTTTAAAATTATAATTTTTTCACTCCTAGTTTTCTTAAAACCAAGAGCGGTATGGGTTTGTTGGGTCTTGAAGTTGCGAAGTAGCGTTTGCATTAAATTGTATTTTTGTTTTACCTGCCTTTTTCAGTTTGAACCCAAGTAGAGAGCAGTATATCTGATATATAAACTAATGAGCTGAATTATGTAATGGTAAAAAAGTTCTTTCTTTTGAATTTAAAAATATGAAAAATATCCGAAAATAATAAAAAAATATGTATTTTCCATTTATATTTTTTTCTATTTCCAGAATTTGCAAAGTATCATAAACATAATACCAAATATTTCATTGTTTTGCCATTATTTTTGTCTTTGATTGGTTCAAGTTTTAATAGACGATTTCAATGTGTGGAAATTTTGGAAAGGAATTGTACTAAAATTAATTAATTATTACCGAGCTCCTTAATACACCTTTTTATGCTAGAAGACTACAACTGCAAAAGAAGATTATAAATCTGCAACCTGGAACTAAGAATTTAACTTGATATTCTATGCAGGTAAGTTTTAGCAAAATTAACTTTTAATTGAACAAAATTAAATTCGAATTATACTGTTTACTTTCAGAAAAACTAATTTAGCTTACAGGCTAAATTAAATTTATTGGAAATCTAGGCGCATTTACATATTAGAAGGAACATGCTGACATGGTTATTATGATAAGGAAGATAATGATTTATATAGTCTATTTTTTTCACCCTATAGTTGTTATTGATAGTAATTGTATGTGTAAGTTATGTTAGAACAAAACACAAATGACAAGAACCAAATTTATTTGTCTATTGCATAATTCAAAAAATAATAAAATATTAAATATATTTTATAAGGAACACATATTTTCTTTTATTTCAAATAAAACTAAATATGATTTTGGGGGCGCAATAAATAAATTTTTTGATTGAAATTTATAGCCAATTTCAATTAATTATTTAATTGAATGAATCAAATAGTTGATTGATTTTTGTCGCGAAATTGATTAAAATTTTAATTGATTCAATTAAAACTGTGATTGAATTTTATGTTAAAAATCAATCACGTTTTTAATTGATTCAATCACACAATTAATTGATTCCGTTACAAAAGTCAATTAAATTTTTAATTGAAAATCGTGTTGGTTTTCAATCAAAATGGGTGATTGATACTATCATTTTCGTGATTGAAGACATTTCAATTAAAAAAATGATTGAATCCGCGATTTTCGTGATTGAAATCAAAAAAATTTTTTTTGTGTGTATCGGCGGCTGATAATTAAATTTTGCCTCCGGCGAAAGTTCAAAATGTTGGCAGAAAATACAACAATTATTAATACATTTTTCAATTTTTAATAAATATTTTTGATTAATTAATCTACCAACCTTTGAAGGGAGCCACCGTGGTGCAATGGTTAGCATGCCCGCCTTGCATACACAAGGTCGTGGGTTCGACCGAACACCAAAAAGTTTTTCAGCGGTGGATTATCCCACCTCAGTAATGGTGGTGACATTTCTCAGGGTTTCAAAGCTTCTATAATTGGTTTCACTGGAATGTGGAACGCCGTTCGGACTCGGCTATAAAAAGGAGGTCCCTTGTCATTGAGCTTAACATGGAATCGGGCAGCACTCAGTGATAAGAGAGAAGTTCACCACTGTGGTATGACAATGGACTGAATAGTCTAAGTGAGCCTGATACATCGGGCGGCCACATAACCTAACCTAACCTTTGAAGAAAATTTTACCACAAATCTACCAAATTTGAAAAAGAAAATCAAATTTTGAAGTTTTTGTTCAAATTTTTGTGGTTGGTATGAAAAAAAATGTTTTTTCTTCGAATGAATGAATGACCCCTTCAATCAGCTGTATGAAAATTAAAGTTTATAAGGGTAATGAATTCAAACAAAATTTTGTCAAAATTTAATTTTCACAGAAGATTTTCTCAAAGTTTGTTCAATTTTTTTTTCTATAGATAAATTGGTCAAAATTTTATTGCTATAGAATGTGTTCTCAAAATTTTATTTCTATAGAGAATTCGGTCAACATTTCCTTTTTATAAAAAATTTGGTTAAAATTTTATTTCTATAGAAAATATGGTCAGAATTTTTTCTATAATTTTTTTTTTCTCAAAATGTTATTTCTATAACAATTTTCTGAAAATTTTATTTCTATAGAAGTTGTTCTCAAAATTTTAATTCTATAGACAATTTGGTGAATTTTTTTGCAATAGAAGATTTTGTCAAAATTTTATTTCTATAAAAAATTTTGTCAAAATTTTATTTCTATAGAAAATTTTGTCAAAATTTTATTTCTATAGAAAATTTGGTCAAAATTTATTTCTATAGAAAATTTTACGAAAATTTTATTCTTGTTGTTTGTACAAAGGTTTATTTCGGCAAAAGCCGACTATCATAAACCTTTTTTCGGAAGGTTCAAGTGTGGCTCACTTTGGGTTTAGTGAACTACCCGACTTTATTCTGATAATTGGTTGATAGTTTTGCTGCAAGTAAAGGATGCTGTTGGAAGGAATGTGGTAATTCCGAAACGTGCGTCCATCCAACCATCTTGCAGTCTATAGGGCTTTGCCCAAATAAATTTGACTGTTTGTAAAGCTACTGTTGTAGTGTAGTCAACGCAATGGTTTTAAGATGATATTAAAACAACAAATTTTATTTTTATAGAAAATTTGGTCAACATTTTATTTCTATAGAGAATATGACCAAAATTTTATTTCTATAGATTTTCTCAAAATTTTATTTTCATAATTTTTTTTCTCAAAAATTTTTTTTTTTTAATTTTCTCAAAATTTTATTTCTGTAAAAGATTTTCTCAAAATTTTATTTGTATAGAAAATTTTGTCAAAGTTTTATTTCTATAGAAAATTTCCTCAAAATTTTATTTCCATAGAAGATTTTCTTAAAATTTTATTTCTACAGAAAATTTTCTCAAATTTTTATTTCTATAGAAGATTTTCTCAAAATTTTATTTCTATAGAAAAATTTCTCAAAATTTTATTTCTATAGAAATTGGGTCAATATTTTATTTCTACAGATAATTTGGGCAAAATTTTATTTCAATAGAAAATTTTGACAACATTTTTCAATAGAAAATTTTGACAACATTTCAATAGAAAATTTTGACAACATTTTATTTCTATAGAAGATTTTCCCAAAATTTTATTTCTCAAGAAAATTTGGTCAAAATTTTATTTCTATAGAAAATTTGGTCAAAATTTTATTTCTATAAAAAATTTGGTCAAAATTTTATTTCTATTCTATTTTCCCAAAATTCTATTTCTATAAAAAATTTGGTCATTTTTGTTTTTCTGTAGAAAAGTTGGTCAAAATTTTATTTCTTTAGATAATTTTGTAAAAATTTTTATTTCTATAGAAAATTTTGTCAAAATTTTATTTCTATGGAAAATTTTCAAATTTTGGTTCTATATAAAATTTTCTCAAAATTTTATTTCTATTGAAGATTTTCTCAAAATTTTTTTTCAATAGAAAATTTGGTCAAAATTTCTCAAAATTTTATTTGTATAGAAGATTTTCTCAAAATTTTATTTCTATTGCTATATAAAATTTGGTCTAAAATATATTTCTATAGAAAATGTCGTCAAAATTTTTCTTTCGATAGAAAAATTGAAGTACCTCTTAGTTGGAGGTGAATGTTTTGCAAAATCTACGAAAACATCAAGAATTCTAACCACTGTGGCAATACGTGTCTCCAATACGAAAAATTTTATTTTTAAATAAATACAAACGTAAACGCTCTTGGTGACTTGCAAACAAAATAATGGGAAGTGGCTGTCATGTTAACCCTTTCACTACCGAAATAAACCTAATGTTAAAAACTTTAATTTTTCTTCTGTTTCTACTTGTACTAACAGCATGTACAACAAAAATTGTAATATTGAAAACCTACCTCAATTACTTCAAGAGCTATATGAGCTTGTTCTGAAAACTTGATTCTTGAATTGTGACCAAATGGCCTTACGAAAATAAGCGCTATTTGGCCTATAATATCTTTCAAAGTGTGAGAAAAAATACAAAAAAGAACCCGAAGTAGTATCAGCTAAAATTTTTGTATGAATGTCCATTTACTAGAAACATATAGTAGAAAAATTATCTCAATTTTCGTATTTTTCGTTTATTGTAAAAGAACTTTATAAAAATGTATTTTAGTGCTCACCAATATGGAAAATATTTATAGCTTATTTAGATTAAAGCCTCCACTTTAAAATAACATCGAGAAATAAATCGATACTAAGTGGGAAAATAGAATTTGTTGTCTTTTTCGAATGTCCTTCTAAGTGGACATCGGTAGTGAAAGGGTTAAGTCAAGATAGATTCTTGAACTTGGCAACACTTCATGTTATTTAAATAAGAACTATCGCCTACCCCGTACTTTCGAAAAATCTTTTCTCAATTTCTGTCAGTTTTCCTAATCCTGATAATTTGTTCCATTGTATATTTCTACCAAATGCATGAACATTTTCTCGTTTGGGGAAGACAACGATAGGAATGAATCATCAATTGTATGTCCTATGTGAATGGTGTTGGATATTTTGCATTGAAAATCTTCTCATCTTTAAATGCAACACAGATATGGATACTTGGACTGAGGCATCTTTTGGATCTTTTGACTAGGCAACCACAGTCTCTTCGTCACCACAACACATCATTGTTTTGACTATCGCATAAGCTTTTATACGATGATGATGTTGATGATGATGGAGTTGACGCTGATGATGATGCAGTTTCTGGGGTGGTGAAATGGTCAATGATCTTCTTAAGATATTTTAACAAGATTTTCCTATAAATCAGGCTGTTGTGATGTGTAAATTGATGACCACGAATAGTCTTCCGCACCATACTTTATTCCATCGAATTCAATGATATTCGAATTGAAATGATAGAGAAATCCATTGTTTGGCTTTTAACGTTGGATTCCCAAAAGAGAAGCATAATAAAATTGTTTGTTAAGATTTGTTTGTTAACAAGATTCACTCTTTAATTAATGGAAAATTTGATTTATATGAGATTTTTGATCCAAGCTTAATGCCATACAATATTGGATACTTTTCCATGATTTTTAAGCTGGTAAATCTTATTAAAAATTAATTACATTTTATTTTGATAGTTTTATATCGAACATTTGATTTTTTCTTTATTATGAGACACTTTCTATTGGTGGAAAGTAATGAATTTATGAAATTTCATTATTTTGATAAAAAGCTAGAGGAAGGAAGTAAAAGTAAAATTTTGGAAGAAAAAATTTTGTTTTTCACTATGTGTGAAAAATGTAGTTATCACTTCCTGTCCTAGCATCATAAATTATTGACAATAAATTATAAATCACTAACATAATTAAAAGCAAAAGTGAACTGTCATCTCGTTCACAGATCGGATGCTTATTTCACAATCAAAAGTAAGATATGTGGTTAATAATGCACATCAATATCAGCCAAGTGGCCAACACGACCCTGCAATTTTATCAAATTTTTATTTCTATAGAAAATGTCAAAATTTTTTTCCTAAAGAAAATATTGTCAAAATTTTATTTCTATAGAAAATTTTCTCTAAACTTTATTTCTATAGAAAATTTTCTCAAAATTTTATTTCTATAGAAATGTTTCCTCAAAATTTTATTTCTATAGAAAATTTTATCAAAATTTTATTTCTAAAGAAAAAAATTTTACAATTTAATGTCTATAAAAAATTTTGTCAAAATTTTATTTCTATACAAAATTTTGTCAAAATTTTATTTCTACAGAAAATTTTGTCACAATTTTGTTTCTATATAAAATTTGGTCAAAATTTTCTTTTTATAGAAAGTTTTGTCAAAATTTTGTTTCTATAGAAAATTTGATAAAAATTTTATTCTTGTAGAAAATTTGTCAAAATTTTATTTGTATAGAAAATTTTGTCAAAATTTTATTTGTATAGAAAATTTTGTCTAAATTTTATTTCTATAGAAAATTTTGTCAAAATTTTATTTCTATAGAAAATGTTGTCAACATTTTATTTCTATAGAAAAATTTGTCAAAATTTATTTCTATAGAAAATTTTCTCAAAATTTTATATCGAGAGAAAATTTTGTCAACATTTTATATCGATAGATAGATTTTGTCAAAATTTATTTCTATAGAAAATTTTCTCAAAATCTATAGAAAATTTTGTCAAAATTTATTTCTATAGAAAATTTTCTCAAAATATTATATCGATAGAAAATTTTTCTCAAAATTTTACTTCTATAGAAAATTTTGTCAATATTTATTTCTATACAAAATTGTCTCAAAATTTTATATCGATAGAAAATTTTTCTCAAAATTTTATTTCTATAGAAAATTTTCTCTAAATATTATTTCTATAGAAATTTTTCTCAAAATTGTATTTCTATAAAAAATTTTATCGAAATTTTATTTCTATCGAAAAAAATTTTCAAAATTTAATTTCTATAAAAAATTTTGTCAAAATTTTATTTCTATAGAAAATGTTGTCACAATTTTGTTTCTATATAAAATTTTGTCAAAATGTTATTCCTATAAAATTTTGCCAAATTTCATATCTATAGAAAATTTTGTCAAAATTTTATTTCTATAGAAAATTTTGTCAAAATTTTGTTTCTATAGAAAATTTTGTTTCTATAGAAAATTTTGTCAAATTATATTTCTATAGAAAATTTTGTCAAAATTTATTTCTAAAGAAAATTTTCTCAAAATTTTATATCGATAGAAAATTTTGTCAACTTTTTATATCGATAGAAAATTTTGTCAAAATTTTATTTCTATCGAAAATTTTGTCAAAATTTATTTCTAAAGAAAATTTTCTCAAAATTTTATATCTATAGAAAATTTTTCTCAAAATTTTATTTCTATAGAAAATTTTTATCAAAATTTATTTCTATAGAAAATTTTCTCAAAATTTTACATCGATAGAAAATTTTTCTCAAAATTTTATTTCTATAGAAAATGTTCTCTAAATATTATTTCTATAGAAAATTTTCTCAAAATTTTATTTCTACAGAAAATTTTGTCACAATTTTATTTCTATATAAAATTTGGTCAAAATTTTATTTTTGTAGAAAATTTTATTTCTATAAAAATTTTTTCAAAATTTTATTTCTATAGAAAAAATTTTCAAAATTTTATTTCTGTAATTTTCTACATTTTCTAATTTTTATTTCTATAGAAAATTTTGTCAAAATTTTGTTCTCTAGTAAATTTTGGAAAAATTTTATTTCTATAGAAAATTTTCTTAAAATTTTATTTCTATAGAAAATCAAAATTACTTTTCTATAAAAAGCTTGTAAAAATTTTGTTTCTATAGAAAATTTTGTCAAAATTTTATTTCTATAGAAAATTTTTTCAAAATTTTAGTTCTATAAAAAATTTTCTCAAAATTTCATTTCCATAAAGAATTTTGTCAAAATTTTATTTCCATAAAGAATTTTGTCAAAATTTTATTTCTATAGAAAATTTTGTCAAAATTTTATTTCTATAAAAATTTTTGTCAACATTTTATTTTTAAAGAAAATTTTCTCAAGTGTTTAATTCTATAGAAAATTTTGTCAAAATTTTATATCGAAAGAAAATTGTTCTCAAAATTTTATTTCTATAGAAAATTTTGTCAAAATTTTATTTCTACAGAAAATTTTGTCAAAATTTTATATCTAGAGAATTCTACCAACTGTGGCAAGCCTGGTCATTAGCCCAATTTCGAATTTTGTGTTTATTTGTACGAAATTTCAAGAACATTTTCAAACGATCATGTTTTGTTATTATATTGTATTACAAATGTAAGCATTGGTATTTGTATAAAGTTTCAAAAAACAAAATGTATTTTGAGCAATACCTCTTGGTGCTAACATTAAACAGTTACATTTTCCGTTTGTTTTTAGTTCAAGTGCTAATTTATGCAATTCTTTCTTTAACAAATTTCAAAATCCCATGGTCGTCTTTGTTGAGAACCATTGGATGTTGAGAAATGGGCAAAAAAGGGTCATTCTTGTCTATGTTTCAAGTTTTCGGAACATGTGTATTCCTAATGTTTATATGTTTGTTGCTTTATATTTTCATTTCTATTTCTGCAGAATTGAACCATTTTATTCTGTCCAAAAAACATATATTTTTCTACACCACCACGAATATATTCCTGGAATCATATTACGAAATCTTACAAGTTGTTCAACATTTAGATGTTGGTTTCTGTGGCAACATTTGGTTTACACCAGCACGCATTAAAAATAAAAAAAAATTATGTAAAGTGCTTTAAAATGTAAAGAAAAAACCAAAAACACATGGAATTTAGAAACATATAATGGAAGTGTCATTTGATCCATGTTTCTGTGCCACCAGATTAATGTGAGACCATATTATTTATGCAAAATTTTATTGATTTTATGTTGGTGGGAACGAAAGGCAATAAAAGAATTTTGAGTCCGAAAATCGCTAGGATGGCAAATAAGATAGAGAAAAAATCCAAAATCTCATATTGACAGACCACAGTTTCGATCCTGTAAAACGATTTACAAAAATAGAAGAAAACAAAACTCTTCTTTCAGTGTACATATATCGAACCTCTTAACGATTGAGAATGTATGTATATTTATGAAGTCTTAACCATTTACGTTAATACATTATAAGCCACTGTGTAACATAATATATAATTATTGAGAAAAATATGAACAAAACTGTCTATAAGTTAACTTTAACCATCAGTTTAAAATTGAAAACTTCTTTGCGACTAATACCACGAAGTTGAAATTTCTCAATTTACACACATTTCTATTTCTGGAAACAAGTTCTTCAGAAGTAAATAACTCTTTGGCCAAATTAATTAAATTGTTGAAAAAATAACAGTTTTAACGTTTCCACAAAGTTTATGATCCATGACATAGTTTTAAGATAGCAACAACAATTTTAAATAATTAAATATATATTCTTTAGAAAATGCGATCATTTTTAAAGCGAAGATACTGTATTGGCATATTTTTAAAAAGAGGTCGCTATGTAATGATTTAAGCGTATCGAAATATTAAACCATACGGCTACACTGAAAAAATTTTTTTTCGTTTCAATCACAGATTAATAGATCCGTTTAAAGATTTGAATTGATATTTAGATAAAACAAATACACAGTTAATGTGTCGAATAGTAATGTAATCGTAAATTATTATTTTAGCTTGCATCAACAAGAGAAAGTTAGCACTTCTACAAATTTTAGTTCTTTAGAAAATTTTGTTAAAATTTTATTTCTATAGAACATTTTGTCAAAATTTCACTTCTATAGAAAATGTTGTCAAAATTTTATTTTTATCCAAAATTTTGTTGTTTTCTAAGAAAAATTTGTTAAAATTTTATTTCTACAGAAAATTTTGTCAAAATTTTATTTCCATAGGAAATGTTGCAAACTTTTATTTCTATCGCCAATTTTGTAAAAATTTTGTTTCTCTAGAAAATTTTGCCAAAATTTTATTTTTATAGCGAATTTTATTTTATTTTATTTCTATAGAACATATTGTTAAAATTTTATTTCTATAGAAAATTTTCTCAAAATTCTATTTCTATAGAAAATTATGTCAAAATTTTATTTCTGTAGAAAAGTTGCAAAATTTTATTTCTATCGCCAATTTTGTAAAAATTTTAGTTCTATAGAAAATTTTGCCAAAATTTTATTTTTATAGCGATTTTTTACATTATTTCTATAGAACATTTTGTTAAATTTTATTTCTATAGAAAAATTTGTCAAAATGTTATTTTTATAGAAAATTCTGTCAAAATTTTATTTCTATACAAAATTTTGTCAAAATGTTATTTTTATAGAAAATTCTGTCAAAATTTTATTTCTATAGAAAATTGTATCAAAATCTTATTTCCATAGAAAATTTTATCAAAATTTTATTTCTGTAGAAAATTTTGTTAAAATTTTATTTCTATAGAAAATTGTGTCAAAATCTTATTTCCATAGGCAATTTTGCCAAAATTTTATTTCTTTAGAAAATTTTGCCAAAATTTTATTCTATAGAAATTTTGCCAAAATTTTATTTCTATAGAAAATTTTGTCAAAATTTTATCTATAGAAAATTCCGTCAAAATTTTATTCCATCGACAATTTTGTCAAAATTTTATTTCTATAGAAAATTCTGTCAAAATTTTATTTCTAAAGAAAATTGTGTCAAAATCTTATTTCCATAGAAAATTTTATCAAAATTTTATTCTATCGACAATTTTGTCAAAAATTTATTTATTTAGAAAATTTTGTCAAAATTTTATTTCTATAGAAAATTCCGTCAAAATTTTATTTCTAAATAAAATTTTGTCAAAATATTATTTCTACAGAAAATGTTGTCAACATTTTATTTCTATAGAAAATTGTGTTAAAATCTTATTTCCATAGGAAATTTTATCAAAATTTTATTCTATCGACAATTCTGTCAAAATTTTATTTCTATACAAAATTTTGTCAAAGTTTTATTTCTGTAGCAAATTATGTCAAAGTATTATTTCTATAGAAATTTTTGTCTAAATCTTTTTCTATAGAAAATTTTGTTAAAATTTTAGTTCTATAGAAAATTTTGTCAAAATTTTATTTATGTAGAATAATTTTTCACTTCTTTATTTCTATAAAAAAATTTTTCACAATTTTATTTCTTTAGAAAATTTTGTCAAAATGTTATGTCTGTAGAAAATTTTTTCAAAATTTTGATTTCTATAAAAAATTTTGTCAAAATTTTATTTCTATATAAAATGTGTGCAAGATTTTATTTCTATAGAAATTTTTTTGTCAAAATTTTATTTCCATAGAAACTGTTGTCAAAATTTTATTACTATAGAAAGTTTTGTCAAAATTTTATTACTATAGAAAGTTTTGTCAAAATTTTATTTCTATAGAAAATTTTGTCAAAATTTTATTTCTATCGAAATTTTTTCAAAATTTTATTTCAGTAGAAATTGTTTTCAAAATTTTATTTCTATTGAAAATTTTGTCAACATTTTATTTGTATTGAAAATTTTGTCAAAATTTTATTTTTATAAAAAATTTTGCCAAAGTTTTATTTCTATAGAAAATTTTCACAAAATTTTATTTCTATAGAAAATTTTGTCAACATTTTATTTCTATAGAAAATTTTCTGAAAATTTTATTTCTGTATAAAATTTTCTCAAAATTTTATTTCTATAGAAATTTTTGTCAAAATTTTATGTCCATAGAAATTGTTTTCAAAATTTTATTTCTATATAAAATTTTGTCAAAATTTTATTTCTATAGCAAATGTTGTCAAAATTTTATTTCTATATAAATTTTTTGTCAAAATTTTATTTGTATAGAAAATTTTGTCAAAATTTTATTTTATAATAAATTTTGTCAAAAGTTTATTTCTATAGAAAATTTTGTCAAAATTTTATTTCTATAGAAAATTCTCTCAAAAAATTATTTCTATATTTTGATCTCAGCTTTAGAACCATTTTGTTGATTAAACTGCATATAGAGGATGCTGATGAGGAATGTGGTAATTCCGAAACGTGCGTCCATCCAACCATCTTACAGTCTATAGGGCTTTGCCCAAATAAATTTGACAAACATTCCTTTCCTCTGTTGGTTACAAAATGGTTTTAAAGCTGAGATCAAAACAACAAATATGATTGAAGTACAAACCAACCATAAAAAACAAAACAAAAATTTATTTCTATAGAAAATTTTGTTATATTTTTATTACTCTAGAAAATTTTGTCAAAATTTTATTTTTATAGAACATTTGGTTAAAATGTTATTTCTATAGAAAATTTTCTCCAAATTTTATTTCTATAGAAAATGTTGTCAAGATTTTATTTCTATAGAAAATTTTTGTCAAAATTTTATTTTAATAGAAAATTTTATTTCTATAGAAAATTTTGTCAAAATTTTATTTCCATAGAAAATTTTATTAAAATTTTATTTCTATAGAAAATTTTTTCAAAATTTTATTTCTGTAGAAAATTTTGTCAAAAATTTATTTTTCTATAGAAAAATTTGTCAACATTTTATTGATATAGAAAATGTTGTCAAATTTTTATTTATATAGAAAATTTTGCCAAATTTTAATTTCTATAGTAAATTTAAGTACCTCTTAGTCGAAAAGGAATATTTTGGAAAATATAACAAAACATCAAGAATTCTTCCAATCTATTAAGCGGTAAAAAACCCTACGGGAAATTGGTGCAAATTGCCACTAAAGGACCTATCACAGAACTGGTACCTGTGCTCCAGGTAGTTGCAATTTTTGTATAGTCGTTATTTATTTATTTCCGTACTCGCTTGAAATTAAAATCTTAGATCCATTAAGATTTTAATATCAAGCGTTTTCAAATAAAATGATCAGAATAACATATTGTTCGACATATTTCAAAAGTTTTTTTTTTTTTTCATTTCTGGTTAGATTTGGATGCCCAAATTGAAATAGATTTCTAAGAGTTTGTCCGAGATTGGTGCCCGAGGACCTGTCTATGGGGTGCTCCCTCTAAATTGTCCCAGGACGTGTCCTTTGGGATGAGTCCAAGACGCGTCCTAAAATGTTAATTTACTCCGTCAATGACAAACCCATGTTAAAGTGACCGGTCCCTTCCATACGTTTTTACCAGAACCTGTAAATTGTCCCAGGACGTGTCCTTTGGGATGAGTCCAAGACGCGTCCTAAAATGTAAATTTACTCCGTCAATGACAAACCCATGTTAAAGTGACCGGTCCCTTCCATACGTTTTGACCAGAACTGGGACTGGTCCATACACACCAGGGACTAGTCCTGTACCGGTTCTGTGATTGATCCATTTCCCGTAGGGAAACGTGGTTATATGTCTTAATATGATTGGTAACACATTCAGTGAAATTTGATTTAATCCCCATGATATTAGTGTCCGCATCACTCTCGATAATGCATTGGAAATGAAATTCAGTATAACAGTAGTATGCCGAAGTGAATTCCTCACAAAAATTCATTGAACCTTTCCAGCTATTTCAAATGTTAAATTGGTCATGGGAACCCAACAATAATGCTCCTCAAGCAGTGTATCATCTAGAAACTTCCTCTAATGGATAAACAACATGTCAACTAAGAAATAGAAAACGTGAACATCACATTGCGATGATCTCCACTAGAGAAACCACTCCAAACATTTTTTGGACATACTATTTTTGGAAATCAGGCATCAACACCAAATACGTCGTTATACGAATACTGTTCGTCTTCTTACATCATTCCATTGAGATAATCGAATTGAATCTGAAGTGAAGCAAACTGATCGATTATCATTAGATACATTGGACAAACATTGATTAGTGATTTCCTTATGAGTTCTCATCATCATCATCATTGGTATACTAAATTATTAATAATTGCACCATACGTGGAATAATCGCACAATACACCAACGCAAACGCACATTCCATTTCAGGGATTGAGTAAAAGTGGTTCTTCTATCGAAAAGTATAGAACGAACGAATGAATGAATGATACAACTATGATAAATGTTATGTGGGGTTCGATTTTGAAATACGACATGAGGAGGAACATAATAGACCAACTCACTTGTACGTATGATGAAATTACAGACAGACAGACAAATGGTGTTTGTAGAACTAACTGCCAATTGATATTCTTCTTATAGGCAACTATGACGATGAATGAATGAGCGCGAGTGTCATGTCACCAACCATTTGGTTCTTAATATGTCAATATTATGGATTGTAAATACGCATTGCAGGCAGCAACATTTTGTCTTTTACACCTGCTTGTTATTTGTAGAGTAGAGAATTCCATAGTAGTCCATAAATGATTTCATCCAATTGGCTAGAGATATGAACAGTGGAATCAAATTAATTCAATTCAGTCACATAGTTATTCTGAATCAATCTCAAACTGATTTAGAGAAAGCTGATGCTTCAGATCGAGAGAAAAGCTTAGAGAGTTCCGAATCTTCAAGCCTAATGAAGGTATTTGGTTAGGTTGAGAAGACGAGAGTCCGCCTCATGTTGCAGACATATTCATATCTTCTCAGAGACTTCTTTTAAATTTTATCATATTTGCCTATTTTAGGTACTGAGTTTCTTTGAAGTATTCCTGAGTTGGATGAACGGGAACGGGAGACACATTAAGCAAGAGTACAACGGTTCGAAGAGTGACGAAAATGCTATGGGATGACTCAAACAAGAGAAAGTCTGGAAAACTATTGAAAGATAGTAGGGTGACAGTCAGAAGAACCATAGGAATCATGACTATTAGAATTGGGGCCACCTGGAAACATGTTTGGGAAACTGTTCGACACCGAGTTTCTAGGACAAACGAGGAGTATGAGACAAAAAGAAGTTGGAGAGCACAACAAGCCGAATATGGCTGTCAGGCGACATTAGACAGTGGAAATCTGGAGACCATTTTTAAACTACCCTAACATCTAGTTCTGTGTAGCGTATATTCCTTTAGACCACACCGCATGAATCCTCCAGTAGTGGCTGGTACCGCCAGGTCATTGCCTATGGAGTTTTCTCTTATTCCAGTATTGTTTGAAATCCAGATTGTGGGAGTCATTCTGCATTTAGAGTAACCGCTAATTGCCCTCTTGGTTTCATGGTCAGGTATTTAGATCATTGCGTTGTTCCTTGAACTTGGCCATGCTGAGGTATTTAGAACATTGCGTGGTTCCTTGAACGCATATAACTGTCAGGCGACATTAGACAGTGGAAATCTGGAGCCCCTTTTTAAACTACCATAACCTCAAGTTTTGTGTAGCGTATATTCCTTTACATCACACCGCATGAATCCTCCTGCAGTGGCTGGTACCGCCAGGTCATTGCCTATGGAGTTTCTCTTATTCCAGTATAGTCTGAAATCCAGATTGTGGGAGTCATTCTGCATTCAGAATAACCGCTGATTGCCCTCTTGGCTTCATAGTCATGCTGAGGTATTTAGAACATTTCGTTGTTCCTTGAACTTGGCCATGCTGAGGTATTTAGAACATTGCCTGGTTCCTTGAACGAATATGGCTGTCAGGCGACATTAGACAGCCCCTTTTTAAACTGCCCTAACCTCTAGTTCTGTGTAGCGTATATTCCTTTAGATCACACCGCATGAATCCTCCTGTAGTGGCTGGTACTGCCAGGTCATTGCCTATGGAGTTTTCTCTTATTCCAGTATTGTCTGAAATCCAGATTGTGGGAGTCATTCTGCATTTAGAGTAACCGCTGATTGCCCTCTTAGTTTCATGGTCAGGTATTTAGATCATCGCGTTGTTCCTTGAACTTGGCCATGCTGAGGTATTTAGAACATTGCGTGGTTCCTTGAACGAATATGGATGTCAGGCGACATTAGACATTGAAAATCTGGAGCCCCTTTTTAAACTACCCTAACCTCTAGGTCTGTGTAGCGTATATTCCATTAAATCACACCGCATGAATCCTCCTGCAGTGGCTGGTACCGCCAGGTCATTGCCTATGGAGTTTTCTCTTATTCCAGTATTGTCTGAAATCGAGATTGTGGGAGTCATTCTGCATTCAAAGTAACCGCTGATTGCCCTCTTGGCTTCATGGTCATGCTGAGGCATTTAGAACATTGCTTTGTTCTTGAACTTGGCCATGCTGAGGTATTTAGAACATTGCCTGGTTCCTTGAACGAATATGGCTGTCAGGCGACATTAGACAGTGGAAATTTGGAGCCCCTTTAAACTGCCCTAACCTCTAGTTCTGTGTAGCGTATATTCCTTTAGATCACACCGCATGAATCCTCCTGTAGTGGCTGGTACCGCCAGGTCATTGCCTATGGAGTTTTCTCTTATTCCAGTATTGTCTAAAATCCAGATTGTGGGAGTCATTCTGCATTCAGAGTAACCGCTTATTGCCCTCTTGGCTTCATGGTCATGCTGAGGTATTTGGAACATTGCGTTGTTCCTTGAACTTGGTCATGCTGAGGTATTTAGAACATTTCGTTGTTTCTTGAACTTGCTCTGGAGAATCGCTCTATCGGCATCTATGGTTAGGTTAGGTGGCAGCCCGATATATCAGGCTCACTTAGACTATTCAGTCCATTGTGATACCACATGAACTTCTCTCTTATCGGCATCTATGTCCATCACATATATTTCCAAAAGATGTACTCTACCTCATCCTTGATACATATGTATGAAAATTGTTTCACTAGTAACAAAATTGTTTCCTTTCATCGGTGTCTTCAATTTTGAGAAGAGCCATCATAACAGCGGGGACCAGTTATGATGGTTTTGAGGTAATATGGATCTCCGATGTTCAACAGCGATGTCCTGCGACGTTGCTTTGCATACAATTGAGCAATTTTAGAATAATCTCCGATGCCGATAGTGTCATGCCTAAAACATCCATAAAAATTGTTTGGCATGGCGAGCGAATATTTTCATTGGTTGCATCCAGACTTATCGCTGATTGTCCTCTTGGTTTTATGGTAATTCGGAGGTTGTTGATATATTGCACTTTTCCTTGAACTTGTGCTGAAGATCTAACTGCAATTAAATCCTTCACATCCTTCCTTTAAGATGTTCACCCTTTCTACTAGTTCGCCCATCGGACATTAGCCATCATAACAGCCTTCTAACACAAACATTCAATCAGCGGTTGAATTATCTGGATAACATTCCTTTAGTATGTTTAATATAGATTCAGGATCAGGATCAGGTTTGCATGTATCCATGAATGTGCTCTAGGTCTAGCCGGTATGTCCTTCTTCTCGACTTACTACAGAGTGCCTCATTCGCAAACTTTACCAATTAGCATAGAATCAGCTTTAAACCAATTCATAGACCTCTGGTCCTCTAAATCGATTACTTTAAATTGATACCAACCAGACTCCTGATATCGAGGACTTGGATCGGGAAACTTTTCTAGCACCTGCGAGTAGATACGAGACAATGCATTCTCAATTTCCTCCCATTTGTGTTTTCGAACCATACTGTCCATTACTCGCCTGTCTTTTGCGACAAACAATAGTTTATTCCTTTTAGAAACTCGTAAATCATCCGGCGAAGGACCCTTTTGCCAGCTTCAAGAATTTCATCCGCCCATTTTAAGGAAATGCTTTGCTTATGCGACAACGCGACTGATCCTAATTTAATTAGATACCAAAGGTTTACTCTTTCTTGAGAGATTACCACTTGCCAAATAGGTGTTGGATATGAATATTTCCAAAAGCGTCCTCTGCATCATATTTCGTTTATATCTGTGAAAATTGTTCCCATTTGGCTTTTGGGACATCATACCGTCCATTGCTCCCCTATTAATAATAATCACGACGAGACTGTCTTTTGCGACGCAGGCAAACAATATTTTATGCCTTTTAGAAGCTCGAAACTCATCCGGCGATAGCACCCTTTTGCCAGCTTCAAGAATTTCATCCGCCCATTTTAAGGAATTGCTTTGCTTATCTGACAACGCGACTGATCCTAATTTAATTAGAATACCAAAGGTTTACTCTTTCTTGAGGGATTACCACTTGCCAAATAGGTGTTGGATATGAATATTTCCAAAAGCGTCCTCTGCATCATATTTCGTTCATATTTGTGAAAATTGTTCCCATTTAGCTTTTGGGACATCATACCGTCCATTGCTCCCCTATTAATAATAACCACGACGAGACTGTCTTTTGCGACGCAAGCAAACAATATTTTATGCCTTTTAGAAGCTCGTAACTCATCCGCCGATAGAACCCTTTTGCCAGCTTCAGGAATTTCAAGCGCCCATTTTAAGGAATTGCTTTGCTTAGCCGACAACGCGACTGATCCTAATTTAATTAGGGTACCAAAGGTTTACTCTTTCTTGAGGGATTACCACTTGCCAAATATATGTTGGATATGAAGTCTTCCAAAAGCGTCATCTGCATCATCTTTCGTTCCCATTTAGCCTTTGCGACATCATAAAATCCCACTCGAAACTCAGCATCCTATTGGTTACACGAGAAGTACTAAATACTTTTTAATCCGTAGCCTTATCCACTGTTACCCACGATATTCTTCTATTCTTGTTCTTTATTTGCGTCCACGCATGCTCCTTTATCAATGAACTTTCACCAGTGTTGAAAAATGTATATCTAGGCGTGTATAGCTATAATTTTCTTTCAATGACATAACCAAACAAATAGATTCATCTTCTATGTCCACGAAAACTCATCCTAGAGTCAAAAAATGTTCACAGCTATATTTTATCTTAGACCTTGGATCTATTTACGTAGCAGTTCTATTAAAGTTTTTCCATACTTTACATTCATTCCAGCCAAAGAAATAAGGTTTTTAAGAATTACTTCTAGAACAACCATATTTATCTATAAAGCAAAATGAGATTGGCTGTTTAGCTCGAAGGACCAAATTATTGTTCCAATGCAATAATTATACCCTTCACCACTACTATGGTACAGGGTATAATAAGTTTGTGCATTTGTATGTAACGCCAAGAAGGAAAAGTCTGAGACCCATCGTTTAGTATACCGATCGTCTTAGAATTAAATTCTGAGTCGATTTAGCGATGTCCGTCTGTCTGTCTGTATATGTAATTTTGTGGGCAAAGTACAGGTCGCAGTTTAAGTCCGATCGTCCTCAAATTTGGCACAGAGTTTTAATTTGGCTCAAAGACAAAGCTATTGATTTTGAAAAAAAAAATCGGTTCAGATTTAGATATAGCTCAAATATATACCTTTCGTCCGATTTGCACTTATATGGGCACAAAAGCCAGAGTTTTGTCCTGAGTTGCTTCAAATTTTGCACAAGGAGTGCGTTTAATATTATCGTTAATTGTGCCAAGTTTAGTTGAAATCGATTCTGATTTAGATATAGCTCCCATATATATATAATTCGCCCGATTTGGACTAATATGACCACAGAGGCAAAAGTTTTACTCTGATTTACATTAAAATTTGCAGAGGGAGTAGAATTAACATAGTAACTATGCATGTGAAATTTTATTGAAATCGGTTCATATTTCGATATAGCTTCCATATATATGTTTTTCCGATTTAGGCCAAAATACCCACATTTTCCTTATAAAATCGCCACTGCTAAGTCGAAAACTTTTAAAAATGACTCAAATTTTCCTATTACTCTAATAAACATCTATCGACCGATAAATCATAAATATGCTTTTGCGAAGCTGCCTCAAAATATTTTTTAGTATCATTGTGCTTCATCCCAGGGCATAAGCCGATTTAAATTTTAGTTCTAGAGATTTTGTAGAAGTACAAAAAATTGCCTCCAAACCGGTTAAAATATAAATATTTGTATATGGGAATATAAACCTTCATGAAGGAGTTGAGATGGTAACACAAATTTTGGTCTACAAAGTGGTTGGGTCGGCCCCGCCCGAATTAAGACTTTATTTACTTGTTGTATACATTTCATATTGAAATTATCTTAATTTATCGATCAACTGAAAAATGCAAATTCTTCTTCTTATCGTATCCATTTATAAATGTTATCTTCGGTGTTTCATCTACATTTTTGGTCAACTAGTACATTAAATAGAATTACATTCAAATTTGTCTCTTGGATGTCTGGCTCGAAGGACCATTTTATTGTTCCAGTACAATAAATGTTAATGCAAGATTAGGTGCATAGGGGACCCACTGTTTACGACACATTTGAAGTCTTTCATATTCGTTTTGATAGACACCTACTACTTTTTCAAGGCACACTCTCACATTCACTCCATCTCTCTCTCTCTCTTCTGTTAGCCAGTACACAAATCTTCCAACACTTCACTTTTTCTATTGGAATTTCATTCTCTTTTGTTCTTCGACATTTTCATCACCTTTGATTGAAACATGCGCGGCATTTGTTCACTAGTCTTTTATATAGAATCAAACACCATCAATCAGTTGTGCCTCTTTTCTCTACCTTTGCAGCCATTTACTACCGCCTACAATAATCAAAGTCGTAGTGGTCGATTTTCATGTAAATGTTGTACAAATCTATTTATTCAAATCTCATTTAAGCAGATCACTGATATTTATTAAGTGTTGGACAAAATATTCTATGGGGTTTTGTGTATGACACCTGCGTATGATGGAGCAATATGATTTGCCATGCTTTAGGTAGAGGGAGACGAAAGAACATGTCGGATTTGAACCCAAACCAATGCATTGATATGATGGATATTTTATGGGTCATTGATGTCACGATATGATATGTATTTGTAATTCCATTGGGGGATTTTGGAATTGAACATTTATGTAAATAAAAACGAATACCAGGCTATTCGTTTTGCCAGCATTTTCTTCTTAATTATTTTATTGTAATAGAAAAAGAAATTGTATCTATCACGCTATTGTTCATCACAAATTGAAATTGATACCTTTTTTTTCATATACATGAGGATTAATAGCAGAGAATTTTAGGTAACTTAATCTCAATCTAAAACAAGTGAGTAAAGTAGAAAATCGGGCGGGGCCGACTATATCATACCCTAAACCACCCCTACTGAATTAGTAAACATTGATTGTGGGGTTTGAGTGGTATAGGATTGGGAGATAACCCGCATTTCCATATGTAAGAACATTAAGGGGTACATAGTTATGGGAGTTTTATCACAACAGAAATGAACACAAATGTCTGATATTAGGAGCTATAGTTGATTCTGAACCTACAGAGTTTGTATGCCAGTAATATTGCTTCCATTATTAAAACAAAAAAAAAGAGAAAATCGCTCAATTAGTTTGGGTAATAAATCCAAATTTGTGCAAATCGGCCAATATACTTATGTACAAGCTACATGTATGGCCAAATAGATCGTCTAATACATCAAAATTTGAAATTAAACTAACGTTGGTTAATAAAGAATAGTCTTATGGCAAACTTTGGGAAAATCGAACGATGCATATATATGGGAGCTATATCTAAATCTGAACCGATTTATGTTAGATGATATTTGGCGGATTTGGTTGATACTACGGAAGGTTACCTTGTGCTAAATTTGAGTAAGATCTTATAATAAATGAGGCCTCTATGGTCAAAAATATGGTTATTAGGGGAAACTTTTCAAAATCGTACAATACATGTATGTGGGAGCTATATCTAAATCTGAACCGATTTTGATAATATTTCGCACGTTTGATTGATGCAATTGAAGGTTATCTTGTGCTAAATTTTAGTAAGATTGGGTAATAAATAAGGCTATTTTGGTAAACAATTGGGTTATTAGGGCAAACTTTTGAAAATCGGGCGATACATATATATGGGAGCTATATCTAAATCTGAACCGATTTAGATGATTTTAGTTAGATCGGGTAATAAATAATGGTTTTATGGGCAAATTTTTGAAAATCGGGCGATGCATATATATGGGAGCTATATCTAAATCTGAACCGATTTGGATGATATTTGGCAGGTTTGGTTGATACTACGAAAAGTTACCTTTTGCTAAACTTGAGTAAGATCGGGTAATAAATAAGGGTTTTGTGGCCAAATTTGGGAAAATCGGGCGATACATACTGTATACGGGAGCTATATATAAATCTGTATCGATTTCGATAAAATTTTGCACACTTGAAGGGTGATGAAAAAGATTACTTTGTGCCAAATTTGATGATAATCGGTTAGTAAAAAAGCGCAACGTAACCCCATTTGTCGAAATCGGGCGATACATATATATCTAAATTTGATCAAATTTCTTCCAAATTCAATAGCGTTCGTCCTTGTACCCAAAAAACATCCTTACCAAATTTCATCAAAATCGGTTAATAATTGCGACCGGAATCCTGTGAACAACAAATACATGGACTGACGGACGGACGGACACCAAGCGCTAGATCGACTCAGGGGGTGATTCTGAGTCGATCGGTATATATTTTATGGGGTCTAAAATCAATATTTCTGGCAGACACGTGTTATGGCAGATCAAAGTTATTATAGCCTGACCACTGTGTGGTTTAGGGTATACAAAAAAAGTAGAAAACTAGTGAAAGAGATTAAAATTTCTACAGAAATAAAATTTTGACAAAATTTTCTACTGAAATAAAATTTTGATAAAATTTTCTGTTGAAATAAAATTTTGACAAAATTTTCGGTAGAAATAAAAATTGACAAAATTTTCTTTAGAAATAAAATGTTGCCTATAGAAATAAAATATTGACAAAATTTTCTATAGAAATAAAATTTATCAAAATTTTCTATAGAAATAAAATTTTGACAAAATTTTCTTTAGAAATAATATTTTGACAAAATTTCTTAGAGAAATAACATTTTGAAAAAATTTCTATAGAAATAAAATTTTGTTAAAATTTTCTATAGAAATAAATTTTTAACAAAATTTCCTATAGAAATAAAATTTTAACAAAATTTTCTATAGAAATAAAATTTTGATAAAATTTTCTATCGAAATGAAGTTGTGAAAAAAGTTTGTATAGAAATAAAATATCGACAAAATTTTCTATAGAAATAAAATGTTGACAAAATTTTCTATAGAAATAAAATTTTGACAAAATTTCCTATAGAAATAATATTTTGAGCACAATTTCTATAGAAATGAACTTTTCACAAATTTTCTATAGAAATAACATTTTTGGAAAATTTTCTATAGAGATAAAATTTTAAGAAAAACTCTAGAAATAAAATTTTGACACAATTTTCTATAGAAATACAATGTTGATAAAATCTTCTATAGAAATAAAATTTTCTATAGAAATAAAATTTTGACATTTTCTATAGAAATAAAATTTTGACAAAATTTTCTAAAAATAAAAAATTTGGATAAAATTTTCTATAGAAATGAAGTTGTGAAAAAATTTTCTATAGAAATAAAATTTCGACAAAATTTTCTATCGAAATAAAATTTTAACAAACTTTTCTATAGAAATAAAATTTTGACAAAATTTTCTATAGAAATAATATTTTGAGCAAACTTTTATAGAAATAAACTTTTCACAAATTTTCTATAGAAATAAAATTTTTGGAAAATTTTCTATAGAGATAAAATTTTAAGAAAATTTTCTGTAGATATAAAATTTGGAAAAATTTCTATAGAAATAAAATTTTTGGAAAAATTTCTATAAAAATAAAATTTTCCTAGAGAAATAATATTTTGAGCAAAATTGCTATAGAAAAAAAATTTTGTCCAAAATTTTCTATAGAAATAATATTTTGTCAAAATTTTCTATAGAAATAAAATTTTGGCCAAAATTTTCTATAGAAATAAAATTTTGACAAAGTTTTCTATAGAAATAAAATTTTGACAAAATGTTCTATAGAAATAAAATTTTGACAAAATTTTCTATTGAATTTTGATAAAATTTTTTGACAAAATTTCCTAGTGAAATAAAGTTTTGACAAATTAGTCTTGAGTTATATTAGAAATACAATTTTGACAAAATTTTCTATAGAAATAAAATAAAATTTTCTATAGAAATGAAATTTTGATAAAGTTTTCTATTGAAATAAAATTTTCACAAAATTTTCTATAGAAATAAATTTATTGAGAAAATTTCCTAGTGAAATAAAGTTTTGAAAAATTAGACTTGAGTTATATTAGAAATAAATTTTTGACAAAATTTTCTATAGAAATAAAATTTTGACAAAAATTTCTATAGAAATAAAATGTTGACAAAATTTTCTATAGAAATAAAAATTTGGCAAAATTTTCTATAGAAATAAAAATTTTACAAAACTTTCTATAGAAATAAAATTTAGACAAAATTTCGATAGAAATAAAATTTCGACAACATTTTCTATAGAAATAAAATTGTGATAAAATTTTCTATAGAAATAAAATTTTGACAAAATTACCTAGAAAAATAACATTTTGAAAAAAATTTCTATAGAAATAAAATTTTGACAAAATTTTCTATAGAAATAAAATTGTGACAAAATTGTCTATAGAAATAAAATTTTGACAAAATTTCGATAGAAATAAAATTTTGACAAAATTTTCTATAGAAGTAAAATTTTAACAAAATTTTCTTTAGAAATAAAATTTTGACAATATTTTCTATTGTAATAAAATTTTGATAAAATTTTCTATAGAAATGAAGTTGTGAAAAATTCTCTATAGAAATAACATTTTGACAAAATTTTCTATAGAAATAAAATCTTGACAACATTTTCTATAGAAATAACATTTTGACAAAATTTTCTATAGAAATAATATTTTGAGCAAAATTTCTATAGAAATAAACTTTTCACAAATTTTCTATAGAAATAAAATGTTTGAAAAACTTTCTATAGATATAAAATTTTAAGAAAATTTTCTTTAGAAATAAAATTTTAATACAATTTTCTATAGAAATTTTCTATAGAAATAAAATTTTGATACAATTTTCTACAGAAATAAAATTTTGACTAAATTTTCTATAGAAATAAAATTTTGACACAACTTTCTATAGAAATAAAATTTTGACAAAAATTTCTATAGAAATAAAATGTTGACAAAATCTTCTATAGAAATAAAATTTTGACAAAATTTTCTATAGAAATAAAATTTTGACAAAATTTTCTATAGAAATAAAATTTTGGCAAATCGATAAATACAAGTTTGACAAAATTTTCAATAGAAATAAAATTGTTACAAAATTTTCTATATAAATACAATTTTGACAAAATTTTCTATAGAAATAAAATTTTGAAATAATTTCTATAGAAATAAAATTTTGTTAAAATTTTCTATAGAAATAAAATTTTGACAAAATTTTCTATAGAAATAAAATTTTGACAAAATTTTCTATAGAAATAAAATTTTGACAGAATTTTCTATAGAAATAAAATTTTGATAAAATTTTCTATAGAAAAACAAATTTGACAAAATTTTTTTATAGAAATGAAATTTTGACAAAATTTTCTATAGAAATAACATGTTGACAAAAATTTCTATAGAAATAAAATGTTCACAAAATTTTCTATAGAAATAAAATTTTGACAAAATTTTCTATAGAAATAAAATTTAGACAAATTTTTCTATAGAAATAAAATTTTGACAAAGTTTTCTTTAGAAATAAAATTTTGACAAAATTTTCTATAGAAATAAAATTTTTGATAAAATTTCCTAGAGAAATAAAATTTTTGACAAAATTTCCTAGAGAAAGAAAATTTTGAAAAAATTTCTATAGAAATAATATTTTGTTAAAATTTTCTATAGAAATAAAATATTGACAATATTTTCTATAGAAATAAAATTTTGGCAAATCAACTTTTTAATTGTAAATTTTTTGGAGATATTTTTGTGTATCGGGTAAATATCCTTGGATATTTCTTGATCTTCTACAGGCAAGATTCTCGTGTAACCACTGTACGCATAATAATGTCAAGGCTACTGATTGTTTATACTGAATGCTTATCTACCTTTCGGTTTGTCAGTTTTGTTTTTACATTAATTTGGATGTTGCTAAATGCATAGTTTACCAAATCCAAGGCGTTGACAAATACAGCTATAAAGTGGATATAAATGAGAAGGTCTACTGAGGTAAGGCAAAATGTAAAATGAAGTTTAAACTTTGGGACTTTTGGTTGAGTTGGAAGGATCGCTAATGAAATTCAACCAATATTACCTTGAAAGGGGATGAACTTCATTTAGAAGAATAACTAAGGATTTTTCTTGCAAAAAATAAATTCACCTTAGTTTTAGTAAATCACTCATGCTAACTTAACTTTATATTCTTTACGATTTTTACCAGAGTTACCCAAGAAAATAGATGTGGAAACGGGGAAATATGATCACCCTATATACTTTAATTGTAATTCAAGACATTATTACTGTTTATGACTATACATACCATACATTTACGAGTGTTTTTATTAAATGGTATGATTTTTACCTAATTAACATTTCATTAGATGTTGAAGCTAATTATATTTAATACAAAACTTGTATCTCCATTCATTAAATTATTGTATCATGTACAAGATAAGAAAGCTGGCTGCATTACTGAAATTTGCATAATCACAATGTATTAACTTTTCTAATAAAGTTTTTTTTTCAACTGTTTTTAGTGCAATCTACATTCACTTTTTCTCTAATTTGTTTGCTTCTGCTCATAGAGGCCTTTAGTGTTTTTGCAAGTGAGTTTATCTCTTGGAAATAAACTTGGGCACTCCAATCTAATTTAAAACAAAGTCATAAACCAAACCAAAAAGATTAAAAATATATTATCATCCTCTTGGTAATTTTTTTAGTTGCAATTTTTTTAATATTGTTGTATGATTTTTTTTTTGTAAGAATTGCCTGGCATAATATTATTATTGACTTTCACATACTTTTTTTTTAATTTTTTCATGCTTTGTCTAATTTTTGCAGTTTTGTTTGATTAAATAGACATGCATTTTAGGCATTTTGTTGTGCGATTTTTAGCATATTGATACGATATTTTCTACCTTTCATTTGCATATAAGTTTATTTTCAATTTCATTTAGTTCAATGATTTTTTGTATATATAATTAATTTGTCATTGTTTGTTTTGGTTGTTTAACTTTCTTCTCTATGAATATTTCAATAGATTTAATTTTAAATCATTTTTTGTTTTATTTTATTATTGCTACAGATAAGACATTGTTGACTTATTGTTCTTCATTATCATTTATGATGTCGTTTTTTCATTCCATTCTTTGATTATAATATTTATTGGTTTGTTTTCTAATCGTCGTATATATGTTATAGGACACAAGCTTACTTTATAATTTGTTTAATAACAATACATATCAATTTTAAAAATCTAAGCTTAGACCTTACTCAAAAGTATTCATTTAAATTCTCAACGACGCTGAAATATATTACAAGAATTTTCTCTTACTAACGTTTTCAATAAATAGCTCGAATACATAAAGGGTGATACGGTCAAAATTTGGTCAAGGGAAATCGCGTGTAAATCGGTGAAATCGTTTATTTAAAAAATCAAATTAAATTTCTTTTTCAAGTTCAATTTGTATAAAATTCAGGAAAAATATTCAGTTAGGCTTTCGCTTTTCCAAATCCGAATTGCCGGGCCTCACGCTTGACACCTGCCATCAGATTTTGTACAGCCACCTTGTCCACCTTCTTCGCCGCAGAAAGCCAGTTTGCCTTGAACTGCTGCTCGTCCTTAGCAGTTTTTTTGGTCTTCTTTAGGTTCCGCTTGACAATAGCCCAGTATTTCTCAATTGGGCGGAGCTCTGGCGTGTTGGGAGGGTTCTTGTCCTTGGGAACGACCTGCACGTTGTTGGCGGCGTACCACTCCATGGCCTTTTTACCGTAATGACAAGATGCCAAATCCGGCCAAAACAGTACGGAACAACCGTGTTTCTTCAGGAAAGGCAGAAGACGTTTATTCAAACACTCTTTCACGTAAATTTCTTGGTTGACAGTCCCGGAAGCTATGAAAATGCTGCTTTTCAAGCCACGGATACAGATGGCTTGCCAAACCAGATATTTCTTTGCGAACGTTGACAGTTTTATGTGCTTGAAAATATCTGCTACCTTTCCCCTTCCTTTTGCCGTATAAAACTCCTTTCCCGGAAGCTGCTTGTAGTCGGCTTTGACGTAGGTTTCGTCGTCCATTACCACGCAGTCAAACTTCGTCAGCATCGTCGTGTACAGCCTCCGGCATCGCGCTTTGACCGTCGTATTTTGTTTATCATCGCGATTTGGAGTCACTACCTTCTTGTAAGTCGATAGTCCGGCTCGTTTTTTGGCTCGATGCACGGTTAGATACGGCCCAGCTTATTTGCGGCATCTCGGAGAGAGAGGTTATGGTTTCGCTTGAAACTACCGGCAACTCTCTTTGTCGTCTCAGCGGCTTCCGGTTTTCGATTTCCCCCCGATCCAGACTTCCTGGCTGTCGACAAACGTTCCCCAAACATTTTAATTACATTTGAAACGGTTGATTTGGCATTTTTTAGCGAGTTTGCCAGCTTTGCGTGCGAGTAGCTCGGATTTTCGCGATGCGCGAGCAAAATTTTGATACGCTGCTCTTCTTGCTTGGACGGCATTTTGACAACTGAAGAGTGAATTCCAAAATTAAAATAGGAGCAACATTCTACACACACACCTTCAAAATGAGGGGTGTTCAGGTTTTTTAAATGCAAAATTGAAAGAAATACGTCAAGTTTATATTGACCAAATTTTGACCGTATCACCCTTTAGAGAAACCTTGTTCATCACAAATGTGAAATTGATATTGAATTTTTGGTAACTAAATAGATTAAAATTTCTAAAAAAAATTTTGACAAAGTTTTCTATAGAAATAACATTTTGGCAAAAGTTTCTACAGAAATACAATTTTGGCAAGTTTCTACAAAAAAAATTTTTTGAAAAATTTTTTTATAGAAATAAAATTTTGGCAAAAGTTTCTACAGAAATAACATTTTGACAAAATTTTCTGTAAAAATCAACTTTTGAAAAAATGTTCTATAGAAATTCTCAATAAATATCTCAAATACTTAGAGAAAACTTCGATATTATTTTATGATGTTGTCGAATTCATCAACAAATTATTCATCATTTCATAGACAAAAGTCGTCAACGATAATCTCTTTGTATAGAAAAATCATCAACGACAATCTTTTGATAAAGAAGGCCATCAAAAATAGTATTTTAGTATAGAAAAGTCATCAACCATGATCTTTTCTTATAAAAAATATCATAAAACATGATTATTTTATACAGAAAAGTCATCAATGATGATCTTTTTTTCTACACTAGGATTGTTTTTTTTTTTTTTGCATGGAAAAGTCATCAACCATGATATTTTTGTATCAAAAAGTCATCAACGAGGATATTTTCGCATGGAAAAAGACATCAACAGTGATGTGTTCGTAGGTAAAAGTGATCAACGATGGTATTTTTCTATAAAACAATCATCAACGATGATTATTTCGAATAAAATAGTAAACAACGATGATCATTTCCTATTGAAAAGTCATCAACGAAAATGTTTTTATATAGAAAATTCATCAGCAATGATCTTTTCCTATCGAAAAGTCATCAACGATAATCTTTTAGTATGGAAAAGTCATCAACAATGATGGCTTCGTATAGAAAATCTATTATCGATGATGTTTTCGTATAGAAAAGTCATCAACGATGATCTTTTCCTAAGTAAATGTCATCAACCAGGATTTTTTTGCATGGAAAAGTCATCAACCAAGATAGTTTTGTATCGAAAAGTGATCAACGAGGATCTTTTTGTATGGAAAAAAGTCATCAATATTAATGGAAAATTTATCAACGATGGTATTTTTGTATAGAACAGTAATCAACGATGATCATTTCGAATAGAAAAGTAAAAAACGATGATAATTTCCTATTGAAAAGTCATCAACGAAAATGTTTTTACATAGAAAATTCATCAACCATGACCTTGTCCTATCGAAAATTCATCAACGATAATCTTTTAGTATGGAAAAGTCATCAACGATTATGTTTTCGTATAGAAAAGTCGTCAACGACGATTTTTTTTGTATAGAAAAGTCATCAACCATGATCAATTCGAATGGAAAAGTCAACAACGAAGATGTTTTCGTATAGAAAATTCATCAATGATGACATATTCCTATAGAAAAGTCATCAACGATAATGTGTTTTTATGGAAAAGTCATCGTCGGTGATGTTTTCGTAATGAAAAGCCATCAACGATGTTTTCGTATGGAAAAGTCATCAACCATAACATTTTCCTATAGAAAAGTCATCAACGATGATATTTTCGTATGGAAAAGATATCAACGAAAATGTTTTCGTATAGAAAATTCATCAATGATGACATCTTCCTATAGAAAACTCATCAACGATGATGTTTTCGTATGAAAAAAGTCATCAACGATGATGTTTTCGTATGGAAACGTCATCAACGATGATGTATTCGTATAGAAAAGTCATCAACGATAATCCTTTTGTATAGACTAAAATAAATAAATATTTCGTATATTGATATAGTGGTTTTTTCAAAAACAGTTCTAGGAAATGTGGATGTATATGCGGCGGCAATCTTTTTGTATAGAAAAGTCATCAACAATGATGTTTTCGTATGGAAAAGACGTCAGCGAAGATGTCTTCGTATAGAAAAGTTATCAACCATGACATTTTCGTATAGAAAAGTCATAGACGATGGTGTTTTAGCCATCAATCATGACATTTTCCTATAGAAAAGTTATCAAAGATGATAGTTTCGTAAGGAAAAGTTGTCAACGATGATGGTTTCGTATAGAAAACTTACCAACGATGATATTTTTGTTTAGAAAAGTAATCAACGATGATCTTTTCGTATGGCAAAAGACATCAATAATGATATTTTCGTTTTAAAGTCGTCAACGATGATATTTTTATATAGAAAAGTCATCAACGAATATGTTTTCGTATAAAAACCATAATGTTTTTGTATGGAAAAGCTACGGTGATGGTTTCGTAAAGAAAAGTCATCATCGATGATGTTTTTGCATTGAACAACCTTCAATGATGATGTTTTCGTATGCAAGAGACATCAACGATGATATTTTTGTGTAGTCATCAAAGGTGATATTTTTGTGTAGAAAAGTAATCAACGATGATCATTTCGAATGGAAAACTCATCAACGAAGATATTTTCGTATAGAAAAGTCATCAACCATAAAATTTTTCTATAGAAAAGACATCAACGAAGATGTTTCCGTGTAGAAAAGTCATCAACCATGATATTTTCTTGTAGAAAAGTCATCAACGATAACATTTTCTTATAGAAACGTCATCAACGATGAAGTTTTCGTATGGAAAAGACATCAGCGAAGATGTCTTCGTATAGAAAAGTCATCAACCATGACACTTTCCTATAGAAAAGTCATCAATTATAATGTTTTCGTATGGAAAAGCCATCAACAAAGACGTTTTCGTATAGAAAATTCATCAACCATAACAGTTTTGTATAGAGTCACAAGTCACCCACGATGATGTTTTCGCATCGAAAAGACATCAGCGAAGATGTCTTCGTATAAGAAAGCCATCAACTATGACGTTTTCCTAGAGAATAGGATGAATGTTTCGTATATGGATATAGTGTTTTTTGCAAGAACAGTTTTAGGAAATGTGAATGTATATGCGGCGGCAATTTTTTCGTATAGAAAAGTCATCAACGATGATGTTTTCGTATAGAAAAGACGTTAGCGAAGATGTCTTCGTATAGAAAAGTCATCAACCATGACATTTTCCTATAGAAAAGTCATCAACGATGGTGTTTTAGCCATCAATCATGACATTTTTCTATAGAAATGTCATCAAAGATGATGGTTTTGTACGGAAAAGTCATCAAAAATGATGTATTCGCAGAGAAAACTCATCAACGATGACATTTTGTTTAGAAAAGTAATCAACAATGTTCTTTTCGTATGGCAAAAGACATCAATAATGATATTTTTGTATAGAAAAGTAGTCCACGATGATAATTTTGTATAGAAAAGTCATCAACAAAGATGTTTTCGTATAAAAACTATAATGTTTTCGTATGGAAAAGTAATTAACGGTGATGGTTTCGTAAAAAAAAAGTCATCATCGATGATGTTTTTGCATTGAACAGCCTTTTCGTATGCAAGAGACATCAACGATCAACGGTTTTCGGACAGAACAGTCATCAAAGGTGATATTTTTGTGTAGCAAAGTCATCAACGATGATCTTTTCGAATGGACAAATCATCAAAGAAGATATTTTTTGTATAGAAAAGTCATCAACCATAAATTTTTTCTATAGAAAAGACGTCAACGAAGATGTTTCCGTGTAGAATCAACCATGAAATTTTCCTGCAGAAAAGTCATCAACGATTAAATTTTCTTATAGAGAAGTCATCAACGATGATGTTTTCGTATGGAAAAGTCAACAACCATTACATTTTCCCATAGAAAAGTTATCAACCATGACATTTTCATGTAGAAAACTCATCAAAGACGATGGTTGCGTATAGAAAAATAATTAGCGATAATCATTTCGCATTGAAAAGTCATCAACCAGGATTTTTTTTCGCATGGAACCGTCATCACTATGATCTTTTTAAATCGAAAAGTTATCAAAGAAGATCTTTTCGTATGGAAACGTCATCAACGGTATGTTTGCATATAGAAAAGTCCTCAACAATGATATATTTGTATAGAAAAATATTCAACAATAATCTTCCCGAATAGAAAAGTCATCAACGATGATCATTTCGTATGGAAAACTCATTAATTATGCTCTTTTCGTTTAGAAAATCATCTACAATGTTCTTTTCGTATAGAAAAGCCATCAGCTATGATGTTTTTGTATAGAAAAATCTTCAACGATAATAATTTCGTATAGAAAAGTCATCAACGACTATATTTTTGAATAGGAAAGTCATCAACGATGATTATTTCGTGTGGAAAATTCATCAACTATGGTGTTATCGTATATAAAAGTCATTAACGATAATCATTTCGAATAGAAAAGTCATCAACGTTTATATTTTTGTATAGGAAGGTCGTCAACGATGATATTTTTGTATAGAAAAGTCATCAACGATGATTATTTCGTATGGAAAATTCATCAACTATGGTGTTATCGTATAGAAAAGTCATTAACGATAATCATTTCGCATACGAAAGTCATCAACGAAAATGTTTTCGTATAGAAAACTCATCAATCATGACCTTTTCCCACAGAAAAGTCATCAACAATGACATTTTCTTATAAAAAAAGTCATCAACGATGATGTTTTCGTATGGACAAGACATCAGCGAAGATGTCTTAGTTTAGAAAAGTCATCAACTATGACACTTTCCTGTAGAAAAGTCATTAATGATAATGTTTTAGTATGAAAAAGCCATCAGTTCATAACAGTTTTGTATAGAAAAGTCATCAACGGATATGTTTTCGTATCAAAGAGACATCGGAAGATGTCTTCGTGTAAGAAAGTCATCAACCATGACGTTTTCCTATAGAAAAGTCATCAGCGATGATGTTTTAGCATGGGAAAGACATCAACGATGTTTTCATGTAGAAAAGTCATCAATCATAACATTTTCCTGTAGAAAAGTTATCAACGATGACATTTTCCTATAGAAAAGTCATCAACGATGATGTTTTCGTATGGGAAAAGTTATCAACCGTGACCTTTTCTTTATAATGGTAATCAACGATGATATTTTTGTATATAGAGTTTGGCTATATGAGGCACATTAATCAATTAGTTTCTCCCAAAAATAAGGACATGTCATATAATTCCACGTTTCGTTGGATTGTGCTTGAAAAAGAAGTTTTTTTTCTCTTGTTTCTTACTTTTTATATCATATACAACTTAATTTTAACACAAAACAAGTCAACCATAAATATAGTTTGACAATTTAAAAGGAATCTAATATAGCAATTTATTCAAATCGTTTATTTTGAAATATCAATTTTTTTCCTATTTCCAGTTAATAGTTACATTACCACAACGCCTACCGAAACACCAGATCCTTCAGTCAGCATTCAGCTGGCTCCATGTCCTATTTGTTCGCGGACGTTCAATCCAGTAACACTGCGTAAACATGTGGGCATATGTGAGAAAATGGCCACAAAAAGGCGTAACATATTCGATTCCTCACGCCAACGGAGAGAAGGAACAGAATTGGCAACATATCCGTTACCGAAAAATTTCGGTTTACCAGAAAAAAGTTCAAGTATCACCTTGACAAGGACTAGAAGTGAAAGAGGGCATTCTCCAAATCCACAACAATCGGTAAGTAGAGATCAAAACCTATTGGATTTCATTACCATTCCGTTAATATTAGAAATATGTATATTCGTAATATGGACCCTTTTACATTTTTTTCAGATTGCCTCACCCATTATGCAACGCAAAAAACCCACAGAAGAATTTATTCGTGCTACGGCCCGATCTTCAATGAGAAAATTGTCCACATCGTCAGCCAATGATGGCATGACAACTTCCAGTAATTTTAGCCGCGATCGTTTACGCTCCTCAGAACGTTCTCTAACACGACGTGGTCCCATGCAAACTACATTACCTTCCGAACAATGTCCCCATTGTGATCGCTGTTTTGGTCTGAAAGCCTATGATCGTCACGTTGAGTGGTGTAAAGAGAAAGCTCTACAGGCTGCTATTAAACAACAAGCCTCTAATAAAACCGAAGAAAATGTGGCAAAAGCTCGCTTGGAGGCGAGGACGAAATATCGAGCGCCATGTTTGAAGTAAGTCGAATTTATACAAAATACTTTTCTAATTTTTTCCATACAGAGATTCGCAGATCTTTAGTTTCTTGTTAGAAATTTGCTTCTCAGAAGGCATTTATTATTGAACGCGGGTGGACATTGTTCCTTTTTCTTCGAGAGATAGATAGTCTTCAATGAAGGCAACTAGTTAATGCAATGTGTCAAACTGGCCGAAGTTATTCCATGAGGTGCCCAGGATTTAAAGGGTTCAAGTCATCTTACAAAGTTAGAAAATTTTGTCAAAATTTTATTTCTATAAAAAATTCTTTCAAAACTGTATTTCTATAAAATATTTTCTCAAAAATTTTATTTCTGTAGAAAATTTACTCAAAAATTTTATTTCTATAGAAAATTTACTCAAAAATTTTATTTCTATAATTTTCTTAGAATTTTATTTCTATAGAAAATTCTCTCAAAATTTAATTTCTATAGAAAATTTTCTCAAAAAATTATTTCTATAGAAAATTTTCTAAAAAATTTTATTTCTATAGAAAATTTAGTCCAGATTTTATTTTTGTAGAAAATTTTGTCAAATTTTTATTTCTATAGAAAATTTTCTCAAAATTTCATTTCTATAGAAAATTTTGTCAAATTTTTTTTCTATAGAAATTTTTCTCATAATTTCAAATTTTTGTTCAAAATTTTATTTCAATAGAAAATTGTATCAAAATTTGATTTCTATAGAAAATTGCATTAAAATTATAGATATAGAAAATTTTCTCAAAATTTTATTTCTGTAGAAAACTTTCTCAAAATTTTATTCCTATAGAAAATTTTCTCAAAAATTTTATTTCTACAGAAAATTTTCCCAAAATTTTATTTTTTAAATTTGCTCAAAATTTATTTCTATAGAAAATTTTCTCAGTCTTTTATTTCTATAGAAAATTTTCCAAAATTGTATTTCTATAGAAAATTGTATTTCTATTGTGTCAAAATTTTATTTCTATAGAAAATTTTTTCAAAATTGTATTTCTATAAAAAATTTTCTCAGAATTTTATTTCTATAGAAAATGTTCTCAAAAATTTTGTTTCCAGAGAAAATTTTCTCAAAAACTTTATTTCTATAGAAGATTTTCTCAGAATTTTATTTCTATAGAAAATTTTCTCAAAACTGTATTTCTATAGAAAATTTTCTCACAAATTTTATTTCTATAGAAAATTTTCTCAAAAATTTATTTCTATAGAAAATTTTATAAACAATTTTATTTCTATAGAAAATTTAGTCCAGATTTTATTTTTGTAGAAAATTTTGTCAAAATTTTAATTCTATAGAAAATTTTGTCAAATTTTTATTTCTATAGAAATTTTTCTCAAAATTTCAAATTTTTGTTCAAAATTTTATTTCAATAGAAAATTTTATCAAAATTTGATTTCTATAGAAAATTGTATTAAAATTATAGATATAGAAAATTTTCTCAAAATTTTATTTCTGTAGAAAACTTTCTCAAAATTTTATTCCTATAGAAAATTTTCTCAAAAATTTTATTTCTTCAGAAAATTTTCCCAAAATTTTATTTTTATAGAAAATTTTCTCAAAAATGTATTTCTATAGAAAATTTTCTCACAAATTTTATTTCTATAGAAAATTTTCTCAAAAATTTATTTCTATAGAAAATTTTCTCACAAATTTTATTTCTATAGAAAATTTTCTCAAAAATTTATTTCTATAGAAAATTTTCTCACAAATTTTATTTCTATAGAAAATTTTCTCAAAAATTTTTTTCTATAGAAAATTTTCACAAAAATTTTTATTTCTATAGAAAATTTGTTCAAGATTTTATTTTTATAGAAAATTTTGTCAAAATTTTATTTCTATAGAAAATTTTGTCAAAATTTTATTTCTATAGAAATTTTTTCAAAATTTTATTTCTATAGAAAATTTTCTCAAAATATTATTTCTATAGAAAATATTCTCAAAATATTACTTCTATAGACAAATTTCTCAAAAATTTTATTTCTCTAGAAAATTTTCTCAAAATTTTATTTCTATAGAAACTTTTCTCAAAATCTTATTTCTATTGAAAATTTTATTTCTATAGAAAATTTAATCAAAATTTTATTTCTATTAAAAATTTTCTCAAAAATTGTATTTCTATAGAAGATTTTCTCAGAATTTTATTTCTATTGTAAATTTTCTAAAAAATTTTATTTCTATAGAGAATTTTCTCAAAAATTTATTTCTATAGAAAATTTTGTCAAAATGTTATTTCAATAGAAAATTTGGTCAAGATTTTATTTGTATAAAAAACTTTCTCAAAATTGTATTTCTAAAGAAAATTTTCTCAAATTTTTTTTTATAGAAAATTTTCTCAAAAATTTTATTTCTATAGAAAATTTTCTCAAAATTTTATTTCTATAGAAACTTTTCTCAAAATTTTATTTCTATTGAAAATTTTGTCAAAATTTTATTTCTATAAAAAAAAACTTTCTCAAAATTGTATTTCTAAAGAAAAATTTCTCAATTTTTTTTTATAGAAAACTTTCTCAAAATTTTTTTTTTTTTAGAAAATTTTCTCAAAAATTTTATTTCTTTAGAAAATTTGGTCAAGATTTTATTTTTATAGCAAACTTTGTCAAAATTTTATTTCTATAGAACATTTTCTGAAAATTTTATTGCTGTATAATTTTTTTTCAAAAATTTTATTTTTTTTTTCAAAATTTTCTATATAAAATTTCTCAAAATTTTCTATATAAAATTTTCTCAGAATTTTATTTTATAGAAAATTTTCTCAAAAATTTTTTTCTATAGAAAATTTTGTTAAAATGTTATTTCAATAAAAAATTTGGTCAAGATTTTATTTCTATAGAAAGTTTTGTCAAAATTTTATTTCTATAGAAAAATTTCTCAAAATTTTATTTCTATACAAAATATAGAAAATTTTCTCAAAATTTTATTTCTATAGTAAATTTTCTCAAAATATTATTTCTATAGAAAAATTTCTCAAAAATTTTATTTCTAAAGAAAATTTTCTCAAACTTTTAGTTCTATAGAAAATTTTCTCAAAATTTTATTTCTATAGAAAATTTTCTCAAAAATTTTATTTCTATAGAAAATTTTCTCAAAAATTTTATTTCTATAGAAAATTTCCTCAAAATTTTATTTCTACAGAAAATTTTAACAAAAATATTATTTCTATAGAAAATTTTCTTAAAATTTTATTTCTATAGAAAATTTTTTCAAAATTTTATTTCTATAGAAAATTTTCTCACAAATTTATTTCTATAGAAAGTTTTCTCAAAATTTCTTTACCATAGAAAGTTTTCTGAAAATTTCATTTCTAAAGAAAATTTTCTCAAAATTTTATTTCTTAGAAAATTTTATTACTATAGACAGTTTTTTGAAAATTTCTATTTCTATAGAAAATTTTCTCAAAAACATCAAGAATGCTACCAATCTTGAAACAGTAAAAAATCTACCATTTTTGGTACAAACTATGTTTGTCAAAATTTTATTTCTCACAATTTTGTTTCTATAGAAAATTTGTCAAAATTTTATTTCTATAGACAATTTTGTGAAAATTTCATTTGTATAGCAAATTTTGTCAAAATTTGATTTCTATAGAAAATTTTGTCAAAATTTTATTTCTATAGAAAATTTTGTCAAAATTTTATTTCTATTGAAAATTTTCTCAAAAATTTTATTTCTATAGAAAGTTTTGTCAAAATTTTATTTCTAAAGAAAATTTTGAGAAAAATTTAATTCAATAGAAAATTTTATTAAAATTTTATTTCTATAGAAACTTTGCTCAAAATTTTATATCTATACACAATTTTATTAAAATTTTATTTCTATACAAAATTTTATTAAAATTTAAAATGCATTTTGGGCTCAGTTTTAGAATATGATTAGTCTTTCGAAATTTTATTTTTTCCATTGTGTATTTCAATTTCAATTTAATTTGACATTTATAATTTATTTCTATATATTCGGCAATCGTTATATTTTGTTTTACCTTTTATAAATAATTTTTTTACATCTTTCAGGACAAAACGATCTATAAATCGCGATAAATATTCCGGCACCGGGGGTGATGAAAATGAGGATAGCCCTAAATCATTGAAAATAGGAAATAAATCACAGGATACCAGTTTAATGTCCATGTCCATGACATCTTCCATTACAAGTGAAAGGTAAGTCAGACAAAACAAAAACAGTAAATTTGAAAAGCTTAACTGGCTTAAGCTAAAGATATGAATAACAACTTGCGAATCTAGAAGACTTTTTGTTGATGCACTTGCAGTTAATGGTAAACAATGAATTCTTGCCTGTATCTTTGTTTGATTTATTTTTATTGTCGTATTTTATTTAGAATTGCAAATTTAGTTTATGTAGATTCTGCCACACAATCACCGAAAAACAAAAGAACAAATTTTCTTTATCTTCTGATCTAAAAGACACCAACCCACCCCTGAACACCCAGTACACCAAAAGTTTGAGAGTTTATTTTTTGTAAATTAGCATAGACAGTTTGTTCCAAGTTTGTTCCTTTGCTAGAATATCATCATCATGATCACCTTTGAAACCTAAAACCCCAAAACCCCAATCTTCTTAATTTAATATGCAGCAATTCAACATCAACAACACCAACAACTACTACGAAATCAACAGGAAATATTAATGAAGCATCAATATTGGATGAATCTAGCAGAGTTCCAGTAACATCTCCTACAACATTAATATCCCCAGTCATTAATAGTGAAGCACAAACAACAGACAAAATTCCAACATCTAATCCCCCATTACCAGTATCAACGATAAAAATTGAAGAAGAAGACGAGGAAGACGATCCACATCTTACAGCTTCAGAATCCATAAAGAATTGCGAAATTGAAATGCCAGATATCCGTTCGATAGGTGAAAAGTTGACAACATCCATCAGTTCCACCACAATCACTTCCAGCTGTAATAACAACATTCAGAATAAAGTAACCAAAGGCAAAACGAGTCTAAAAACTAAAGAAAAATCTAATATTCCTGCCGCTGTAATGGTTCCTAATGCCACGAAATCCAAACAGCAACCAAAAAAATTGGTTGCTGATCATAAATTGCAAGCGGATGTCACCCAAGGGGAGCCTTTGCCATCAAAGAATAAAACGTCGAACTATTTACTTCTGAAGCCAACGAAACATTATAAGCAAGCACTAAAATCGGAGGCACCCTCTCAAAGGGCAAAGGGGGGTAGTGATGGAGGTGGTGATATTGGTGACGGCAATGATCAATATCACGAAAATACACAACAAAAATCAGAAGGTATAATGTGTTCGATATGGTTGGAAGCTTAATCGTAGGGGTTATACTAGTTTTCTATATATGGTATAAGCTTCTGAGATACATATACCCCCATCGAGTTCTATGTAATCGTTGATAATCCTTTTCCATTCCAGTATGGTTAATGATATGCTACTGCTATTCATCGCATCATGGTTAGAAATAAAATTTTGACAAAATATTCTATAGAAAAAAATTTTGTCAAAATTTTCTATAGAAAAAAATGTTGACAAAATATTCTATAGAAAACAATTATGACAAAATTTTCTATAGCAAAAACTTATGACAAAATTTTCTATAGAAATAAAATGTTGACAAAACTTTCTATAGAAAAAAAATTATGACAAAATTTTCTATAGAATAAAAATGTTAAGAAAATTTCCTATAGAAATAAAACTTTGACAACATTTTCTATAGAAATTAAATTTTGATAAAATTTTCCATTTAAAAACAATTTTCTATTGAAAAACAAATTTTGTCAAAATTTGCTATAGGAATAAAATTTTGGCAAAATGTTCTATAGAAATAAATTTTTGGTAAAATTTTCTATAGAAAGACATTTTGAGAAAATTTTCTATAGAAATAAAATTTTGACAAAATATTTTCTATAGAAATAAAATTTTTACAAAATTTTCTATAGCAATAAAATTTTGACAAAATTTTCTAAAGAAATGAATTTTTGAAAAAAATTTTCTATAGAAATAAAATTTGGAAAAAATTTTCTATAGAAATAAAATTTTGACAAATTTTTCTATAGAAATAAAATTTTGACAAAATTTTCTATAGAAATAAAATTTTGACAAAATTTTCTAAGAAAAAAATTTTGACAAAATTTTCTACAGAAATAAAATCTTGACAAAATTTTCTATAGAAATAAAATTTTGACAAAATCTACTAAGAAATAAAATTTTGACAAAATTTTTTATGGGAAAAAAATTTTTGACAAAATTTTCTACACAAATAAAACATTTTGACAGAATAAAATTTTGACAAAATTTTCTATAGAAATAAAATTTTGACAAAATTTTCTATCAAAATGACAGTTTGACAAATTTTTCTATAGGAATAAAATTTTGACAAAATTTTCTATAGGAAAATATTTTGACAGAATAAAAAAAATTGACAAAATTTTCTATAAATAAAATGTTGACAAAATGATTTTTATAGAAATAAAATTTTGACAAAATGCTCTATAGAAATAAAATTTTGACAAAATTTTCTATAGAAATACAATTTTAAAAAAATTTTCTATAAAAATAAAATTTTTACAAAATAAATTTTTAAAAATAAATTTTAGCAAAAAATTTTCTATAGAAATAAAATTTTGAAAAAATTGTCTATAGAAGTGAAATTTTCAAATTTTCCATAGAAATAAAATTTTTATAAAATTTTCTATAGAAATAAAATTTGGCAAATTTTCTATAGAATTAAAATTTTAAGAAAATTTTCTATAGAAATAAAATTTTGAAAAAATTGTCTATAAAAGTGAAATTTCGACAAAATTTTCCATAGAAATAAAATGTTGACAAAATTTTCTATAGAAATAAAATTTGGCAAAATTTTCTATAGAATTAAAATTTTAAGAAAATTTTCTATAGAAATAAAATTTTGACAAAATTTTCTATGAAAATTAAATTTTGTCAAAATTTTCTATCGGATTAAAATTTTGACAAAATTTTCTGTAGAAAAACATTTTGTAAAATAAGTAAAATTAAAAAAAAAATTATAAAATTTTCTATAAAAATAAAATTTTGACAAAATGTTCTATGGAAATTAAAATTTGGCAAAATTTTCTATAGGATTAAAATTTCGACAAAATTTTCTGTAGAAAAACATTTTGTAAAATAAATTAAATTAAAAAAAAATTAATAAAATTTTCTATAAAAATACAATTTTGACAAAATTTTCTATAGGGATAAAATTTTGACAAAAAAAAATCTTTGACAAAATTGTCTATAGTAATAAAATTTTCACAAAACTTTCTATAGAAAAGAAATTTTCACAAAATTTTCTATAGAAATAAAATTTTGACGAAAGTTTCTATAAAAACAAAATTTTTACAAAAATATCATTGGAAATAAAATGTTTACAAAAAATTTTCTATAGTAATAAAATTTTGACAAAATGTTCTATAGAAATAAAATTTTGAAAAAATTTCTATAGAAATAAAATTTTGTCAAATTTTTTTTATAGTAATAAAATCTTGAGAAAATTTTCTACAGAAATAAAATCTTGAGAAAATTTTCTATAGAAATAACATTTTGAGAACATTTTCTATAGATATAAAATCTTGAGAAAATTTTCTATAGAAATAAAATTTTGATAAAATTGTCTATAGAAATAAAATTTTGATAAAATTGTCTATAGAAATAAAACTTTGGAATAATATTCTATAGAAATAAAAGCTTGACAAAAATATAGAAATAAAATTTTGACATAATTTTCTATAAAAATAAATTTTAGAAAAAATTTTCTATAGAAATAAAATTTTGACAAAATTTTCTATAGAAATAAAGTTTTGACAAAATTTTCTATAGAAATAAAATTTTAACAAAATTGTCTATAGAAATAAAACTTTGGAATAATAATCTATAGAAATAAAATTTTGATAAAATTTTCTTCATTCTTATAATTTTCATAGTTCAGTGATTTTCATTCTATTTCTAAATTAATTAATATGCTCTCATCGATGGCTGCTACAGTTCAGTAGTTTTGTTATGGCACATTTAAAGTTATTGCTGTACTGCCATTTTTACATTTCACCATAAGATTTTTGGATTTCGTTTGATGCCATATTAGATTTTGAACTTGATGTTTTATGGCATAATTCCTCAAAGCTTAGTGTTACTCTCTATCAGCCATTTCGTTTCATCACTAAGGGAGACAAAAAAAAAAACAAAGACTCACTGATTCATGCCTTTCCACCATAAATTTCCAGGGCTAATAATTAAATGCAGTATTCTGGTGCATTTGCCTCACAAGTTTCTTAATGAAGTTTCGTAAAAAAGAAGAAAAGAAACTGTATATTTGTATGGGCTATGCAGCTGGTTAATTAGTTGTTCCAGAAGTGTGGAGACGAAGAAAATAAAATACGAAGACCCTGAATCGAAATGGAAGCAACAAATGGTGCATTGCACATATGCAAAACATTCTTAATTATGAATCGTTATTTTTTAAGACATCTTATGGTTGCTACAGGGTCGTCTCAATGGAAACAAAACGATGACATAGTACTTCAACAACATTTTCAACATAAACAATATTGCAATTAAACCAAAGTCTCAACCACGTTCCTGTACTACATATACATAATAATCTTAAGTGTTTATTTATGTTTCAAAGTTGCTGAGGGTTGCTTTTTACTGGAAAAGTTCAATGGCGTTTCGTAAAACCGCAATATGCGGAACTAATGCATATGGCTTGGTACAAAAAATAGAAGCAGAACTTAAGCTTAAATCTATGGGAGAGCCAGTAAACCTGAAGCAATGGGTCAAACTTTTTTTCTATTGAAAATCTTGTCAAGATTTATTTCTATAAAATATTTTGTAAAAATTTTATTTCTATAGAAAGTTTTGTCAAAATTTTATTTCTATAGAAAATTTTGTCAAAATTTTATTTCTATACAAAATTTAATCAAAAATTGAGTTCTCCGGAAAATTTTGTCAAAATTTTATTTCTGTAGAAAGTTTTATCAAAATTTTATTTCTATAGAAAATTTAGTCAAAATTTTAAATTCTATAGAAAATTTTGTCAAAATTTTATTTCTATAGACAATTTTATCACAATTTTATTTCTATAGAAAATGTTGTCAAAATTTTATTTCTATAGAAAATTTTGTCAAAATTTTATTTCTTAAGAAAATTTTGGCAAAATGTTATTTCTGTAGAAAATTTTGTCATAATTTTATTTCTATAGAAAATTTTGTCAAAATTGTATTACTATAGAAAATTTTGTCGAAAATTTATTACTATAGAAAATGTTTATCAAAATTTTATTTCCAATGATATTTTTGTAATTTCGGAATTACCACATTCCTCACCAGCATCCTCTACTTGCAACAAAACTATCAACCAATTATCAGAATAAATTCAGGCAGTTCATTAAACCCAACAATAAAGCACACTTGAACCCTCCGAAAAAAGGCTTAAGCTGCAATAAAAAAACAACAATGCTTAAAGAATAAAACCAACAATAACAAAACAAAAAGAATGGAAAAAGAAGAGGAAGCACGCTCAAAATAAACCCAGCCAACTGAATTCAAATCGATGATTTGACAGTGGCATAGGAAAAGATATATGTTTGTCGATTTTATGGGGGCTATATATAACTATGGACTGATATGGACCAATTCTTGCATGGTTGTTAGAGACCATATACTAACACCACGTACCCAATTTCAACCGGATCGGATGAATTTTGCTCCTATAAGAGGCTCCGGAGGTCAAATCTGGGGATCGGCTTATATGGGGGCTATATATAATTATGGACCGATGTGAACCAATTTTTGCATGGTCATTAGAGAACATATACCAACACCATGTACCAAATTTCAGCCGGATCGGATGAAATTTGCTTCTCTTAGAGGCTCCGCAAGCCAAATCGGGGGATCGGTTTATATGGGGCCTATATATAATTATGGACCGATTTTTGCATGGTTGTTAGAGACCGCATACTAATACCATGTACCAAATTTCAGCCGGATCGGATGCAATTTGCTTCTCTTAGAGGCTCCGCAAGCCAAATCGGGGACCGATATGGCACATTTTCTATACACGCAAAAAAATAATTCTTTCCTCCCAAACGAAATTTTAGACAAACAAAGTTCGTTTCTCATTTGCTTTTCGCTGTAAGGAAGTGGTTTTGGAAGAAAAGTATATACTTTTTGTGATAAACGTTTATTCTTTTCCAGGATGTAAAAACAATTTCATAAAGACTAACTCAAAAAAAAAAAACATTGTTTTCTTGGTAATTGCATTTTCCCTCACATCTTTCTCACATCCACGAGGTTTTTTAGTTCCTAACACCTTTTCCTGTAATACCAACAATGTAGAAGAAATTATACGATTTTATAAATTTTTAAATTTTTTTACCCTTCGCCTGGACGGAGAATCGAACCGCGGACCATGCACTTTGTAAGCCAACACACTAACCACTGAGCTATGTACCTGTTATGGTCATCAATAGATAATTATCCATATAAGTTATATTTATATAGCATAGCTTGCGGCGCCCACGAACCGAATAAACAAAGTTTATTTAACAGAAACAAACATTTAGTTTGGCACCGTGGAGCAGTGGTTGCTACGTCTGACTTGCATGCCAAGGGTCGTGGGTTCGATCTCTGCTTCGACCAAAGTTTTTTTTTTGTTTTTTTTTTGTACATTTATTCCAGATATGTTCGAGAGATTCCGAAAAAATGTTAAACATTACACTGTACTATATTAAATTTTGAACTGTAAAATGTGTCTTATTAAGGACCTAAAGTCAGAAAAGAACAGTGTTTGATATAAACGAAATAGACTGTGTTGTTGTTTCAAATATAACTTTTTTTATTGAAAAAATAAAAATTTTGTAACAAACGAATTTTTTTGGTGATAAAAGTTTAAATTTTTCGAAGCAATTCAAAAAACTGTAACAAAAGAAAAACGTTTTCGGTACACGTTTTCCAAACGTTTTTTTTTGCGTGTACCATCCGACCTACATCAATAACAACTACTTGTGCCAAGTTTCAAGTCGATAGCTTGTTTCGTTCGGAAGTTAGCGTGATTTCAACAGACGGACGGACGGACATGCTCAGATCGACTCAGAATTTCACCACGACCTAGAATATATATACTTTATGGGGTCTTAGAGCAATATTATGGTGGAGGGTATAAAAAAACAACAATAACAAAACAAAACGAAAATTTTATTTCTATAGAAAATTTTGTGAAGTTTTTTTTATTGAAAATTTTGTCAATTTTTTTCTATTTAACATTTTGTCAAGATTTATTTCTATAAAATATTTTGTCAAAATTTTATTTCTATAGAAAATGTTGTCAAAATTTTATTTCTTTAGACAATTTTGTCAAAATTTTATTTCTTTAGATAATTTTGTCAAAATGTAATTTTATTTCTGTAGAAAATTTTATCAAAATTTTATTTCTACAGAAAATTTTGTCAAAATGTTATTCCTATAGAAAATTTTGTCAAAATTTTATTTCTATAGAAAATTTTGTCAAAATTTTATTTTTATAGAAAATTTTCTCAAAATTTTTTTTCTATAGAAAATTTTCTCAAAATTTTATTTCTTTAGAAAACTTTGTTACTAATTTCATTTCTATAGAAAATGAAATTTGGTTCCTTTTAATAGAGCTATAGTTGATATTTTAGATTCCACCATGAGCGTTCTTTGTTTTTTTTTTTTTTTGGTCAAAGCCTTTAAATTTATTATACCCACTACGAAGGTTTCAAAGCTTCCAACCATAAGGGCTTCGTAATTAAATTTTTAAATATTTTTCATAAAATCTATTCCAAATATAGATTGTTCACCTCCATGCCGCAAAGTTGATTTACCCAAAAATTTGACATTCTATGCCTCACCGCCAAAGAAATTAGTGGTAAAATCCAAATCTTTAGCAAAACAAAGTACTCTGTCCATGGAAGAGTATTTAGGCCAACAAGAAATGGAATCAGGAAATCGAGATATGGTTACACCAAATTATGTGGATATAAATGAAGGTTTGGAAAACGATTTATCAAAAAATCGTGTAATGGGATCGAAAAAAATTATATCTACGCGAAAAGAGTTGAAAAAGCCCTCTATTCAAAAATTGGAGAAAGGTGATAAATTGATTCGTAGGACTAGAAAACAAGAACTCTTAAAACAATCAATTGGGAAACATCAAGGAAATCAATACAAAGAAAGTCCTCCAATAAAAAGGACCCAAAATGAAGATAAAACCGAAGATCTCGATGAAGAAACTTTGCAACAAAAATATTTGAATGAATTGAAAGTTAGACCTCAATTAAAAAATCTCTTGAAATCTTTATCAAAAGATACCTCGGCTTATAGTAAGCATACTTGTACTCAAATTACTGCGGAAGAAGATACAGATGAATGTGTTTTAGCTGTTAAAGATAAAAAGGATATGAAACGATTCGTTTCCAATAGAAATGAGAGAACATCTAAAAATCACAATGAATATTCTCCAGAAGATGAGAATCTACAATTATCCCAATCAAATACCCGAAAGAACACCTTGGAATTCGAAGACAATTCCCATCTAACTACGGATCGATTATATAATAAGCAGTCTTTAGCATCAACTCCATATTCTGAAACTTCTACCAAAGAGTACTCAAAAAGAAATGAAAAAATCTTTAAGACTCGCAAGGAATATTCCCTTAAAGATGGTAATCATCACTGTCCTCAATCATTGTCCTCAACCATAGAATTAGAAGACGAATCTCAACAAGCTATAGGTAGATCGTTTAAGAAGAAATCTTTAACATCAACACCAACTTCACAGTCTCAATCTACCATAAATGAGTATTTGAAGACAAATGAGATGTCTTGTAAGACTCCTAATAATAAACATTTGCCTCAATCATTTAAGCGGGAAGAAACCATAGAATTCGAAGACGAATCCCTCCAAGATACAGATAGATCATATAAGAATCAATCTTCAGCATCCATGACATCACAGTCTCAGTCTTCCACCAAGGAGTATTTGAAGAGAAATGAGGTGACTTGCAAGAGTCTGACACAATATCTTCAAGAAGATTGTAATCAAGATTTACCTCACCGGGAAGAAACCAGAGAATTAGAGGAAGAATCCCAGCAAGCTGCAGGTAAATCATATAAGAAACAATCTTTAACCTCAACGCCAACTTCACAGTCTCAATCTTCCACGAAAGAGTATTTGAAGAGAAATGAGGTGTCTTGTAAGAGTCCTAATAATCAGCATTTGCCTCAATCATTGAATCGGGAAGAAAGCATGGATTTCGTAGACAAATACCACCCGGATACTAATAGATCATATAAAAAGCAATATTCAACATCAACGCCTAATTCACATTCTCGAACTTCCACCAAAGATTATTTGAAGAGAAATCAAGAGACTTGTATGAGTCCTACACAATATATCCCAGAAGATTGTAATCAAGATTCACTTCACTCATTGAACCTCATAGAATTAGAAGACAAATCCGACCTAGATACTGATAGATCATATAAAAAGCAATCTTTAGTATCAACACAAACTTCACAGTCTCAATCTTCCACCAAGAGAAATGACGTGACTTGTAAGCGTCCTAATAATCAACATATGCCTCAATCATTGAACCGGGACGAAAGCATGGATTTCGTTGACAAATCCCAACCGGATACGGATAGATTGCACAAGAAGCAAACTATGACATCAACACCTAGTTCACAATCTCAAGCTTGCACCAAAAAGTATTTGAAGAGAAATGAAGAGACTTGTAAGAGCCCTAAAAGTCAACATTTGCCTCAATCCTTGAATCGGGAAGAAAGCATGGATTTCGTAGATAAATCCCACCCGGATACTGATAGATCATATAAGAAGCAATCTTTAGCGTCTACACCTAGTTCATATTCTCAAACTTATAACAAAGAGTATTTAAAGAGAAATGAGACGATTTGTAAGAGTCCTAAACAATATCTCCCAGAAGATTGTAATCAACAAATACGTGAATCGACCCCATCTACTGGTAGATCATATAAGAAGCAATCTTTAGCATCAACCCCAGGTTCATATTCTCAAATTTCTACCAAAGAAATTTTACAAAGAGCCTATGTAGTTTTGGAGAAAATACAAGCAGAAACTGATGTTATATCTCAGAGAAAAGAAGAAAACCATAATGAAATGGTAGATCAAATGTCCGATGTTATATCTCAGGGAAAAGAAGAAGGAAACCATGATGAAATAGATAATCCGATGCCTGATGAAGACCAAACAGAAGCAGAAAGTATTCTGACTTTGAACGATGACTCTGGGGAAAGCATCTGTTCAGCTGATAATGAGCCTCTTAGCGAATTAGCAAAATCAATAAAACCCTGTATTTCAACTACAGATACTTTTATTATTGATGATTCCGATACTGAGGAAGAGGAGGAAGAGTTTATAACACCACCTGAAAATCTTTTGGAGAATAATTCAAGCGTTGATGATTTTCAATCGATAAATAGGAATTTTAGAAGCTTTAGTCCACCCATAAGGAAGATTCAATCAAAAATAAAACCTAAAACAGAAGATTCCCAAACAACTTTGGATGCTTTAGAAATCCCAAATGATTCTCAAACTCCACGTCTTCGAAAGGTTCGTGCAACAACTCCACCACCTCCATCTCAAAATGATTCACTCAGTTTTACTCCAAGTTCTTCGGTCTCTATTGGGGCAGAATACAAACCTCAAAGCAAGCTAGAAACTAGTCCCATTAAATCCTTAAATATTTGTCGACCAAAACATAAGAAACTTAATTTGGAAAATTCAACCAGCGGCAATTCAGCTCCCATGAAAGCCTTACCTTTAACCAAGGAATTTATAGAAATCTATGGAATCTCCTCAGCTTCTAACATTCAACAAGAGCAGGAACCCAAGAAACCCCATGTAAAGTCTAAAAATAAGGAAAACGTAAACGAAGACGAGGATAAACCATGTGAAGAATCTGATAGTCATGATTTCTCCGAAAGATATGTTATAGAAAGTAACAGCATTGATGTTGTTAAGGGCCCACCTCGCTTACTTCGGAGTGATTCGTTTATAATAAGGTATGTACAACAAAGAATATTGTCCTGAACATGGATTTTGATATTCAAAAGGTATATAGATTCCAGTTGCTCGGAGATTGAAAGCTACGAACTTTCCATTTATGGAAAAAAATTGTATGGGAATGGCACGTTTGCCAAAAAAAGTTTTCATTATTGCTTTATGCAAATCTTACTTTATACATTACAATTTCTTGGATCTAAGGTGGGATCAAGATTTGTACGAACCCCTCACAGTGAAGTGGTTTACTTATTAACTTCCCAACTATAGTGCTGTAGTCTATCTAGACCGCCGTCTCTCGCCATCGCCGGCAGTTGGTGGTCTTCCAATCAGCATAACGCTTCACTGGTAGGAAGATTTACTTTCTGAGCTGCCTCCAATTCCGCCTTTCTTCCCTCATCACTGTCATCGCCGATCAGGTGATTATTTGCAATTGCAAGTCTTTTCTGAACTCAAACTGAATGGCCTTAGGTTAGGTATAGTGTCAGCCCGTTATTTTAGGTCCACTTGGACTATTCAGCCCATTGTGGTACCACAGTTGGTAAACTTCTCTCTTATCAAGGAGTGCTGCCCGATTCTACGTTTAGGTCATGACAAGGGACCACCTTTTTATAGCCGAGTCCGAACAGCGTTTCACTTTGCTGTGAAACCACTTAGAGAAGCTTTGAAACACTTAGAAATTTCATGAGCATTACTGAGAGGGCAGTCCACCGCTGAGAAACTCTTTGGTGTTTGCTCTAAACTGGGATTGACCCATGAACCTTTGCGTTCAAGGCGGGCATGCTAACCATTGCAGCTCAGTGACTCCTTCAGAGGGTGCCCGCCTGGAGAAGACACTGTACCAAGTGCTGGTGAGTGAGGAGTCCACAGTGTTTCCCCTCCGAGAGCACTTTGCACTCATGCTGCAGACTGTTCCGGAGTTACGATTAGTTGTAACCCGCAGCGCGATTTCTCCATTGTTTCTCGCTTTTACTGCAAGTCCAAATGGTCCAACGACCGCATAATCAAGAAGGAAACGGCCACTTCACTCGTAGGTCTTTTGAATCGTATCTCTATCTTTCCTCCAAGCCTTCAAGATCTTGTTTCTACTCCCAAGATTTTAGAGACCATGTTCGCAGAGGAACATGCTGTCATACGTAACACCAAAAACCTCGGCGTTCTTGCATATACGAATGCTCGGGCCACGTATATGGATATCGAGCTCCTGGTTCACCTTTTTGCTCCATGGCCTGAAAATAGTTACTTTCGATATATAGAAATCCCTAATTGCAGGAAGGTAATCAGTAATCCTTACTCTCAATCTCCTTGACATCTCTACACGGTAAGTGTGGAACAGTCGCCCGCATAGGCCATTCAGATGAACATCTGGTGGTGGAAGAGGAGCTCTTTTGACGTAAAAGTTAAAGAGCAGCCTTGAGGTACAACTTCGTTTGTTCCACAAGGCTGCTAACATACAACTGCCTGCGTTCTTCTGCTGTCCATGTTCTCAAATTTCTAGAAATGAAATAACTTGTTTATCACCAAGGACGATTCCACTTGTCGTCATAGGTAGAGATTAAACACTTCCGGAGATTTCACCCCACCTTGGGAACACCCTGTTTCATTCTACGATGGCTCGACTTTCTATCACTAAATTCCACGTACGACTGAAGCTTGCATAGATAATTAAGAACCCAACGTTTAGTTTCTGCCAATTGGGAGTTTTCGATGGCCTCGAACAGTATGGCATCGATGACCGTGTCGAATGCCTTCGATAGGTCAAAAGCCACGATGACCTTCCTGTGACACGGCTTGGGTTGATTGAGTTGTACTATGCACTTCACGGAATACACATTGATGATTGGTAGCTAAAAAAATATCCACAAGGGAGAATTTTCTCCAGATTTCTTTTGGCTACTGGCAAGATTTGCCTGAATTGATTTGCTCGAGTCTTTACCCGGCAATTTGTCTATTGCAAAGACCAAATGAGGAGTCAAGAACTCAACTCCCAGTATTGACAGATGCCTTAACATTGAAATTCCACCGCGCCAAAATTCTTGAATGGTTTTGCGCAGTTGATGACATTGGCACCTTCGACTGAGGAAAAGTGTGGTATGTCGCTGGCTAGGAGACCAAGAATACGACGTATGTTATGGCTCTCCTTTTCGCTTTATAACTCTCGAGATGCTCAATAGACTGTCGTATAAAAAAGGCTAACACATATTTTGGGATCAGTAACAGTCATGTCGCCAAAGGTAACACGAGATCCCATCGTCCCTTGCAGGGAGAGTTCGAGAGGGATCCTATTACAGATCACAACTTAACTGAGTCTAGGTTATATTGCCTCAGGCGTTCTTATCATGAATACGACGTATGGCTCTCCTTTTCGCTTTATCACTCTCGGGATGCTCAATACTCTGTCGTATAAAAAAGGCTAACACATCTTTTGGGATCAGTAACCGTCATGTCGCCAAAGGTGACTCGACATCCCATCGTCCCTTGCAGGGAGAGTTCGAGAGGGATCCTATTACAGACCACAACTTAACTGAGCCTAGATTATATTGCCTCAGGTGCTCTAATCATGTGTTCCACTTGTGCTCGTCGACTATTTTAGATTCAGGTCCCTGATTCTAAGATCAGCAAGGATAGCACGATGGAGCTCTTCACGCTCTCGTCGCATCCGTTGGGAAGCTCGGCTTCACCTAGGCAATTCGATCTACGGGTATGTAGCGAGCGACTGCATTTATGCTTTTTCGAAACACCTTCTGGGTACAATGAACATAGGAGATGGGCGGTATATGAATCATAATCCGTGCTATGCTTTTTGACCTCATACAAAACAAAAAACAAAGGAGCAGTCCAAAGCGCTCAGGAGACAACAGTTTCGAATCAGAAAATCCTAGTGTCCAGTCTTCTAAAGAATATGGTACCCTCTTTTCGTATAACTCTTAATCTAAAGCGAAATATTGATACAAGAAGCTAAATTTAAAATTCGCTAAGAGTTTTTACATTAAGTGAGAATTGGAGAACTCCCTTATTATGGGAATGAGTTCCCTTATCATTAGTCTAAGATAGAACCCTCAACAAGTCGAAATTTGACTTTTTCAAATTTAGAAAAATATATTTTTGCACATTACTACATGTTGATGTCATCGAATTTTTCAAGGAAATATGACCAAGCAATCCTTAAGATGTTTTATTGTAAACTAAAAAGTGATCTGAGAAAAGTCTTCCCGCATTGGATTCGCCAAGTACTTCGTAATTAACTATTTTTATCACTAACTCAATGCTAACTTAATTTTGTTTTAATTTTGTCATATTTCAGTGGCCTACCAGATAACTATGACCCCTTCCTATCGGCCAAACGGCAGTTGGAAGAACTATGTTCACCCACAGACTCAGCAGATACAACATCCAAGACAACGACAACAACATTGGGCACACCACAGACACCACAACTGCCAAGTTTGCCAGCTACCCCTGCTGCATCTGCGGCTATGGCAGCCGCAAATAAAATGTCCACTTCACTAACGCTTAGTAGCTCATCAACTTCTAGTCCCATGACCACGTCGTCACAAATACCACAGCAAACCTCAAAGACACCTACACTGGCCAGATCGTCTAGCTTTCGACGTACTGGTTCGCTACGATGCCCCCGTCGTTCGCCTTTACTTACACAACGAGTTCCATTGTTTGCCCAAAAACATCGGCCCACCATACAACGTGGTCTCTCCGACGAGGGACCTATATCAACAAATTTCCTTAAGCCAGAGGAATTTGATGAAATGCCAGTACGTTCGGTGTGTGTCAACGATTATGCTGTTACGAAAAGTCCCCGGGTTGTAAGGAGAGATACATCGGCCTCCAATCGAAAGCAACCCTTAAAGCTTAATATAAATGCTGCCAATGAGGCCAGTAGTTCGGGCAACAATAGTGCCCTAACAACTCCCTTGGGTATTGAACCATCAATCGAAAGTGCTCCCAATACGGCTTCGAGATATATCAACAAAACGGATTCTTTGGCAGTTTTCCTAAAATACGAACACGAATTGGAAAAATTAAACAAGGCCAACACGGAGGCAAAGGAAGCGGCCGATCAAAATGGTAATACCTTAAGTTCGAATACAACTGTGGCCCCAGTTCCAAGTACCACAAATCTTGATGGCCCTATGAATGCTAAGGAGCTAAAGGATAAAAGTAACAATCTCAGCAAACAGAATTCGGCCAAAAATATTAAGGCCGAGCTTTTGGACCTCAATCTCAATGAGACCAATGAGAATTGTGAAAACAACTACAACACTTCCAATAGCACTCATAACACAGCTGTTTCAACTCCAAATACCAATGAAGTAGCGACGAAATACAACTCTGTTCGTTTGGCTCCCTTGTCTAAACCCACAACACCACTCATAACACCAAATTGTGGCCACTTGACAAAGCCCTCAACGCCTGTGACAATAAATCCTCCAAATTCATTGACAAAACCCAATACTCCCTTGATAAAACCCACCACTCCTTTGACAAAACCCACCACACCCTTGACTAAACCCTCTACTCCCCTAACACCCCTTAACACTAAAACCCTAATGCCCCTAGAACAAATCAAAACCCCTCAAAAGCCGGTAGCTCTTAGCTCACTATTCGCGCCAGCCAGCCATAAGCCGGCTAGCGAAGAGCTAAAAAATTCTATAGGTTCGGACTATATTGATCCGAAATTAATCAATAAATGTGATAATCTGCCGGTGAATTTGAATAAGCTACGAAATGAATTTAAAAATTCAGATTCGGATACCTCAGATGCTCGCCTTGATCATTTCTCATCATCTTCCTCAGAGTCTTCGGCACCACCTATGAAATTTTTAGCTTCCGCACAAACGGAGAGCAATGGCCATAAGGCTACAAGTCAAAATCTTCAGACCTCGGGTCCTTCTTCGCAACAGCCACAAACACAACAGCAGCAACAACAGCAATCTGCCACCATAAGTCAGCGTAACTCTGCCGAGGGTCGTAATCTCTTGAAGCGTCGTATACGCTTGGGTCGCAATCAATTTTTGTATGATGCTTCACCCGAGGCAGATTCTTGCTCGGCTGATGACGAAGGAGCCAACAGATCCTCCATGGAGTGTGACAACTTTATGAAGGAACATGAGAAGGCTTTTGAACGTCTCAGTGCCCAAATGAATAATTTGGAGGAGCCGTTCATACCTCCATCCTCTTTACCGGCCGAATTTGATGATTTTGATTTCGAGGAATTTCTCTCATCATTTGAAAATGATGAAGAACAATTTCCTCTTTTCAAAGATTGCAGAGAATTTCTATTGAATCGGACATCGAAAAAACAAAGATCGATGTTTATGCCGAATTCCAATGTGAATGATGTTGCCCCAGAGTCCAAAAAGTCCTCAGTCCCCAATAGCCAACAAAAAACATTCCCTCCCTTGACCCCACTCAATAGCAATAGCAACAATAACCCCAATCCCAGTAATACCTCCAAACATCATTTCCAATTTCCCAATTTGCCTCAGCATCCTAAAAGTCTATTCGATTCATTCTCCCCCCAAAATAGAGCTACCAAAAATAGATATAGTGAACTAACCAAAGCCGAAGATATGCTGGGTAACAATCCAAAGCGGGAAATTTTCATTAGTATAGAAACCGAACAAAATGATTTGGACAAGTCCCCCATATCCCCCAATTCCATACGTCACATGATGGGCAATCCACAATGTGTGGTCGAGGTGGAAGTCGATGCTGCCGATAATAAATTCAGTAAAATTAGCGATGATGATGAGGACCACAATCACCACCAGTCTATGGATCGTCGTAATATCTCATCAGGTCTAAGTCGAGCAATGGCCGCAGGCGATGCAGTACAAGAAGGATGCGGAGGAGGTAATCAATTTATTGGTCATTTTGTAGATCCCCATCATTTACCCAATGTACAATTGAATAACGCTAAAAATCTTATACAAAAAATGCAAAAAGATTTCCGACGAATGGGAGAAGAAATGTCCGCAAACCTGCGACAATCCCTGGACCATCAAGAACGTTCCTCTATGCAGACGGCTGATATGATGACGATGATGATGAATAGCAATAATCGTAGTAAGGTCAACAAAGCTACAGGTACACCGAGTGGTGATGCTTATGCTGATTCCGATGAGCTGAGTAGTTTGGATGGTTATCCATTGTCATCGCCAAATTCACGCTTGGGTGTTAGTTCAAAAACGAGTGCAGACTCAGCCTATGGGAGGTAAGTACGATCTAAATGTTTATTTACTCCATAAGATTTTAATCCATAGTTTTAGAAAAAGGAATGACTCTGTACAATAAAATTTTACTTTTGTACGTATTTTGTACCTTTCGTACTTTCACCAGCTATTTCGTACCTTGATGCAATCCATCAGTTATGGGGGAAGTATGTATCGGTACGTTATCATGGTGAAAGAGCTCATTTTATTTCTCCAAGTGGGCTGGTCCCCATCGCTTTATGTGTCTCCAATGCCCATACATCCAACTCCGGCCGCGTTGCTTCTATGGGTCCTAGCTCTTATCGCCAGTTCATTTGCCTTTACGTTTTGTGTACGTGAACCGGTACACATTTTTTCTCCAAGTAGGCTGGTCCACATCGCTTTATGTGTCTCCTGAGCCCATTCATCCATCTCACCTGTGGTGCTTCTATGGACTTTGTGTTCTCTAAGTTCACTACTCTATGGGTCCTAGCTCTTATCGCCAGTTAAATTGCATTTAGGTTTCCTCTTATTCGGGAATGTCCTGGCACCCATATAATGCGGATCCTGCCGTATTTCAAGTATTCGTTGATCATTCGTTTGCATTCTAATACGGTGCATGATCGAACCGTAATGTCTGCTATTGCCTTCCTCGCCCTCCGACAGTCTGTGAAAATGTGGCCTTGTGCTATTTCTGAGCTAAGTAACACATTTCCCTCTGGCATTTGTTCTAGTGTCACATTCTCCCTGAACCATCTTATTGGCGTCAGAATGTCACACTGGACAGCTATGGCCATCTCAGGTATATGATCATGGATTGTTGCGGCATCACACATTACACCCACCTATTATCCATCGATGATTCATCATGTTCGTGTTTCCGTCCATTCTCCCAATATCTTCAATTCCATCGCATCCGTGTCGGTTTTGTTTTTTATCTGAACCTCTATAGATTTTAAGTCCTGTATCGGCTCCAAGGCTCTGGATGACGTGGTCTTCATCGTTCCAATTGTGCCAAGACAACATGTCCCGTTAGATCCGTTGTAAAATTTCCATGTTAGGTTAGGTATAGTGGCAGCCCCCGATATTTCAGACTCACTTAGAATATTCCAGTCCATTGTGATACTACGGTGGTGAACTTCTCTCTTATCACTGTGTGCTGCCCGATTCTATGTTTAGTTCAATGACAAGGGTCCTCCCTTTTTTGTAGCCGAAACCACTTAGAGAAGCTTTGACAACACTCAGAAATGTCACCAGCATCAATGAGGTGGGATAATCCACCGCTGAAAATACTTTTTGGTGTTTGGTCGAAGCTGTGTTTGAACCTACGACCCTGTGTATGCAAGGCGGACATGCTAACCATTGCACCACGGCGGTTTCCATGTTGCACTTCTTCTCCATTGATGTCCACCAAACTATCGAGGCGTATTTCAGGATTGACCTTAATACGATCTCATTTCCCAGTGCGTCACTTTTGGGATTAAGGACCCATTTAGAGCCCACCGCTCTTCTGCACAGTGCCTTAACATCTGTAGACTTTCTCATCCTTCTCTTTGACGTGGCTCTTCCAACTCAGTTTTCCACCTAAGGTTACTCCTAATACATTGGACAATTTTAGTCCTTCTACTGAATGGTCTTCTCCGGATTGACTCTTCTCTTCGCTCTTCTGCACAGTGGGCTATCTCAGTCCACTCTTTGATGTGGCTCTTCCAATTCAGTTTCCCGCCTAAGGTTACTCCCATGTACTTTATTTTATTAGACACTGTTATTGTCTTGTCCAAATTACTCCGTTCGATACATTGGACAATTTTAGTCTTTCACAATTCTGTCTTTTCCGTATTAACATTTAGGTGCCTGGGTCTTCTCCAGTCAGTATCGTCTCCAAGACTCTGATTGACGTGTTCTTCATTGCTTCAGTTATGCCAAGACAATAGGCCCGTGGAACCCTTTGTAATATTTCCATGTTGAATTTATTCTCCATTGATGTCCACCGAGGCGCAAGATTAGCCTTATTAGGCTCTCATATGTCCTGTGCATCACCTTTTGATTCAGGCCCCATTTAGAGCCCACCAACATATGTAGGCTTCCTCAGTCCTCTCTTTGATGTGGCTCTTCCAACTCAGTTTCCCGTATGAGGTCTTTTGTTTTATCAGTCACTGATATTGTCTTGCCCAAAAAACTCGGTTCGGTACATTGGGCACTTTTAGTCCTTCTAGTGAATAGGCATAATTCTGTCTTCTCCGGATTAACATTCTGGCCGGGAGCCACCGTGGTGCAATGATTAGCATGCCCGCCTTGCATACACAAAGTCGTGGGTTCGATTCCTGATTCGTCCGAACACAAAAAAGTTTTTCAGCGGTGGATTATCCCACCTCAGTAATGCTGGTGACATTTCTGAGGGTTTCAAAGCTTCTCTAAGTGGTTTCAGTGCAATTTGGAATGCCGTTCGGACTCGGCTATAAAAAGGAGGACCCTTGTCATTGAGCTTAACATGGAATCGGGCAGCACTCAGTGATAAGAGAGAATTTCACCAATGTGGTATAACAATGGACTGAATAGTCTAAGTGAGCCTGATACATCGGGCTGCCACCTAACCTAACCTAACCTAAAATCGTTAACAGAAGGTAACAAAATGAAAGGGCAACGTTCACGAAAAATCAAAACGGAATGTTGACGGTTTCGTCCACGCGTGTTCATGATTTCATTTTTTTTTTTGCCATGAAGAGTCTTAAAATATTCGTTAGACTTTCTGTGCTAAGACGACTGTTAACGTGTAGGGAGCAGACAATCCAGGTTCAAGTCGATGTAGCAAATTTTTTTATATAAATTCGTAACCATTACCTTTTCACATCATGCATATGAGCTGGTTGTTGTTTTGACAACGTATGGTGTCATATTATCGTTGTCAGATTGACACGATATGTTCTCCGATTGACACCACCTTTGTGTTGGTGTACTTTCATGAGCGGATCGTTTTGAAACGTTTTCAATGGGTGCAAAGACATACCAATGCCTGACTTTATTTTAAAAGAAATCTGTCCTTAATTTTGAGTGAATTTTATATTAGGTCAATATTTTTTGTACGGTCGAATTTGATTACTGTGAAACCTCTTAAAATTAGACACTCTGAAAAGCGGACACCTCCCCAATGTGGACAGTTGTCAGAGGACTTTTTCTATAATAACACATTAAAATTAACCTGTCATAACTGGACACCTGGCAAATGTAGACAAAATTTTGGTGACCGTCGGTGTCCACTTTTCAGAGGTTTCACTGTATTTTGATTGCGAAGAATTTCTCCCATCTGAGGTCTTTATAATTGTTGTACGATATGGATTTTTCTTCCATATAAAATTTAACTCTTTGTTTTATTTGCATCCATTCCAGTCTCTCTCGCCAACGTTCATCCGAGCTAACCAATCCTCGTAATTCTAGTCGCAATCGACCTTTAACATCCGCAACAGGTGGAAATGTTGTACTAAGTCGCCCTCTAGCGGAAGAACGTTCCCGACAATTGAGTGCCTCATCTAGTAGTAGTTCCGAGCATGCCTTACCACCAATTGGTGGCAATAATAATTACCAAAAACAACAACAACAACATAATACACAAATGTATAACAACAACAATAATAATAATAACAATGGCAACACTGGAAATATGAACAACAATTTGGAAGAGATGTTAAGATATGAACGTAACAATAACTTCGATATGCCCATACTTCCTGCAGGGACAATACAATCACCATCCACAGCACAACCGCAACATCAGCAGCAACAGCAACTAAATTATCAAACAACGCCCATGAGTTCATCCACCCAATTGTATGGCTCAAATTCGACCATGAGTTCAAGTATGAAAATGTCAAAATTTTGTCATGAATGTGGCAGTAAATTTCTTTTAGATCAAGCAAAATTTTGTATGGATTGTGGTGTTAAACGAATTTGTTTATAGATCTTTGGAGATTGAAACATGGGATATCAAAATTTTATTTTGATTATTTTGAGTTGAGAAGTAGTGTAATAACAATAATGTATGCTGCATACTTTGGTGGTATACTGTAAAACGAAGCCTTATGTGCAATAATCACAATAATCAATTAATAAATTAATTAATAATAGTTTGGTTTCACCGAGTTGGCTGGGCATTGATATATAAAGATTTTTTTGAATTCAAAAAAAAATCTACCAATCTAACCAAAATTAATATTTAGCTAACTGTATACAATATACATAAATATATTTATAGACGACATACATATATTTGAATGAAAAAATATTTATAATAATAATAATATATATTTTTTATTATATATTCACATGTAACAATTATTATTGATAATCATTTATATATAGCATTTTTTTAATATCTTTAGTTTTTTTTTGTTTTATTTTATTCTAAGAAACTTAGAAATTAATATAAAATTCTTTATGAACAAAAATTCAAAAAATAACAATCAACGATTTTAATCGAAATCATGCCCGAATTGAGACAGTAACAATAATGTTAACGAACAAAATTTATTAATAAATCGAAAAGAAAATAAAACGAATCGAAATGTTTTTCTCAAAATAGACAAAAAATCTAACAATTATAATTTCCACTAAAATAATTTTTATTACCCAGCCAAAAAAGTGTAGCCAAAAATTAAACGAAAAAGTATCCATTTGCGTTTAGAAGTGTTGAAAACAATTTTCTTAAGCATCAGCTGCATTGATTTCGCATTAGACCTTTAATTGTGATATTGTTTTAGAATTTCAGATTTAATTAAAATTAAAAGAAAAATCTTTACTCGTTCGATTTCCACCTCTATTTAAAGGAGGTTCGAATAATATGACATAAATGGAAACACAATTTTGACAAAAATTTCTACAGATATACAATGTTGACAAACATTTCTACAGATATACAATTTTGACAAAATTTTGTATACAAATAAAAATTTGACAAAATTTTCTATAGAAATAAAATTTTAACTAAATTTTCTATAGAAATAAAATTTTAACTAAATTGTCTATAGAAATAAAATTTGGCAAAATTATCTATTGAAATACAATTTTCACAAAATTTTCTATAGAAATAAAATATTGCCAACATTTACTATAGAAATACAATTTTGACACAATTTTCTATAGACATACAATTTTGAGAAAATTTTCTATAGAAATAAAATTTTCACAAAATTTTCTATAAAAATAAAATTTTGACCAAATTTTCAATAGAAATAAAATTTTGACAAAATTTTCTATAGAAATAAAATTTTGACAAAATTTTCTATAGAATTAAAATTTTGCCAACATTTACTATAGAAATAAAATTTTGACACAATTTTCTATAGAAATAACATTTTGAGAAAATTTTCTATAGAAATAAAATTTTGAGAAAATTTTCTATAGAAATAAAATTTTGAGAAAATTTTCTATAGAAATAAAATTTTGACATTTACTATAGAAATAAAATTTTGACACAATTTTCTATAGAAATAAAATTTTGAGAAAATTGTCTATAGAAAAAATTTTCTATAGAAATAAAATTTTGACAAACTTTCTATAGAAATAAAATTGTGAAAAAAAATTCTACAGCAATAAAATTTTGATAAAATTTTCTATGGAAATAAAATTGTGACAAAAAATTCTACAGCAATAAAATTTTGATAAAATTTTCTATAGAAATAAAATTGTGACAAAAAATTCTACAGAAATAAAATTTTGATAACATTTTCTATAGAAAATGAATTTTGACAAAATTTTCTATAGCAATAAAATTTTGACAACATTTTCTATAGAAATAAAATTGGGACAAAATTTTCTATAGAAATAAAAGTTTGACAAAATTTTCCATAGAAATAAAATTTTGACAAATTTTTCTATAGAAATAAAATTTTCGCAAAATTTTCTATAAAAATAAATTTTTGACAAAAATTTCTACAGATATAAAATTTTGGAAGCGATTTTTTTGTAACATTACAAATCTATTGCTATTTATCGTTTAAATAATAATCGTGTATGCCCGTCTAGTAAAAAATTTCTATTGAAAATTTTGGAACATAAAATCATAAACTGGTTAGAATTTTAAAATATTTTTCAAATTTTTAAATATTCGTAAAAAATACTTTTGATTTTCTTTTCTTGTTGCGTCTTTAAAATGTTTGAATATAGAAATAGAAATAAAATTTTTACAAAGAAATAAAATTTTGACAAAATTTTCTAAAGAAATAAAATTTTGAAAAAATTTTCTATAGATATAAAATTGTGACAAAAAATTATACAGAAATAAAATTTTTACAAAATTTTCTATAGAAATAAAATTTTGACGACATTTTCTAAAGAAATAAAATTTTGAAAAAATTTTCTATAGCAATAACATTTTTACAACATTTTCTATAGCAATAACATTTTGACAAAATTTTCTATAGAAATAAAATTGGGACACAATTTTCTATAGAAATAAAATTTTGACGAAATTTTCCATAGAAATAAAATTTTGACAAAATTTTCTATAGAAATAAAATTTTGACAAAATTTTCTATAGAATTAAAATTTTGCCAACATTTACTATAGAAATAAAAGGTTGACACAATTTTCTATAGAAATAAAATTTTGAGAAAATTTTCTAAAGAAATAAAATTTTGAGAAAATTTTCTATAGAAAAAAAAAATTTGACAAAAATTTCTATAGAAATAAAATTTTGACAAAATTTTCTATAAAAATAAAATTTTGACACAATTTTCTATAGAAATAAAATTTTGAGAAAATTTTCTATAGAAAAAAAAATTGTCAAACATTTCTATAGAAATAAAAATTTGACAAAAATTTCTATAGAAATAACATTTTGACAAAATTTTCTAAAGAAATAAAATTTTGACAACATTTTCTATAGCAATAAAATTTTGACATTTTTTATAGCAATAAAATGTTGACAAAATTTTCTATAGAAATAAAATTGGGACAAAATTTTCTATAGAAATAAAAATTTTGACAAAATTGTCCATAGAAATAAAATTTTGACAAAATTTTCTATAGAAATAAGATTTTGACAAAATTTTCTATTGAAATAAAATTGTGACGAAAAATTCAACAGAAATAAAATTTTTATAAAATTTTCTATAGAAATAAAATTTTGATAAAAATTTCTATATAAATAAAATTTTGACATTTTCTATAGAAATAAAATTTTGACAAAATTTTCTATAGAAATAAAATTTTGACAAAAATTTTTACAGATATAAAATTTTGACAAAATTTTCTAAAGAATTAAAATTTTGACAAAGTTTTCTATAGAAATAAAATTTGACAAAATTTTCTATAGAAATCAAATTTTGACAAAATTTTCTATAGAAATCAAATTATGACAAAATTTTCTGCAGAAATAAAATTTTGACAAAATTTTCTATAGAAATAAAATTTTGACAAAATTTTCTATAGAAATATAATTTTGACAAAATTTTCTAAAGAATTAAAATTTTGACAAAATTTTCTATAGAAATAAAATTTTGATAACATTTTCTATAGAAATAAAATTTTGACAAATTTTCTATAGAAATAAAATTTTTACAAAATTTTCTATGGAAATAAAATTTTGACAAAAGTTCCTAAATTTGTATATTTTTTTAAATTCAATTAAAACTTTAATTGAAAAATTTCGGTTAACATTTTTTCTGTGTTATATTTTGGCAAAGTTAAATTTCTTTAATTCACAATAGCAATTTATTCATTGTGATTAAAATGTTGACAAAATTTTCTACACAAATACAATTTTGACAAAAATTTCTACAGATAAAAAATTTTGAGAAAATTTTCTATAGAAATAAAATTTTGACGACATTTTCTATCGAAATTAAATTTTGACAAAAATTTCTACAGATATATAATTTTGATAAAATTTTCTATAGAAAGAAAATTTTGACAAAATTTTCTACAGAAATAAAGTTTCGAAAAAATTTTCTATAGAAATAAAGTTTTGACAAAAAGAATATTTAAATTTATTGCGAAATCGGCTTAAAACAATGAATTTTTTTAAATCACCTCAAAGGACCTTTTTGGTGAAGTGAAGATTGGAACTATCTCTAGAAGAGCATTTATAGAGGAACTTTCAAATTTTTTTTGCTGGGTAATAATAAAACGTAGGAGTCGTTTACAACCAGTGATAAATCCTACAACTTTAATCCATAATTTGTCAATATATTCCTTAACGAACAATTCAAAACATGTGCAAACGCTTGAAGTGTCTGCTATTGAAGTAATTAGGAATTAAAGCAGGGTAAACACACGGCTTTCATGTAAAATCCCAAAAAGTTGTATAAATAAAATTGTAGGGCTTAAACAAATGCAAAATGCCACAAAATTCCTACCAAATTATATTTAAGTGTAAACGACTCTTAAGATTTATTTTTTAATATAACCGAATTATAAATAAAATTGATTTGCAAATATCTATTTGAAAAATTTACATATTATATTTACATATATATGTTATAATTGCTTCAACTCACAACTAAACCAAAACTTATTTGTTATTATTTAAAATATAATTAATATATATATTTTTTTTATATTTGATAATACTATAAAACAAACGTTTTATATATATAAAACCTAAATGCATCTAATCAATTGGAAAAATTAAATTAATCTAATGTAAGAAATCATAATGATAATTTTAAAGCATAAATATTAAATTTTGTCACAATTGTCGGCTTTAAAATATTAACCTCGTCTTTTTTTCATTATTAGTTTATTATTTTTAGAATGCAAGTAGTTTACCATAATATTTAAAATATTATAAAAAATCATATATGCATTAAAACAAATAAAATTCAAAGTATTCCGTATCTATAACAAAAAAACTCATTGGCTTTTTTAATTCATTCATCGATGCATTGTTGTTGTTTTTTTTTTTGCTAGACTCATCAAAATAATTATCATTGACGTTAAACTATGACATTTGACAACACTAACCCTATTTTCTTAAAAAAGCTTATCCCTTCTTATGTTCTTGTAATTTTTGCCTACACACAAAAAATTTTTTTCTGAATCAATCACGAAATTAATTGATCCAATTAATTTTTTAATTTTAAATGTCTTCAATCACAGAAATGATAGTATCAATTAAAAAATTAATTGAAAGACAAAACAAGAGTATACGGCCGAAAGTTCGGCCAGGCCGAATCTTCTTCCACCATGGATTGCGTAGAAACTTCTACTAAAGACGGCCATCCACAATTAAATTACTTGGTTTGCGGCCGATGGCAAGGCATCTTAAAACTTCTCTACATCATCTTCTAAATTGTCCATGCGGGATATATAGTAGAGAAAAGAAAGATCGATTAAATACGTATATATTCAGTTCTTAACCGGTATATATAGGGAAGAAATAATTACGAACCGATATGAACTTTTGAGCGGTAATTATAGAGCCAGAATTGAATTATGGGGGTCGCTTTATATGGAGGCTATATACAATTATGAACACGAATATACACTGAAAAAAATATTGTCGTGAGGTCAAAGATTTCATGTCTTTAAAATACGAATACAAATTTAGCTTAGCATAGAAGACGCATTTCTCTAAAATAAAGTTATTTTCCTTGTCCAAAAGTCGATAAACTTTTCAATGAAGTCGTATTGTCCTTATAATAAAGTGATTTGACTTAAAAATGGGTATCTTAACATGAAAGAAAAAATTTATAGGCTAAGGTCAACTTGACTTTAATAATTCAGAAAAATTCTTTAAATTTTCCGAAATTGTCTTTAAATTTGTTGTCTTTTTGCATCTTGACTACAAAGCAAAAAATCGTCCAAATATAGGACATGTTTTTCAAAACTTTATTTTAAAGAAGTTTTTTACTTCAAACATAGCATAATTTCTACTTGAAGTCGAGTCCTAATTTGGAAAATAAAGATGCCGTTAACTCGTTTTTAAAGGACTTTGGTAGCATATGATGAAAAAAGCTGAGAAAGCGAAATAAATTAAAATTTGCTTCCTAGAAGCAAGTACACAAAACCTAAATTTAAAAGAGAATTGTGTCTTAAAAGTATCCTTACTTGTATTCTCCGCTTCTTTGGCTCGGAATCAATACCAAATTTTTTAAAGACAAAATCTTTGGAACCGAGTATGTTTTTTTTTTTCAGTGTACCAAAAATGGCAGATTAGTTACTGTTTGGTAGATTGGTTCATGATGTTTTGGAAGATTTTGCACAATATTGCTCTCCAACTACTAGCTGCTTCATACATTTTCTTTAGGAATAACAATTTGACAAAATTTTCTACAGAAATAAAATTCAGACAAAATTTTCTACAGAAATAAAATTCAGACAAAATTTTCTATAGAAATAAAATTTTTGACAAAATTTTGTATAGAAATAAAATTTTGACAAAATTTTGTATAGAAATTATATTTTGACAAAATTTTGTATAGAAATTATATTTTGACAAAATGTCGTAAAGACATAAAATGTTGACAAAATTTTCTATAGAAATAAAATTTTGACAAAATTTTATGTAGAAATATAAAATTTTGACAAAATTTTCTATAGCAATAAAATTTTGACAAAATTTTGTATAGAAATAAAATTTTGACAAAATTTTGTATAGAAATTATATTTTGACAAAATGTCGTAAAGACATAAAATGTTGACAAAATTTTCTATAGAAATAAAATTTTGACAAAATTTTATGTAGAAATATAAAATTTTGACAACATTTTCCAAAGAAATAAAATTTTGACAAAATTTTCTATATAAATATAAAATTTTGACAACATTTTCTATGGCAATAAAATTTTTGTAGATTATTTTTGGCTCGAGTGGCAATCATGATTTTACTGTGATTGGGGATCGGACCAATTTTGGCATGGTTTTTATCGGTCATACACAAGCGAAATGTACCAAATTTCAACCGGATGGGATGAATTTTGCTCCTCCAAGAGGCTCGGCAAACCAAATCTGAGCGTCGGTTTATATGGGGGCTATATATAATTATGGACCGATATGGACCAATTCTGGCATGGTTGTTAGATACCACATACTAACACCACGTACTAAGTTTCAACCGGATCGGATGAATTTTGCTCCTCCAAGAGGCTCGGAAGGTCAAATCTGGGAATCGGTTCATATGGGCGCTATATATAATTATGGACCGATATGGACCAATTCTGGCATGGTTGTTAGATCCACATACTAACACCACGTACTAAGTTTCAACCGGATCGGATGAATTTTGCTCCTCCAAGAGGCCCCGAAGGTCAAATCTGGGAATCGGTTTATATGGGAGCTATATATAATTATGGACCGATATGGACCAATTCTGGCATGGTTGTTAGATACCATATACTAACACCATGTTCCAACTTTCAGCCGGATCGGATGAAATTTGCTCCTTCAAGAGGCTCCGCAAACCAAATCTGAGCGTCGGTTTATATGGGGGCTATATATAATTATGGACCGATATGGACCAATTCTGGCATGGTTGTTAGAGACCATATACTAACACCATGTTCCAACTTTCAGCCGGATCGGATGGATTGTGCTCCTTCAAGAGGCTCCGGAGCTCAAATCTGGGGATCGGTTTATATGGGGGCTATATATAATAATGGACCGATGCGGACCAATTTTTGCATGGTTATTAGAGACCATATACTAACACCATGTTCCCACTTTCAGCCGGATTGGATGAAATTTGCTTCTTTTAGAGGCTCCGCAAGTCAAATCGGGGGATCGGTTTATATGGGGGCTATATATAATTATGGACCGATATGGACCAATTTTTGCACGGTTGTTAGAGATCATATTCAAACATCATGTACCAAATTTCAGCCGGATCGGATGAAATTTGCTGCGATCGATTATTTTCTTCTGTTGAACCAACCAGATTGTTCCAAAAACATTAGCAGACTGCTTAAGTTAACGTTTTCCAGGTCCGCTAGTAATCTGAAGCTATATGCCCCTAAAATTTGCTTACGCCTTACACAAAATGCATGACACTCACACAAGAGGTGTTTTATTGATTCCTTTTCCTCCGCATCATGACAGCTCATACAATAGTCACTGGCATGGTTGTTAGAGACCATATACTAACACCATGTTCCAACTTTCAGCCGGATCGGATGGATTTCGCTCCTTCAAGAGGCTGCAGAAGTCAAATCTGGGGATAGGTTTATATGGGGGCTATATACAATTATGAACCGATATGTATCAATTTTTGCATGGTTGTTGGAGACTATATACCAACACCATGTTCCAACTTTCAGCCGGATCGGATGAAATTTGCTTCTCTTAGAGGTTCCGCAAGCCACATCTGGGAATCGGTTTATATGGGGGCTATATATAATTACGGCCGTATATACTTGTTGTAGATGATGGTGTTAAAAATTCGACACATTTACAATCCAATGCACCCAAAAAATTGTCGCTAATATGAGGGATTATTCATTCATTCGAAGGAAACAAAATTTTTTAATAATCACTAAAATTTGATAAAAAACTTCAAAAACATATTTTTTTAAATTTGGTAGTTTTGTTCAAATTTTCTTCAAATTTTGGTAGATTATTTTTGGCACTAGTGGCAAACGTGGTTCGGACCCGGCTATAAAAAAAGGAGACCCTAAACATGGAATCGGGCAGCACTCATTGACAAGAGAGAAGCTGACCACCAGTGTTATCATAATGTACTAAATATACTCACCCCCATTTTCATGAAGTTCAGTTAGTCGTTAGCTAACGAACTTTTAAACCGTACCATGTCTGTTGTCCTGCATATACACTCATATACCAGTTAAGAACTTAACTGTTGAACATATTTCCGTTAAAGTTAACTGGAGGGACGATATCTGCAATTTACTTTCTGTTAACCGGCAGTTAAGTGAGCTTATAAAAAAAAATTATTTGCATTTAATTAACAATTTTTTATCATGCTTTACTGTGTTCGCAACTTTTTAATTTGGCAATTAAATCATCAACCAATATTATAATTAGCATGTAATACTAAAATAAACTAAATATTTGATAATAAATATCTTCTTTATTTTCCACAGATCCGTCTGCAGCTAACAAATTAAGAAATAATCTTTCCAAGGCCTGGAGGGGTTTGAAAAATATATAAATTTTTCATAACCTTTGAATCTTCATTTTATTTTATTAGTTTTTAGTACATTGTTTTTAATTTTTATAATTACTAATATTAAAAAAAAAAAAAACAAATTTATATGTGTATATAAAATATTAACAAGAAATAAATACGTAAACAAAAAGTTATAAATAATAAATTATGTTTTTATTCATTGGGTGCAGGTTCAACACCCGGTAGGAGCGAAAAAGTTTTTTAATTTGTAACAAGTATATACGACCGTAAGTTCGGTCAGGCCGAAGCTTATGTACCCGCCACCATGGATTGCGTAGAAACTTCTACTGAAGACTGTCGTCCACAATCGAATTACTTGGGTTGCGGTATCACTTGCCGATAGCAAGGTATCTTAAAACTTCCTAACACCGTCTTATAAATTGCAAGGTAGTCCATATGTGATATATATTAAACTAAAATAGGCCGACTAAACACGTATATAATTAAGTTTGACAAAATTTTCTATAGAAATAAAATTTTGATAAAAGTTTATATAGAAATAACATTTTGACAACATTTTCTATAGTAGTAAAATTTGGACAAAATTTTCTATAGAAATAACATTTTGACAAAAATTTCAATAGAATTAAAATTTTGACAACATTTTCTATACAAATAAAATTTTGACAACATTTTCTATAGAAATAAAATTTTGCCAAAATTTTCTATAGAAATAAAATTTGACAAAATTTTCTATAGGAATAAAATTTTGACAAAAATTTTCTATAGGAACAAGATTTTGACAAAAATTTTCCATAAAAATTTTGGTAGATTATTTTTGGCTCGAGTTGTGTGATTGGGGATCGGCTATATATAACTATAGACCTATATGGATCAATTTTGGCATGGTTATTAGCGGTCATATACTAACACCACGTTGCAAATTTGAACCGGATCGGATGAATTTTGCTTCTCAAATCTGGGGAACGGTTTATATGGAGGCTATATATAATTATGGACCGATATGGACCACTTTTTGAATGGTTGTTAGAGACCATATAACCCCATGTACCAAATTTCAACCGAATCGGGTGAATTTTGCTCCTCCAAGAGGTCAAATCTGGGGATCGATTTATATGGAGGCCATTAGCGTAGCTAGACAATTTTCCTAGGGGGGGCTATAGCCCCCCTAGCTAGAACTTTATAGACTGAACTTATAGGTTCAACTAATGTTTTATTTCATAAAATTGAATAAAAAAATAGACATCAAAATAACTCGACAATCAATTTATAATAAAGCAACTAAAAGTACCCTACGGGGAAATTGGTGCAAATTGCCACTGACGGACCTATCACAGAACTGGTACCTGTGCTCCAGTTAGTTGCAATTTTCACATTAATGAAATAAAATTATCAGAATAACCTTTTGTTCGACGTATTTCAAAAGTTTTTTTTTTCATTTCGGGTTCGATTAGGAGCCCAAATTGAAAGAGATTTCTAAGAGTTTGTCCGAGACTGGTTCCTGAGGACCTGTTTATGGGTTGCTCCTGCTAAATTGTCCCAGGACATGTCCTTTGGGATGAGTCCAAGACGCGTCCTAAAATGTAAGTTTACTCCGTCAATGACAAACCCATGTTAAAGTGGATGGTCCCTTCCATACGTTTTGATCAAAACTGGGACTGGTCCATACACACCAGGGACTAGTCCTGTACCAGTTCTGAGGTTGATCCATTTCCTGTAGGGTAGTTCCACACTTTTCCTAGCAAACAATTGGGAGTTGTTCTAAAGGCACAACTTTAAAAGCACTTCCAAAAATGTCTTCACAAAGAAGTTAACTATTTTAACTACACAGGAAGTTTTTTTACTTCATTGTTTTATATTTTAATGCGTAATTTTTTGTTTTCTTTTTTCAAATAGTTTAAAAAAAGAGTAAGAATAAATAAAATGGTACAAATTATCCAAATTTTGCCACAAGAATGCTAAATCCATTATAGAAAAATCGATAATATTTGAAAATATTCGAGGGAAAACGTTTCAAACAAGTGTTAGAATGCATTAAAAATCATAAAAAATATAAAAATTATTTAAGAGGCTCCGGAGGACAAATCTGGTGATCGGTTTATATGGGGGTTATATATAATTATGGACCGATATGGACCAATTTTTGCATGGTTCTTAGAGACCATATACACACAAAAAAATTTCACGAAAAATTTTCCAATTAAAATTTTAATTGAGTTTTAAAAAATATTCAATTAAAAAATTAATTGATTCAACAATTTTTTTAATTGAAACAAAAATCAGTCACAAAAATAATAGTATCAATTAATTTTTTAATTGGATCAATTAACTTTTTAATTGACCTTCAATTAATTTTTTAATTGATACTATCATTTCTGTGATTGAAGACATTTCAATTAAAAAATTAATTGGATCTATTAATTTCGTGATTGAATCAGAAAAAATTTTTTTGTGTGTACTAATACCATGTACCAAATTTCAGCAGGATCGGATGAAATTTGCTGCTTTTAGAGGATCCGCAAACCAAATCTCGGGATCGGTTTATATGGGAGCCACCGTGGTGCAATGGCTACCTTGCCCGCCTGGCATACACAAGGTCGTGGGTTCGATTCCTGCTACGACCGAACACCAAAAAGTTTTTCAGCGGTGGATTATCCCACCTCAGTAATGCTGGTGACATTTCTGAGGGTTTCAAAGCTTCTCTAAGTGGTTTCACTGGAATGTGGAACGCCGTTCGGACTCGGCCATAAAAATGAGGTCCCTTGTCATTGAGCTTAACATGGAAGCGGGCAGGACTCAGTGATAAGAGAGAAGTTAACCACTGTGGTATCACGATGGACTAAATAGTCTAAGTGAGCCTGATACATCGGGCTGCCACATAACCTAACCTAACCTAACCTATATATAATTATGGACCGATATGGACCAATTTTTGCATGGTTGTAAGAGACCATATACTAACACCACATACCAAATTTCAACCGGATCGGACGAATGTTGCTCCTCTAAGAGGCTCCGGAGTTCAAATCTGGGGATCGGTTTATATGGGGGCTATATATAATTATGGACTGATATGGACCAATTTTTGCATGGTTGTAAGAGACCATATACTAACACCACATACCAAATTTCAACCAGATAGGATGACATATGATACTCTTATAGGCTCCCCAAGCCAAATTTGGGGTTCCGTTTATATGGGGACTATACGTAAAAGTGGACCGATATGGCCCATTTGCAATACCATCCGACCTACATCAATAACAACTACTTGTGCCAAGTTTGAAGTCGATAGCTTGTTTCGTTCGGAAGTTAGCGTGATTTCAACAGACGTACGGACGGACGGACTGACGGACATGCTTAGATCGACTCAGAATTTCACCACGACCCAGAATATATATACTTTATGGGGTCTTAGAGCAATATTTCGATGTGTTACAAACGGAATGACAAAGTTAATATACCCCCATCCTATGGTGGAGGGTATAAAAATTTGCTAATCAGAAAAGGTTAATAAAAACACTTTTTTTAGTTTTTTTTACTTTCAATCAAATGAACTTTCAATACAGAAAAAATGTTCACGATTTTTTTTATTAAAGTCTTAATTGATTCAAAAAATTTTTTAATTGAAACAAAAATCAATCGCAAAAATTAATAGTATCAATTAGGTTTTTAATTGGATCAATTAATTTTTTAATAATGATACTATCATTTCTGTGATTGAAATATTTCAATTAAAAAATTAATTGGATCAATTAATTTCGCGATTGAATCAGAAAAAAATTTTGTATGAAGGTAAAATATCCAAAAACGGAGTTTCCAGCCTATGACAAGCTCAGGCAAACCTCATTGGAGATGATCCAAATTTGCTAATTTGTTTAAAAGTTTAAAAAGTCGAATTTTTCGTCGATGTTTTTTTTTTTCAAATTTCGAAAAAATCAACATTTTCAAATTTCTTCGAGTCTTTAAAAGCCGAGTTTTTGGCCTTTGCTAATTTGTTTAAAAGTTTAAAAAGTCGAATTTTTCTCGAGATTCATTTGAGGAGGAACGAAAGTAAGCCCTATGATAAATGTCATATTTGTTTCCATTTTAACATTGTTCCCGAATATTTGCTAGGCGTCGATGTTTTTTTTTTCAAATTTCGAAAAAATCAACATTTTCAAATTTCTTCGAGTCTTTAAAAGCCGAGTTTTTGACCTTTCGGCTTTTTCAAAATTTGAACGTTAGCATTTTGTTTTTTTAATTTTTTGAAAATGAAATTTTTTGACTTTCCGAAATTTTGGAAAAGTCAACTTATGATTATTTCAGTTATTGAAATGTCGACTTCAGGAAAAAGTGTCATTATGCTCTTGAAACATGTTTTGGTTGAATAAGCTTAGGGTTAATTTTTAATTACTTTGTTTTAAAATTTTCTGAAAAAAAAAATTTAAAAAAAACCTTTGAACTCTGATTTAAACATCAATTGGAATTTTATTTTTCTCATCGAAAAGTTTTAAAATTTTCAATTGCATTATCAAATTAATTTCTTCAACTTTCTAAACTGTTCAAAAATTCGATGAAAATGTCCGCTTCAGGTAACAAAACTCGTCAAACTCAATCAATGAAGCTTTTGAAGACAACAAAACGTCAAAACCTGGAATCCAAAATTCCAAAACGACCTATTCCAGGCAAAACCAAAGAGAATTTTCCAACAACTAAATCCCCTAGGGATCAAGGAATATACGTAAAATCTAAACTAACAGTTAAAGCCACATCGGGAATAACTAAGGCAAAAGCTGATTATCATGTAAAAACAGTAAAAAGTTTGCAAGGCCCACCAATTGTCTCAAAGCAAAAGACAGTGGGTAAAAATAAAGCTCCTACAAAGAACCCAAATAGTTGGGTGGGTCCCACTCTTCGATCCAGGCAACCTTCAATGGCAACCACAACTACTATACGTCAGTGGGGTCGTAATAATACCTCGTCCTCCTTGAAACGTCCACCCAATACTAAACCCAAAGATTCTCATAAGTCACATGAAAATCTTACTAGCTCGTCGTCCTCTACCAAGATAGGAATTGAAATTGGAATACAAACTCAGGAAAATGAAATTCTAGATCCTTCTCTAGTCATTGGCGATATTAGATTCGTTACGCCTTCGAAACGTATAATTGATGAGATTGAAAAGTTACGCCGGAATATCAAAACCCAAGAAATGCTTAAAGCTAAAAGAAAATTTCAACAACATTCCCGCAGACAAGAGGAACATATAAATGATTTAAGTGAGTTCCTAGACAAGTCCTATGTAACCAAGAAACCTCGCAGAACTCGAGATTCATTTGAGGAGGAACGAAAGTAAGCCCTATGATAAATGTCATATTTGTTTCCATTTTAACATTGTTCCCGAATATTTGCTAGGCTCTTTCAGAGTATGGATCAATTATTAAATCGTGAGATGCCTAAAACCGAATCCATTGAAGATATTAAAGCCCGTATTAAACGCAAAGAAGAGGAACTGCTTAATCTCTTCGATACAGTTGATGCTGCTCGCCTTGCAGTAGACGTTGATAAAAACTGAATTAATTAATTTGTTCCTACTTTAATTTAAATAAATTTCGTATCAAAATTTTATTTCTACAGAAAACTTTCTCAAAATTTTATTTCAATAGAAAATTTTGTCAAAATTTTATTTTTATGAAAATTTTCTCAAAATTCTATTTCTATAGAAAAATTTCTCAAAATTTTATTTCTAAAGAAAATTTTGTCAAAATTTTATTTCTAGAGCAAATTTTCTCAAAATTTTATTTCTATCGAAAATTTTCTCAAAATTTTATTTCTAAAGAAAATTTTCTCTACATTTTATTTCTATAAAAAATTTTATACAAATTTTATTTCTATAGAAAATTTTATACAAATTTTATTTCTATAGAAAATTTTAACATTTTATTTCTATAGAAAATTTTCTCAAAATTGTATTTCTATAGAAAATTTTCTCAATATTTTATTTCTATAGAAAATTTTCTCAAAATTTTATTTCTGTAGAAAATTTTGTCAAAATTTTATTTCTATCGAAAATTTTCTCAAAATTTTATTTCTAAAGAAAATGTTCTCAAAATTTTATTTCTATAGAAAATTTTGTCAAAATTTTATTTCTAAAGAAAATTTAGTCAACATTTTATTGCTATAGGAAATTTTCTTGTTTTTTTAATTCTATAGAAAAGTTTTGTCAAAATTTTATTTCTGTAGAAAATTTTGTCAAAATTTTATTTCTATAGAAAATTTGTTGTTGTTTTTTATTGCAGCTTAAAACCATACATTGACTAAACTACAAGTGTAGCTTAACCAACAGAGGAAAAGAATGTTTGTCAAATTTATTTGGGCAAAGCCCTATAGACTGCAAGATGGTTGGATGGACGCACGTTTCGGAATTACCACATTCCTCATCAGCATCCTCTACTTTCAGCAAAACTATCAACCAATTATCAGAATAAATTCAGGCAGTTTATTAAACCCAACAAAAACCACACTTGAACCCTCCGAAAAAAGGTTTTACATTGATAGCCGGCTTATGCCGAAATAAATTCGAAACAAACATATCTCTTTTCCTATGCCACTGTCAAATCATCGATTTGAATTCACATGGCTGGGTTTATTTTGAGCGTGCCTCCTCTTCTTTTTCCATTTGTTTTGTTATTGTTGGTTTTGTTCTTTAAGCATTGTTGTAGTTTTTTATTGCAGCTTAAAACCATACATTGACTAAACTACAAGTGTAGCTTAACCAACAGAGGAAAAGAATGTTTGTCAAATTTATTTGGGCAAAGCCCTATAGACTGCAAGATGGTTGGATGGATGAATTTTGTCAAAATTTTATTTCTATAAAAAATTTTGTCAAAATTTTATATCTATAGAAAATTGTCTTAAAAATTTATTTCTATAGACAATTTTATAAAAATTTTATTTCTATCGAAAATTTTATAAAAATTTTATTTCTATAGAAAATTTTATCAAAATTTTATTTCTATACGAAATTTTCTTGTTTTTTTTTTCTAATTCTATAAAAAAGTTTAGTCAAAATTTTATTTCTGTAGAAAATTTTGTCAAAATTTTATTTCTATAGAAAAGTTTTGTCAAAATTTTATTTCTGTAGAAATTTTTGTCGAAATTTTATTTCTATAGAAAAGTTTTGTCAAAATGTTATTTCAATAGAAAATGTTTTCAAAATTTTATTTCTATAGAAAATTGTCTTAAAAATTTATTTCTATAGAAAATTTTCTCAAAATTTTATTTCCATCGTAAATTTTCTCATAATTTTATTTCTATAGAAAATTTTTTCAAAATTTTATTTCTATAGAAAATTTTGTCAAAATTTTATTTCTATAGAAAATTTTGTCAAAATTTTATTTCTATAGAAAATTTTGTCAACATTTTATTGCTATAGGAAATTTTCTTGTTTTTTTTTTTAATTCTATAGAAAAGTTTTGTCAAAATTTTATTTCTGTAGAAAATTTTGTCAAAAATTTATTTATATAGAAAAGTTTTGTCAAAATTTTATTTCTGTAGAAAATTTTGTCAAAATTTTATTTCTATAGAAAATTTTGTCAAAACTTTATTTCTATAGAAATTTTTCTCAAAATTTTATTTATATCGGAAAATTTCTCAAAATTTTATTTCTAAAGAAAATTTTGTCAAAATGTTATTTCTATATAAAAATTTTGTCAAAACTTTATTTCTATAGAAAATTTTGTCAACATTTTATTGCTATAGGAAATTTTCTTGTTTTTTTTTAATTCTATATAGAAAAGCTTTGTCAAAATTGTATTTCTGTAGAAAATTTTGTCAAAATTGTATTTCTATAGAAAATTTTGTCAAAATTTTATTTCTATAGAAAATTGTCTTAAAAATTTATTTCTATAGACAATTTTATAAAAATTTTATTTCTATCGAAAATTTTGTCAAAATTTTATTTCTATAGAAAATTTTGTCAAAGTTTTATTTCTATAGAAAATGTTGTCAAAATTTTATTTCTATAGAAAATTTGTCAACATTTTATTGCTATAGAAAATTTTGTCAACATTTTATTTCTATAGAAAATTTTCTCATAATTTTATTTATATCGAAAATTTTGTAAAAAATGTATTTCTATAGAAAATTTTTAAACATTTTATTGCTATAGAAAGTTTTGTCAATTTTTTTTTCTATTGAAAATGCTGTCAAAACTTTATTTCTATAGAAAATGTTGTCAAAATTTTATTTCTGTAGAAAGTTTTGTCAAAATTTTATTTCTATAGAAAAGTTTTGTCAAAATTTTATTTCTGTAGAAAATTTTGTCGGAATTTTATTTCTAGAGAAAAGTTTTCTCAAAATTTTATTTCTAAAGAAAATTTTGTCAAAATTTTATTTCTATAGAATATTTTGTCAAAATTTTATTTCTATAGAAAATTTTGTCAAAATTTTATTGCTATAGGAAATTTTTTTGTTTTTTCAACAACATTTTAACATTTTTTGCAACATTTTATTGCTATAGAAAATTTTGTCGAAATTTTATTTCTATAGAAAAGTTTTGTCAAAATTTTATTTCTATAGAAAATTTTGTCAAAATTTTTTTCTATAGAAAATGTTGTCAAAGCTTAATTTCTATAGAAAATTTTGTCAACATTTTATTTCTATAGAAAATTTGTCAACATTTTATTTCTATAGAAAATTTTGTCAAAATTTTATTTCTATAGAAAATTTTGTCAAAATTTTATTTCTATAGAAAATTTTGTCAAAAATTTATTTCTATAGAAAATTTGTCAACATTTTATTGCTATAGAAAGTTTTGTCAATTTTTTTTTTCTATTGAAAATGTTGTCAAAACTTTATTTCTATAGAAAATTTTGTCAAAATTTTAATTCTATAAAAAATTTTGTCAAATATTTTATTTCTACAGAAAAATTTCTCAAAATTTTATTTGTATATAAAGATTTGAACAGCGCGAAACCATATAAAGTGCTGGGCCCTGACGGAATCTCTATGTTAATGCTGAAGCATCTGAGAATACTGGGAGTTTAGTACTTGACCAGACTCCTGTCCTTAGAATCGCTCATTATACCCGATGTCTGGAAAATGGGTAGGGTGATTCCACGACTGAAACCAGGCAAAGACTCGAACAAGGGTGAATTGTACAGACCAATTTCCCTTCTCTCGCCGGTAGCCAAGACAATTGAGGCACTACTCCTCCCCAGCCTTGTGAAGAATTTTCCAGCTGCTAATCACCAACATGGATTCCGCAAAGAACACAGTACGACGACGGCTTTGAATGTCATTTCAGCATTTATAAATAGGGGACTCAATCAGCCCAAGCCGTGTCACAGGATGGTCCTCGTGGCGCTTGACCTATTGAAGGCATTCGATACGGTCAACCATGCCAGACTTTTCGAGGACACCGAAAACGCGTCCCTACCGGCAGGAACCAAGCGTTGGGGAACTAATTATCTGTGCGGGCGCCAGTCGTATGTGGAACTTAGGGATAGGAAATCAAGGCCCCGTAGAATGAAATAGGGAGTTCCCCAGGGTGGGGTGATATCCCCGGCACTGTTTAACCTCTACCTATCCTCTATTCCACACCCTCCAGATGGCGTCGAGTTTGTATCATACGCAGACGATTGTACAATCTTGGCATCTGGGCCCAGTGTTGATGACATCTGCGATCGATTAAACGTCTACCTCGCTAATCTTACCAGTTATTTCACTGCAAGAAACTTGAGGATATCCCCCACCAAATCCTCAGCCACACTATTCATTACATGGACGCCAGAAGTACGCAGGCAGTTGAATATTAGTGTCGATGGCGAAATAATTCCGACCACAAATTACCCCAATATTCTTGGGGTCACATTCGACAGCCTTTTCAGATCATCTGCCCATGCCACTGCAATTTGTAATAAGCTCCATGGTAGAAACAAGATCCTCAAGTCACTTGCCGGCAGTACTTGGGGTGCGGACAAAGAAACCTTGTTAACTACCTAAAGGGTGATACGGTCAAAATTTGGTCAAGGGAAAACGCGTGTAAATCGGTGAAATCGTTTATTTAAAAAATAAAATTAAATTTCTTTTTAAAGTTCAATTAGTATAAAATTCAGGAAAATGTTCAGTTAGGCTTTCGCTTTTCCAAATCCGAATTGCCGGGCCTCACGCTTGACACCTGCCATCAGATTTTGTACAGCCACCTTGTCCACCTTCTTCGCCGCAGAAAGCCAGTTTGCCTTGAACTGCTGCTCGTCCTTAGCAGTTTTTTTGGTCTTCTTTAGGTTCCGCTTGACAATAGCCCAGTATTTCTGGAGCTCTGGCGTGTTGGGAGGGTTCTAGTCCTTGGGAACCACCTGCACGTTGTTGGTGGCGTACCACTCCATGGCCTTCTTACCGTAATGGCAAGATGCCAAATCCGGCCAAAACAGTACGGAACAACCGTGTTTCTTCAGGAAAGGCAGCAGACGTTTATTCAACACTCTTTCACGTAAATTTCTTAGTTGACAGTCCTGGAAGCTATGAAAATGCTGCTTTTCAAGCCACAGGTACAGATGGCTTGCCAAACCAGGTATTTCTTTGCGAACTTTGACAGTTTCATGTGCTTGAAAATATCTGCTACCTTTCCCCTTCCTTTTGCCGTATAAAACTCCTGTCCCGGAAGCTGCTTGTAGTCGGCTTTGACGTAGGTTTCTTCGTCCATTACCACGCAGTCAAACTTCGTCAGCATCGTCGTGTACAGCCTCCGGGATCGCGCTTTGGCCGTCGTATTTTATTTATCATCGCGATTTGGAGTCACTACCTTCTTGTAAGTCGATAGTCCGGCTCGTTTTTTGGCTCGATGCACGGTTGTAGACGATACACCCAGCTTATTTGCGGCATCTCGGAGAGAGAGAGAGGTTAGGGTTTCGCTTGAAACTACCGGCAACTCTCTTTGTCGTCTCAGCGGCTTCCGGTTTTCGATTTCCCCCCGATCCAGACTTCCTGGCTGTCGACAAACGTTCCCCAAACATTTTAGTTACATTTGTAACGGTTGATTTGGCAACTTTTAGCGATTTTGCCAGCTTTGCGTGCGAGTAGCTCGGATTTTCGCGATGCGCGAGCAAAATTTTGATACGCTGCTCTTCTTGCTTGGACGGCATTTTGACAACTGAAGAGTGAATTCCAAAATCAAAATAGGAGCAACATTCTACACACACACACCTTCAAAATGAGGGGTGTTTTTTAAATGCAAAATTGAAAGAAATACGTCAAGTTTATATTGATCAAATTTTGACCGTTCACCCTTTATAAGGCAATTGACCGTTCAGTGATAAACTATGCAGATCCAGTGCGGACACCGCAAACTAGTGATACGTAGTTGAATAACATACAGACCTGCCAGAACGCTACCCTTAGAACTGCGACTGAGTGTATCCGCAGCACACCCCTGGATCACCTTTATGTGGAGACAAAGATCATCGCTGTGCGAAGACACAACTACATATTGTCGAAGCAGTATCTCCTGGGTTGTTATCGCAGTAATCATCCAAACCACCATCTCATGGACACACAACCACCAGCCAGGAACGTAAGGGTTGATATACATCATCTAGAACGCGAGATCCAACAAAAGAGAGCCTTTAGATCAAGCAGCGTACCAGGCAGGTTTGAACAGGATTCATGAGGATACTGTAGCTGAAGCGGTGAGAAACTAAAAGGTTAATCCTGTTCTCGGAGTCTGACAACCGCCCATAGCACCGGAGGAAAGAGACATCCCACGGCAGACTACACACAAAAAAATTTCGCGAAAATTTTTCCAATTAAAATTTTAATTGAGTTTTAAAAAATATTCAATTAAAAATTTAATTGTTTCAACAAATTTCTTAATTGAAACAAAAATCAATCACAAAAATAATAGTATCAATTAATTTTTTAATTGAATCAATTAACTTTTTCATTGACCTTCAATTAATTTTTTAATTGATACTATCATTTCTGTGATTGAATCAGAAAAAAAAAGTTTGTGTGTAGGGTAGTTTTAGCCCAATTAAGATCAGGCAAGTGCAGCCGCCTCAACTCCTACTTGGGGCACGGACAAAGAAACCGTGTTAACTACCTATAAGACAATTGGCCGGTCAGTGATAAACTATGCAGATCCAGTGTGGACACCGCAGACTAGTGATACGCAGTGGAAGTACATACAGAATTGCCAGAACGCTGCCCTTAGAACTGCGACTTGGTGTCTCCGCAGCACACCCCTGGATCACCTTTATGTGGAGACAAAGATCATCCCTGTGCGAAGACACAACTACATGTAGTCAAAGCAGTATCTCCTGGGTTGCTATCACAGAGTTCCTCGAACCGGCCACAAGCTGAAGTACCAAAGCGTATAAAATAAAAATGAATGAAATCACAATTAACTGTTACGACAACAACATTTTTTGATGTGATTATTATTAGTTTTTATTTAACAAAATATAGATATTCACACTATACTGGTCGTGTAGATCCTTGTAAAAGATAGGAAGCAAAAAGAAGTTTTCGGTGATAAAATTTTATAGAGCAGTTAAAATCAATTGTAGGTGTATACGGTGGAAACATTTCTTCGGTAACAATAAAATTACTCATGTTATACATAGTATTCTAAAAATATTTTAAAATAAAAAATATTATGTAAAATGGATAATTATTAAAGAACTCACCGCATTTATGGGACAGGAAAGTGGTAGCGTACTAGATCTAGTGAGTTCAAGAAGCAGTTGCTTCATTAAGGGTACAGTTTTTATATGGGCCAGAGCATCGCAAACATTCATTTTTATATTTAAAAATTTTATAATTTTACGGGCCTTTTTATGTTTCACGCTGATTATAATTTCAACCTCTGAGTTTTTATTCACTTGTCGATTCAAAATAACCATAACATTTACTCCATAATGGCTAATGGCGAATTTCTCGAAGGAACAACTGACCTGATTTATCATATCGGTCAAATTCGTACACTCTACACTATGTAGCTCTACAATAAATGATCGTCGTGCTGTGATCTGTTTGGTTTGGTTTTTAATCAAATAAATAATTAATATTAAAAGCTATGATTATGTATAACAATTCAATCGAATTACCTTAAAAATCAAGCCAACAACAATTAAAGTTAAAATAATTATTCGACCCATTGATAGAGATAGGAGCTAATATATCCGATTTTCAAAGGTAAAATGGGAAATGACAGAAACTCAAATTCTCTATAAATTTAAACTGTTTTTCTTCTGCGGTTTAAACGATTTATAATTGTACATAGTTTTATTTTAATTTTTAAAGATTGCACTTTGCGAGCACATATTTTTAAATGCTTCCAATTACATAGAATCATTTTTTTGCGATTTATTGATTTAAAATTGGTAAACAAATCTTTGAACAGATCTAAAAGCTTATGGTTCAAAATAAGGGATTAATTACAGTATTTGTTGAGCTGCGCCACGGTTCAAATGCAATGTGGCAACAAAGTAAGGCGACATATATTTTTTTTCAATCAGTTTTGATTTGTTAGAATTGGCTACCTTTGGCAGGAATTATGGCCTACAAAAGGCCGCCATACAGGGTTGCCATAGTTGGTAGAATTCTACCAAAAAGGATTGATTTTTTACTGCTTGATAGAATTCTTGATATTTTGGTAGATTTTGTAACGTTTTCCTTTCCACCTAAGAGGTAATTCACAACTTGTCTATAGCAATAAAACTTTGACACAATTTTCCATAGAAATAAAATTTTGACAAAATTTTGTATGGAAATACAATTTTCTGTAGCAATAAAATTTTGACAAAATTTTCTGTAGAAATAAAATATTGTGGACAAATTTAATTTGTCCTTAAATTATGATCTTAGATTTAAGGATTTATATTTTTATTGAATTTTTCCATTATTGAATTTTTTTTGAATTGTCAGTTCTGGTTAATTTTCCCTATTGTGAATTTGTTTGCCTTATACTTAGCTGAATTGTTATCGAGTGAATTTTATTGTGAATTGATAATAAAATCAAACTAGAATCATAGGTTTGATGGATAGAATATCGCTTGAATTTTGTTCTGTTCAACTTCACATCCATCAAGGTGAGCATCCACTTGGTCCCTTCTCTTCTTAATAAAACACACGATAGCTATACTTATACACTTTTTTTTTATTTTGTTTCTCGTTTTGGGGGAAAATTGGTAATCAATTCCAACTTATTATTTCTCATACGTGAGAGAACAAATAAGTCGACAGTACACACCATACAGTCCATTACCTATCTTCAAAGGGAGTCCCGACAACACCCATTCTCATTTCTACCAGTTGTCCCATCCGTCAACACCGCTGACGTCTGACTGGAAAGCTCCCCTAATTGTGTTCATGGTCCATCGAAGCCGTTCACTGAAGAATCAACTCTTCCAATAAGGCTCAGCTCTGAAAAATTCCCATGCCATTCGTTAGTAGTGTAACAACTCCGGTAAGTGAAGAATCACTTTTGTATCGTCCGACCGCTGTAAAACGAGTGCATATCGAGCAAAAGGAAAAAATCAAGAAAAACGTGGAGAAAAACGTACGAATTGGTAAAATTGGTAAAATCTTATACATTTTCGGACATATCAGGGAAAGTCGCGTAGTTTTGCTTAAAGACAAAAGTAAAAAATAACATTGAAATTTCCGAAAAAGTGTAATTCGTTACGAAAACGAGCAAATTTATACATAAAAGAGAAAATAGCGTGGAGAAAATAGCGCGAGTATGAAAATGATGAAGGTTGAGTTATACTGCCGAAAATAACCTAAATATCCTAAGAAAATTGTGTGTTATAACACTCGAATTTGGTTTGTGGTTAAAGTGTATAAACGTGCAGAATTTCTAGTATTTTCCACTGTCTGTCCACTTGTTAATTTATCAAATATAGCGAAATAGCGAGATTATTAGAAAAGTTTCGTTGTATCATACATATTTCATAAGAAAAGAAAATAACACCGCGTGGATTTTGGGTTTCTATTAAAAATGCGCGAAATGGTAAAATCCCGTTTATAACGGGTTTATTGTTACCTGAGAGGATGTAATACTTCAAAATAGATAAACCAAAACGAATAAGTATCGAAAACGTAAAGTGAATAAACATTTTTTTTTTGCCCCTAGTTCTTCAGTCTTCCCTCTCATTGGTTTCGTAATCTTTTTAACCGATTGACGTTTATATTAAACTAGCAAAAGGCAGGGAACCGAAACCAACACGCTCTCTCGTTCGGGTTGTCCACGTTCTCTTCCTGATTTTGAAGAAACTTTGACAGTTGAGAGTATCCACATACAAAGAAAAGAAAACAGCGATCAGACATAATTAGCAATAGGACAGACAGGGAAAAGAACAAATGATGCAAATTTCTTTTTATGGTGCTGTGTCAATTGGACATAAATCTCAATTATAAGCACTTATGTTGCAGTCGTGTCAATTTGGGCATGAAGTATAAATATTTGGCAAATTTATTACGAATAAGAATTGTGTCAAAAAGAAAAAAAAATATTTCTGAAAAGAATCAATTTGGTAAACAGTGGATTAAACGCCTTGCTAACAGATGTTGGATAAAGGATAGAGAATTAAAAGGTAATTTTTTTTTCATTTAGACACTAATCGTCACTATGCAAATGTGAGCCAAACCTATTTTCCCCATAAATAAATAGAGCGGACAGTTTCGTGGCATAGACAATGCAATGCAATGCAAAGTAGTTTGCCACATTCAAATAATATTTGAAGGCTAAATCGATGAGAGCGAGATTATTATCCAGAAAATTTTGGTTAAAGAAGGCTTTTAACATCTCCCTCTTCTCAACCCGCTGTGAAAAAAAAAGAAACAATATTTAAAATTGAGAGTAGATAATTGCTCCAAAGAAACATACCGGAATTACGAAACTAATATTAGTATTTACGAATATGGTATATTTTAAGACTCAATAGTATTTGTGTAAAATATTAAATCTTATTTTTATATTACTATGAAGTTAATTTTCGCATGCTAATCATATGGTCACTTGTTATTACACTTTTTGCTCAACCAATTGGGATGATATATGTATGTGTTTTTTTTGTCACGTTTGTTTACCGCATTGATTTGATGTACATATATATTTACATACTTCCAATATCCAGCATAAGTGGAACATCTTATTCGCGAAGTTGAAAAGAGTAGAAACGAGATCACACACACACGTCGAGACGAGAGAGGCTAATAAGAGAGTCGCGTAAAGAGTAGGGTATAATACGCGGTTAAGAGTGCTGGGCGCCATAGTGACATGGAAAATTAACTCCTCTTATTGTCTTATTCTCTTAAATGGACTAACAGCTTAACAGTGATGGTTACACCTGTGCAAAATTGTTTAGCAGAATGATTTGATATGAATTGTAACCATAATTTTTTTTGTGTTTGGTAACCCTCATATCATCTTTATGTGATATGTGATAATTGATCTGAACGTTGTCATCTGGGAGTGGCGGCATTTTAATTTGAGGTTTATTTGTTATTACCAAGGAGTAAGCATCTATGATGTTGTAAGAAGCAAAGTCGGTAGCATTGTCTTCTACGGTTGCTATTTATACATTTATATTGTCATCACCCAAAAGCTGGGTTCCTACATATTTGTTGCAATCCATCTCTTTACTTAAGGAAATTGACGATTTTCTGTAAATTACGTATATATTCTAGTGGTTGCAATTTCTCTACATTTGTTGGGAAATAGATAGTGAACTTGCGTGTCTTTACGAGAAGACAGATTGGTCAATGTTTTATTTCTGAAACCAAGTTTTTATGCCGATTTGGTTTATGTTCTGCCTTGGAGGTTGGATGGTCATTATCTTGCAAGTGTTGCCTTTTGTACACTGTACTTCTGATACTATGAACTTGTATATGTTGTACTTGAGACACCCAGGAGTTTTACGTCGGGGTAATTTTATGTGCTGGTCTGCTTTTTGTTAGGTTGAGAATCCCTAACCGGAAAGTTTTTGCTTTTTTACATTTTATGTCTGATTTTATAAGCTGTTATATTTTGTTATCTTCCCCGCTGAACAGCTCATTTTTTCATATGTGGGTAATAATCCTGCAGGGATTTGATCAATTTTAGGCATATGTTTTCGAGGTTTTATGGAACTTCACGGCGTATTTAACGGATAGAGGTTGCTGCATGACACAGGAATTTAATCTTCGCTATTGAGATTTGTATTCGAACTATATTATTGTTTAAAGAGTTTTTATTGTATTACGTGAAATCACACAGAGATGGGTCCTACCAAGGGTACAAGTACGAGACCCACCGATCCATCTGGGGAACCATCTGGCACTTCATCGTCATCAAAAAATTGTCCCGATCAAGAAAAATTTCTCTTCGACTGCGACCATTTGATAGGTTTCTGCACATGGTTTGAACAAACGGATATTGCGGATCAAACAGATTCGGTATTAGAAGTCAAATTAGAAGATTTGGAGAATAGGTGGCAGCGGTTACAAACCTCTTATGAGAATTTGATGTTATCTCCCAAACCGGATAGTTCTAAAGATGTGAGGGAAAACGCTAAGCTCAACTTTAATGCGAGCTCAGAGGCCTATTATACGGCTCGATCACACATTCTCGACATTTTACGAATATCTAGAGGATATTCTAGGGAAAATACTAGACATAGCCTCGTTCCTAATTATTTTCCACAAAATCAACCTACGGTTCAGAACTCTTCTCAAGATGTCCCTAACAGTTGTATCAAAGTGCCTCCGTGTGACACAGAGGTTTTCAATGGCGGATATGAGGAATGGCCCTCTTTCCGTGATATGTTCACGGCAGTTTACGTGAACCACCCAAAATTGACAAGGGCGCAAAAATTATACCATCTCAGGAACAAGACTAGGGGCCCAGCAGGGGCAATAGTCAAAAGGTACACTTTGTGCGATGAGAATTTTGAAATTGCATGGAATGCTCTCCGAGGGCGTTACGAAAATCAACGTGTCTTAGTTGACAATCAAATAAAAGTGCTGTTCAATATTCCACAAGCCACTGCTGAGAATAGTCAGTCTATACAGCAAATCCATTCGGCTGTGAATGATTGTCTCTGTACGTTAAAAACTCTCAATGTTGACGTAGGAAGTTGGGATCCGATATTGGTATATTTAGTGTCAACCAAATTACCTGATGAAACCCTTGCACTATGGGAGCAATCACTCAGGTCTCACCGCGATTTGCCAACGTGGAATCAGTTGGATGAATTTCTTACAAATAGATTTGAAATAGTCGAAAGGATTTCTAGCATAAAAGCTACCAAAAGCAAAAGCCCTTCGATATCTCAGAAATCTGGTGTTGTTCAGACGTTTCATTCACAGGATAAGTTAAACACCAATTGTCCACTTTGTAACAATGCGCATACACTGAGAACATGCCACAAATTTCGAAAATTCAGTGTTCAACAGCGTATTGATTATGTTTATAAGCAAAAGATGTGTATAAACTGTCTTTCCCCGTCTCATCTCAAAAACAGCTGCAAAAGCACGAATTCTTGTTTTGTTTGTCACAAGCCACATCATAGTTTGTTGCACCTTAGAGGCAAAAATGAACAAGAAACAAACAAAGTTGCGGTCACATCAGCCAACAGAGATAATCATACAGAAATTTCGGATTCTCTGGTAACTCACACGTCTCATAATGAATGTCCATCTACTTCGAATACAGAAAGCTCGGCTCATATCCAGGCCAATTTTTCCTCAAATAGTGATATGATTCTGCTTCGAACGGCGTTGATTCAGATCGAACACAATGATAAATTGGTTACGGTTAGAGCGTTACTCGACCCTGGTTCTCAACGAACTTTCATATCAGAAAAGATTCGGAAGCGGTTGCAAATTCCTGCAAAACATGCTCATTTTGAGATTTTTGGAATTTGCAACCAGCATCAAGTTGCTGACAAGAAATGTGAGATTATTATTGTGTCTGAAAAATACGATGTTCGTTTTACCGTTTCTGCGATAGTTTTGCCAAAAGTTACGAAGCGAATCCCTTCGCACTCATTTGAAATTGAACATAACTCTGATCTAATAGGATTGGACTTGGCCGATCCCCACTTCAATAGGTCCTCAGAAATTGATGTAATTTTGGGGAATGATTGTGAGGGGTTCATAAATCTTGAAGGTATTAAGAAAAAGTTGTGTGGCAATACTTCGGCGTATAATACAATATTTGGATGGGTGCTCAGTGGTCCTATTCGTACTGAAATAGTACAGTCTTTCTCTACCAATGTATATGAATCGGAAGATTTTTCGATTAGCAAGCTGCTACGAAATTTTTGGGAACAAGAAGAAGTCCCAATGGCTCCCCTCGTCTCTGAATCTGACCGTTTCTGTGAAGAATTTTATGCACAAACAACGACTCGGAACTCGAAGGGTCGTTATGTGGTGCGCTTACCTTTCAAACGAGAGTTTTCCGAATCTTTATTTCTTGGCTCCTCCAGATTTCTATCACTAGCTCAATTTAATCGAATGGAAGCCACACTTACGAAGAATCCTGAATTAGAGGCACAATATTTTTAAGTTCTGAATGAATATATTACGCTCGACCATGTTGAGGAAACCTCGGCTCGAGAGTTATGTTGCGGCGGCAAGTTTAATTCATTCTATCTTCCTCATCATGCGGTGGTGCGGCCGGAGCACAAGTCAACCAAAGTCAGAATTGTTTTTAATGCGTCTCGGAAGAGTAAATCTGGGTATTCTCTAAATGATGTCCTCCATACAGGACCTACACTACAAACAGATTTGACTTCAGTTATTTTGAATTGGCGGAAATATAAGTACGTCTTCTGTGGGGATATACAGAAGATGTATCGGCAGATTTTACTGCATCCAGGTGATAGAGAGTTTCAGCGCATTTTATTCAAGCCGGACCAAGACGGCCCTGTGCGTGATTTTCGTCTAAAAACTGTAACGTTTGGGGTAAATTGCGCGCCGTTTCTAGCAATTCGTACCCTTAGACAACTTGCTAGCGATAATGAGGAATTGTATCCAAGAGTTGCCAAGGTCTTAAGAAATGAGACCTATGTCGATGATGTCCTATCGGGAGGTTTTTCTGTTGAGGAGACAATTAAAGTGCGAGATGAGTTAATATCCGTTTTGAACTCTGCAGGCTTCCCTCTCATGAAGATCACAGCCAACGATCGAAATCTGCTTTCTTATCTTCCTCAGGAGGCTTTGTATGATTCCAATTTCCTTCGTTTTCATGAAGCTAGTTCCACTAAGACACTTGGGGTGGTCTGGAATGCGCTGACTGACACATTTAGTTACGTTGTTAAATCGTTTCAATCTCATGAACATATGACAAAACGTATGGTTCTCTCCGCTGTTGCTCAGTTGTTTGATCCAGCTGGGTGGGTAGCGCCGGTAGTAATTCGCTCGAAGATTCTAATGCAGCAGTTATGGTTGGAAGGGATTGATTGGGATGATGTTCTCAGTTCCGATGCATTGTCAAAATGGAATAACCTAGTATCCGATCTGGAACACATTGGGCATATTTCGATACCAAGATGGTTGCAATATTGTCCATCTGATACAATAGAAATACATGGGTTCTGCGATGCCTCCCAGTCTGCGATGTGCGCATGTGTATATGTTCGTTGTAAAACCTCAAGTCCAGTTGTTTTTTCTAATCTGTTATTGGCGAAGAGTAAGGTTGCACCCTTAAAACCAGTCTGCTTGCCACGTCTCGAACTCAATGGGGCATTTCTTCTAGCTCGTCTTGTAAAGTTTGTCATTTCGACATTCGATTTTGTGATAAGTGGGGTGACATTGTGGACAGATTCGTCCATTGTTCTTGGTTGGCTCTCCAAGCCACCATGGACGTGGGAGACATATGTTGCTAACAGGACGTCACAAATACATGATTTGGCTCCTAATGCCGTTTGGAGACATGTGTCCACACAGGATAATCCCGCCGATCTTGGTACAAGAGGTTGTAGACCTCAAGATTTGGTCGGTAATTCCCTTTGGTTCCATGGTCCAAGGTGGTTAACTAATCCACCTGAGAATTGGCCTGGAAGAAATCCACTGATGGTGACAGACATAGGAAAGCGAAAGGATGTTCAAGTCTTGCATGGGCGACTGGATGAGACTGATGAGTTGGATAGGTTCTCCTCTTATTCACGTGCGCTAAAAGTAATTTCGTACATTTTTCGATTCTATAATAACTGTCGCAGTCGAATCCAAGCATGTCACCGGGATATATCCCCTGTACTTTCCCAATATGAGGTAAATAAAACGAAACAAAGATTGATTTCTCTTGCACAGAAACGGTTCTATTCGGAGGAGTACGAATATTTAGACAGATCTGAACCTTTACCACGGAAAAGCGCTTTGATGTGCTTAAATCCTTTTATCGACGATCATGGGGTTCTTCGGGTAAATGGAAGACTTACAGATTCTTCTCTGCCCTATAATGAGCGTTATCCCATCATTTTGCCTGGCAATTCACGTCTGTGCCATTTGTATCTGGTTCATTTGCACCAATTTTTGGCACATGGTGAGTGTACACTAATGTGCCGCATGGCACAAACGGAATTCTATATATCTCGGCTCAAACCAAGAGTAAAATCGATAATCCACAAATGTAAGACTTGTATAGTTTACAAACAGAAACGATGTCATCAGATAATGGCACCATTGCCACCTGAGAGGTGCACCATTACACCTCCTTTCCATGTTACTGGGATCGATTTCGCCGGTCCATTTGAAATTAGAAGCTCCTCTTTGCGAAAGTCTCCACTCATGAAAGGGTACGTCAGCATCTTTGTATGCTTCTCAACGAAGGCTGTTCATTTGGAACCTTGTTCTGAATTATCAACAGCGGCGTTTGAGGCGGCTTTTTCTCGGTTTGTTGGTAGGCGAGGCCTACCCAGAAGGGTAGTAACTGATAATGGTCGGAATTTTCTTGGAGCTAGTCGTAAAATGCTCAAAGAGTTTCGAACATTCATCAACGGGGCAGAAAAGGACATTTCTCAGAAATACACGTCTCATGGGTTTGAATGGCAATTTATTCCTCCTTATGCTCCACATATGGGAGGACTATGGGAATCAGCCGTAAAGAGTTTTAAACATCATTTCAAACGAATAGCCGGTAGCCATAGGTTCACATTTGAACAATTTGCCACAGTACTTGCTCGCATAGAAGGTGTTCTTAATTCAAGGCCAATATCATCCGTTTCCGAAGATCCAACGGACTTAACAGCACTCACTCCAGGACATTTTTTGAAGGGAGCTCCTATAATGGCGCTTCCTGAACCAGTTATACAAAACTTATCACTACTTAACAGGTGGACGAAACTTAAAGCTATACACCGCCAATTTGCCACCAGATGGAAGGAGGACTACTTGAAAGCCTTGCATAAGAGATACAAATGGAAAAACACAACATTAAATTTAAAAGTTGGGGACTTAGTGGTTGTGATGGACGATTTGTTACCTCCCAACGACTGGAAATTGGGTAGAGTAGTTCAGACTCACCACGGATCGGACAACAATACCCGAGTCGCTGACATAAAAGTTTCTTCTGGCATTGTTACGCGGCCAATTGTAAAACTATGTTATCTGCCACTAATGGACGAGACGTCATAAACTACACTCGCCCCATTCCAAGTATAATTAATGGTGTATTTATTCGGGGTTTTATTTTTTTATTATTTTGTCTGCTTCCCATCTCATTCCATGTCTATTATTTATTTTTTCACCACTAACCACATTATCATAGGCCTAATCACACTACATTCATTACAGATCAATAAAATGCGTGTTCGAGATATCTATAAATGCATGGTGTGCATGCAAAGACATTCGCTTCGTTATTGCCAAAAGTTTGTTATGATGGATGTCTCCGAACGAAGAACTGTGGTCCGAGATAATGACTATTGTTTGAACTGCCTCGCTAGAAGTCACACTGTAGATGCGTGCCAGTCAGACGATAGATGCAAAAAATGCGGGTATCAACACCATACTATGTTGCATCCCAGAAATGTATACTTGCCATATCCAAAACCCAGCATCCTCGACCGATTAGAAGCAGTTCGGGTGCGAAAGACACAACAGCGACTCAAGCCAAATCCGTCCACTCGTCCAAGGCAACAACTTCGCTCCACACAGAGGCAAACTGTCATCGGCCGACCTCGTCGGGTAGCTCGAACCGGTAGAATGAAAGCGCAAAAAATTAAGAAAGTCCATCAACGCGCGCAACCAAACCAATTAATATTGTCACAGGCGATTAAATCGTTGGCTACTGTATTGTGTGCATCATCGTACATTGCGAAAGCGCAAGGCCGGCGCCATGGACAAATTTAATTTGTCCTTAAATTATGATCTTAGATTTAAGGATTTATATTTTTATTGAATTTTTCCATTATTGAATTTTTTTTGAATTGTCAGTTCTGGTTAATTTTCCCTATTGTGAATTTGTTTGCCTTATACTTAGCTGAATTGTTATCGAGTGAATTTTATTGTGAATTGATAATAAAATCAAACTAGAATCATAGGTTTGATGGATAGAATATCGCTTGAATTTTGTTCTGTTCAACTTCACATCCATCAAGGTGAGCATCCACTTGGTCCCTTCTCTTCTTAATAAAACACACGATAGCTATACTTATACACTTTTTTTTTATTTTGTTTCTCGTTTTGGGGGAAAATTGGTAATCAATTCCAACTTATTATTTCTCATACGTGAGAGAACAAATAAGTCGACAGTACACACCATACAGTCCATTACCTATCTTCAAAGGGAGTCCCGACAACACCCATTCTCATTTCTACCAGTTGTCCCATCCGTCAACACCGCTGACGTCTGACTGGAAAGCTCCCCTAATTGTGTTCATATTGACAAAATTTTCTATAGAAATAAAATTTTGAGAAAATTTTTTATAGAAATAAAATTTTGAGAAAATTTCAGCAAATTTTTCTATAGCAATAAAATTTTGACAAAATTTTTTATAGCAATAAAATTTTGAGAAAATTTTCTATAGAAATAAAATTTTGATAAAATTTTATATAGAAATAAAATGTTGACAAAATGTTCTATAGAAATAAAATTTTGAGAAAGTGTTCTAAAGCAATAAAATTTTGAGAAAATTTTCTACAGATATAAAATTTTGAGAAAATTTTCTACAGATATAAAATTTTGTCAAAATTTTCTATAGAAATAAAATTTTGACAAAATTTTCTGTAGACATAAAATATTGACAAAATTTTGAAAAAAATTTCTATAACAATAAAATGTTAGCAAATTTTTCTATAGAAATAAAATGTTGACAACATTTTATATAGCAATAAAATGTTGACAAAATTTTCTATAGAAATAACTTTTTATAAAGATAAAATTTTGACAAAAACTTCTATAGAAATAGAATTTTGACAAGATTTTTTATAGAAATAAAATTTTGACAACATTTTCTATAGCAATAAAATTTTGATAAAATCTTCTATAGAACTAAAATGTTGAGAAAATTTTCTATAGAAATAAAATTGTGGGACAATGTTTTATAGAAATAAAATGTTGACAAAATTTTCTATAGAAATAAAATTTTGTCAAAATCTTCTATAGAAATAAAATTTTGACAAAATTTTCTGTAGACATAAAATATTGGCAAAATTTTCTATAGAAATAAATTTTTGAGAAAATTTTCTATAGCAATAAAATGTTAGCAAATTTTTCTATAGAAATAAAATGTTGACAACATTTTATATAGCAATAAAATTTTGACAAAATTTTCTATAGAAATAACTTTTTATAGAGATACAATTTTGACAAAAACTTCTATAGAAATTGAATTTTGACAAGATTTTTTATAGAAATAAAATTTTGACAACATTTTCTATAGCAATGTTAAAGTGGTTAAAGTGGCAGCCCGATTAAGATTCAGGCTCACTTAGACTATTCAGTCCATTGTGATAAAAGCAATAAAATTTTGATAAAATCTTCTATAGAAATAAAATTTTGAGAAAATTTTCTATAGAAATAAAATTGTGAGACAATTTTTTCTAATAAATTCGGGTAATTCACTCAACCCAATGTGAACTACACTTGATCCTTCCGAAAAAGGGTTTGATAGTCAGCTACTGCCTATCAAACCCTTTTTCGGAAGGTTCAAATAAATTTGACAAGCATACTTTTCCTCTGTTGGTTAAGCTACACTTGTAGTTTAGTCAATGCATGGCTTTAACGATTGAAGAGAAGCCAACAATAACAAACAAAACGAATGAGATAAAATTTTGGCAAAACCTTCTATAGAAATAGAATTTTGACAAGATTTTTTATAGAAATAAAATTTTGAGAAAATTTTCTATAGAAATAAAATTGTGACAAAATTTTCTATAGAAATAAAATTTTGAAAAAAAATTCTATAAAAATACAATTTTGAGAAAATTTTCTTTAGAAATAATATTTTGAGGAAATTTTCTATAGAAATAAAATTTTTGGAAAATTTTGTGTTATTTTGCCAAATAAATTGTCTAAACTTAGTTTGTCTAAACTTACCTCATGTTTCCATTCACTGCTTCGTTTTGTATTCGGTAGGAATTATAGACGCAACTATTCACACTTCGATACTGAATTTTTGGGATGCTCTTTTAAGCGTTATCTTGAAATTAGATGCCTTTGCTTCCTTTATGGTGTTTTGAAATCGGGTAAACCGACATAGCTTATTTCTTATTTCCGATTCTTGAGTACAACAAGGACTTCTCAAATACTCATTGAACATTACAAGCATAATATTCTGGAGCGCTCCTTTGCGATTCGCGTTACCAGACTGTGGAACTCCTTACCTCAAGATATAAAACAATTTTCAAATAGTGTTCACGTTTTTAAAAATAAGTTAATATCCCATTTTGCTCAGGAAGCTTAACAGTTTCGTCATTGGCAATTTCTGTCTCACATTTATTTATTATTATTAACTTTTTTTAGGAATGTGCATTGAGGGTTTTGCTAGATTTTTAGGTTTTAAGTTTTTTTTTTATAGTTTTAGGATTTTTAATTTTGTTATTTTATGTACCTTAGCAATTTTTGATGTATGTAATATATAACTTAAATCACGATATTGTCCTATATTATATATCTATCAACATATGGCCCATGGGGTGCTCAGTTTGATTAAATAAATAAATGAAAAAATAAAATAAATAACTAAATAATTTTTATAATTTTTTTATTATTTTTAATGCATTCTATCTCATTAAATTATGAGGTCCTAATAACGATACACTATTGAAAATTCTATTTTACTTTGTTATATTGAAATCGGCAGTAAAGGTGAGTATTATGTTCGGGTTTTTCACAAAAACACAAAATTAAAAATATTGTATATGAAAAATATATATTTGAAGAGGATTACAATTTAATCAAGTCTTGTCCAATTAAGGATGCAAAAGATTTAATGTATTGATTGCAAAACATATAATATTCCTAAATTAATTGTTAGAAAAAAAGTAAGCGTGAAAAAAATTTTCGTCTCGAAAACTGAACATAGTACTTACCTTAAATAACGAATTGATTAAAAAAATTAATTTGAGATTTTTTCTACTCACCATAACAGCGCTACTATATCCAAACTGAGCCCACTGTTTTATAATTTTGAAAAATAATTTTGTAAATTACTACCAGTCATGTAACGAATTTTAGTTCACATCATAGGAAAATCGAAAATCGGCACATCAATTAATTTTAGACTTATTTTCTATTTTTGTGTGTTTATTTCTTGTCATTCAAACCTCACAATATTCATACAAATATTGCCGGGCTTTGGCTAAATTTCCACTGGACTTATAAATCAGATGTAAATTAAATGCAATCTCTTGTTTTAGACCCAAAATCTCTTCATGTTTTTCCAAAAGAGGATGTGTAAACTTCAAAGCTTTCTCATAGTATTCCACGGCCAAATGAAACAAACCACATTGATGGTAAATACGTCCTATGTTGTAGTTTATCTCCTGATATGTCACCGAATCTTCCATAGAAGCATCAACCTTGTTGGGCGATTTGGCAAAAGCTGATGATCTTAATTCTCCATATTTGTGAGCAAAGACTAAAGATTGTGTTACCGCAGCACATTTACGTAGTACTTTCTTTTGTAATGAGATCTGTTGGAAGATAATTGCAATGCATAGCGCCAGGAGAGCCGTTGGAGTTTCCTTATATAGGGGAACGTAAATATTCAATGCATACTTATATGAACTACAATGGAGGTGATAATGTGCTGTTAGGATACGTAACGGCTTAGCTTGGGGCTGTCGTGGTATAAGACGATTTATGTAGCGATGATAACGTAAATCTTGTCCCTTTTGTATTAGCAAAACTAAAAGATTCCACAAGGGCTTTGAACCGGCATTCTTGTGTATCAATTCTCTTAGGTAAGAAAATGCTATGGGACAATCATTGTTGAAGTAACAAGCCAATATGATGATTCTTTCCAATTCGATGTGATAGCTAATGAATCGTTTAGTTGTAACCATGGCAAAACACATTCTTTCCAATATGCCATAGTTTCGATGGAGGAAACCAATGCGCATTAGTTCCAAAAACAGCTTGTATTCATCATGTATTGATAGGTCATCTGTGGCAGACGAGGAATTATTTTTGGGAACTTCCAAAGCTTTATCAGCTTCATCTCCAATTATGTTACGCATTTGTAGTATTACCTTTAAACCCTCTGCATTATAGAAGGAACCACCGTTGGCTGCTGCCAACATTTCTTCACGATTGCGAAATTTAATGGAATGCCGACCCAGCAAAACACAACCAATTTCCAGGAATTCCTCAATCTCATTAATTTGCTGCAGCATTATACAACGTTCGTACAATAAACGAGCATGTAGTGGTTGGCCCTCCTGTTCACCCGATTGCTCCAAGGCCTTAACGGCTTCTACATGGCGACCCTGTTGTTTTAACAAAGCTGACAACGTAAATTTAGCCTCATAACAGTAGGGGGCATATTCCACAACTCTGGAGTAACTCTCAATGGCCTCATTACATCGGTTCAAGTGACGTAAACACTCTGCTTGTTTCAGCCAAATGAAAGCGGGACAATCAATAAAATCACCATCGGTTATGGGACGCATTAACGCTATAGCCTCAGCATATTTATGTTCCTGCATTAAAGCTTCGGCAATGTCGCAATACAGGTTCAATCTGTCATTCTCCAGTGGTGGTATGTGTTCATGTATATTTTGGATCAGATAACCCAATAGGTGATGCGCTTTCAGATGTATGAGAGCCACACAAAGCTTTACACGAAAATCAGCAACATACTCATCGGGAATAACACAATAGAAGATCAAATCCAATTGCTTTTCTGTTTCTGTTTCCAATTCCAAATTAGTTCGCTCCCGCAGACATTGTAAAACCTTGGAATACTGTTTATTTAGAATACATAGTTCCATGTAAAGATTTAAATCCTCCAAAGAAAATAAGTGACCGCACACAATATACGCACTTTCCATAGCCTCTAGGGCAAGATGGAATTTACTCAATCCATGGAAATGTCTAGCAACATTTTTGGCGGTTACCAAACATAGCTCATGACGCTCAGCTGGACAATGTTGTATCATTTTCAAGTAGGTAACCATGGCAGCTGTTTTCTCTCCCATCATTTCGAGTAAACGTGCCTTACGCAATCGTAAATCATAGTCTCGATAGTGCACCTTAATAGCCCTGGTGTAATAAATACGAGCCCTTTGCAAATTTCCCTGCGCTATATGCATTTCTGCTATACGTATCCACTGATAACGGTCACTCGGATTTAAATGTACTGCTATGGTCAAAAAGTTTAGAAATTTTTCCGTATCTCGCGACTCATAGATTTCGGCTAGTGTAAAAAATGGTTCCGGTGCTAAAGGATTTTGGCGTATAATTTCCAAACAAATTTTCTCTGCCATTTGTGTTTGTCCACGGGCGAAACATAAATTTGCCTCACCCATAAGACCTTGTAGAGCTACATTGAGCAAGGATCTCTTTCGAACACCAACCGTACCACTTCCACCTGATCCACCACCTCCTCTATATCTGCGACTGCCAGATGCCTGCTCGCCATCACTGTCGTTTCTCTTTTTCCTGCGACCGGGTTTCTTTTTTCGACCATAATTATAATTCATCGTAGTATCCACATCCATGGACATGGTTTGTTCTTGTTCGTCTTGCGATTGATGGCCCACAGCTGTAACGTCGGTGTCGTCAGCAGATTGTTGTCCATCTTCCTCGCCGCCTTCATTTTCATCGTCTTCCTCTTCATGTGGTTCTAGTTTTGTATAAAAATCAGGAAATTCTGCTTCGCCTTGTACAAATTTCTGTATAAGATTGCCTTCGTCTTCCTCATCATCGCTCACAACTTTAACCACTTTTAGGGGTTCTGTCTCTTGGAATTGAGATAATTCTTCTTGTGGCACATCGTTACTATCGATTTCTTCAATAACTACCTCACAAGTGCCGGGAAGTGATATATCCATGTTGACTGAGACAATTTATGTTTTTTTGGATTTAGATTTAACGTACTGGTTAAGTGATAATTTGTAAATAAACAAAAACATAACTGTCACTGACAGTCTGTCAGCTGAGTTCAACCGAGTAGTGTTGCCAAATAGCTGGTTGCTTCAGAGGCTACGAAATGGATAAACGCCCAATTCGATTGTTTGTCCAATCACCGTAGATGGCGCGTTTTATTGTACAAAATAATGGCAAAATTCTTATAACCAACAGAGAGAATAACAAGTATATACGGCCGTAAGTTCGGCCAGGCCGAATCTTATGTACCCTCCACCATGGATTGCGTAGGAACTTCTACTACAGGCTGTCATCCACAATCGAATTACTTGGGTTGCGATAACACTTGCCGATGGCAAGGTATCGTAAAACTTTTTAACACTGTCTTCTAAATTGTAAGTTATGCGCTTTACAGACTATCAGTTATTCCGGACGGAATGTCGGTGTTGGAAAGAAATCGTACAGTGTGTCAATTCGGTCAGATTTGTATACGATAAATTTATTATCGAAAGCTATCGATTATCGTTTAGTTTTGAATTATCGAAATTTGCTGAAAAATAATCAAGAAGAAGAAAATGGAAAACGGTAAAAAGCGCCATATTCCAAATAATTTAATGCAAGGAGAGCAACGCAAAGTTTTGGCCAAATAATCCTCAAACACTTTACGTAACAAAGAAAAATACTAATTTTTTTGAAAATCTATCTTCAAACAAAATGGACCACGTATTTACCATCGAATTTATTGAATTATACAAGAAGTGCCCACAACTATGGAAAATAAAATCAGATGAGTATCGGAACAAAAACTTACGTCAAATGGGCTATGACGTTCTACTGCAAAAATGCAGAGCCCATAATAATACGGCAACGGTAGAGGACGTTAAAAAAAATTAATAATATTAGAAGCGCATATAGACGCGAACTAAAAAAAATTCGACAGAGCGAAAGATCTGGCGCTGGAACGGCCAGTGTATATAAGCCCACTTTGTGGTACTACAAGCACCTATCCTTCCTTTCGGACCAAGAAAGTCAAGAAGAAGGAACCTGTTCGGAGGAGCTTTTGGAGGAGTTTTTAGATGTTGAAGTAAGTAATTATATTATCTAAATTTTATTCGTAATGTTTTAACAATTCCCAGTTCCAGTTTCATTTTTTTATATGTTCACATTTTCTACAATAAAACAAGTAAGGAAAGTCTAAAGTCGGGCGGCGCCGACTATATTATGCCCTGCACCACTTTGTGATCCACATTTTCAATACCATCTGAATTCCTTCAAATTTGTTGAATACCTGTGCCAAATTTGAAGTCGATTGGACTAAAACTGCGACCTAGACTTTGATCACAAAAACGTGTTCACGGACAGACGGACATGGCTATATCGACTCAGGAGCCCATCCTAAGCATTTTTGCCAAAGACACCATATGTCTATCTCGTCTCCATAGTTTAGTATACCGATGGTAATCGTCTGTCTGTACATGTAATTTTGTGTGCAATGTACAGCACTCAGTTTATGTGCAATCGTTCTCAAATTTGATACCGAGTTTTACTTTGACTCGGAGACAATCGCTATTGATTTTGAAAAAATATGTTCATATTTAAATATAGCTCTCGATTTACACTCATACGACAACGGTAGGGCAAAATTTCACTCTGAATTACTTAAACTTGTGCACTGAAAATAGAATCACATTTAGAAAAACCTCCTAAATAAAAATTGTCTGCTATTTATAAGCTCGAATACATAAACATGTTTTAGTTTGACAAAAACAAAATATGAACTTGGCTATTGTAGTACAATTAAAACAATATGTATGAATATCTATAGTATTTACCCAAAAAGCTGAATATATATGTAGTACTGTAATGCCCCCTCAAAACGGTCAATAAAAATTTGGTATATCTCAGCCATATGTAAGAAATACGTAATAACGTTTATAAGATATAAAAAACAAACAAAATTTTTACGTCCCCAATAACCATTCTCACAAATTTTAGTAAATTAGTTTGGTTAGCTTCTAAATATGAGCAAAAAAATCGATGCTGTCGCGCCAGTTATAATAATTCTACGTATATTCATTAATACAATAAAATAAAGTTAATAATACTTGTATTCAAGTCTATTTTGTACTCAATTATGGTGCCACCAGAGATGGTCTGTATCAAAAATTTTTAGGTTTGCGACTGTCGCAAAGTTGTTAACGTCACATACGCGTAGTAAATGTAGAAAAAGTCACAAAAGTCGAAAACTCAAAAAACTGTAGTCTAGTTAGCTAGGCAACGAATTCGATTATATCCAAGACGTTGGAATGTGAAGTTTCAATTCTTCGGAATGTTCACAATATTGCCTTTTGCACAAGTAGGGGGCTTTTCTCGTCCTTCCTTAGCTTAAAGTTCAGCCTCCTCAAGGTATTTTGAGCACTCACCAACGGGAATTTCGATACCACCTAAGAAAATGGGCTTGACCGCGGGAAAACTTTCATAAATGTCTGCAGAAACTGGCAAAATTAATTAATAAATGTTCACAACTTCTATTCCAAATAAGGTTTTCTGCAATAGGTTTATGGGTTTTGCGACATACTTTTATACTGACGCAAATGTGTGTCGCAAATGTCACAGTTTGTGACAGGCCAACCCTGGGTGCCACTATATGCTGCACCAAGGCAAAAAGAAAGTATGTTCACATGAGTTCAAAAACATATTAATGAACAGCCTTTGGTCAGAGTTTAGGCTGTTTTCCTATGGACAGAGAATAAACTGGCCTACGCTAAACAAAATGGTATACGTGACTAGTTTCGGTCTTACTTTCGAATATCTATCACTGCAACGATCATAGATATTGATTCATACGCTTAAACATAGTTGGAAAATGTTCTTTATTGGACAATATTGATTTCTTTATATGGCTGCTGTTATATAGTCGAAAGCATATTGTTGGACGTTTGTGGTTGGAATTTTTGGAATCAATAGTACCGTTGTTTACAGTTTTTTTTAGCGGCAACCTTACTCTTAAAAATGCTCCAGGCAAAAAGTCCAACGGATTGAGATCATTTGGTGGTCATTTAGCGATATAAATTAAGCAAGAAACCTCCTTTTTAAGCCACTCTTGGATGAAGCATACTGAGTGTTTAATCCTCTTTCAATTTCCGTGGCCCGCAGCCAAAAATAACATTTGCTCTTGGAGGTGATCATATTCCTCATCTACGTGTAACGATAGTCACTTGTAGTTTTCCAGCCAATTATAACGAAATCACACTACCACGTTGGAATTCAATCACAAATAATTGAACGCAATAGATGAAAATACTTTTGTAAGCTTGCATGGTGTGCGAAGGCGATTGTGACAGCATTCCTGGTCTCGATACCTTGTGGCGACTGCTGTGAAATAAATTGGAAATTTTATTTATAAATTTTCGATACATTCTAATGTGGCAAACTTACTAGATACTGCATTTGCATTTGACTCATCATTTGCTGTTAAGGATTAAATTGGACACGATGGTTATATTTACACACTAATTAACAAACACAGGCTATTTAAATAAATATTTATTATGATTGAGAAGGGTTGCCATTGTAGTTTCCCAAAAATATTAAAAATTCGTAGCCGCAATTGTGAACGTCTCGATATTATCTCAAGTTGATATTACTAAGTTAAAATAGTAGATGTGAATCAGTGCTGCCGCTAGTGAAAAATTGAGTGAAGTAGATTTTGGAGAAAAGTGGAGTAGATTGAATAAAATTGAAGTAGCATACATTTTTGAAAACAAAACAATAGAATTCATTTTATTATACCCTCCACCATAGGATGGGGGTATATTAACTTTGTCATTCCGTTTGTAACACATCGAAATATTGCTGTAAGACCCCATAAATTATATTCTGGGTCGTGGTGAAATTCTGGGTCTATCTGAGCATGTCCGTCCGTCTGTTGAAATCACGCTAACTTCCGAACGAAAGAAGCTATCGACTTGAAACTTGGCACAAGTAGTTGTTATCGATGTAGGTCGGATGGTATTGAAAATGGGCCATATCGGTCCACTTTTACGTATAGCCCCCATATAAAGGGACCCTAAGATTTGGCTTGTGGAGCCTCTAAGAGGAGCAAATTTCTTCCGATCCGGTTGAAATTTGGTATATGTATATGGTCCCAAACAGCCATGCACAAATTGGTCCAATTCCCCCCTATAAAAGGATCCTCAGATTTATATGGGGGTTATAATAATCAACCAAAACTTTATTTCTGTAGAAAATTTTGTCAAAATTCTATTTCTATAGAAAATGTTGTCAATATTTTATTTCTATAGAAAATTTTGTCAACATTTTATTTATATAGAAAATTTTGTCAAAATTTTACTTCTATAGAAAATTTTGCAAATATTTTATTTCTATAGAAAATTTTGCAAATATTTTATTTCTTTAGAAAATTTTGTCTAAATTTTATTTCTATAGAAAATTTTATCAAAATATTATTTCTATAGAAAATTTTGTCAAACTGAATTATAAACGTATTTAATCGGCCTTCTTTGTTTAAAATATACCCCGTATGGACTAACTTACAATTTAGAAGACGGTGTTAAGGAATTTGAAGTGTTATCGCAACCCAAGTAGTTGCATTGTAGATGACAGTCTTTAGTAGAAGTTTCTACGCAATCCATGGTGGAGGGTACATAAGATTCGGCCTGGCCGAACTTACGGCTGTATATACTTGTTTTAACATAAAAATACTATAAATATTAAAAATCTGATATTTATTAATGGAATGGAATAACATTTACGAAAATTGAACAATAGGTTTTTTGGTAATTTTCCTGGTAAAGTTTTTGCGTTTTATTTTAGCACTGGTTATCAGCAGGGCTGTGGAGTCGAGCCAATTTTGCTCGACTCCGACTCCAGCATTTTTCATCAGCTCGACTCCGACTCCGGAGTCGACTCCGGGTAATATAACTAAATCTCATTTTAATACCACTACTTTGTAGTTCTATTGTGGGGGTACCGTAGGTGGATCGATATAAAGTATCGTATTTATTTATGTGTGCAAAAAAGTTCTTAATTTCACATTAGATGCCAATTGAACTCTTATTTCAAATTTAGGGCAATGTTTAATAAATAAAATAATGATATAAATTCCCATCATTATATGAGAAGATACCAACAGTATATGTATTTGGGGACCAAAGTTATTGATACTATCTCAAATCCTTTAAATTTGTTGCGAGCTATATAAAGGTTTATATTCCCATATGCATCAATTTGAATCTGAATTGATTTAGACAAAATTGTATATACTTCTACAAAATCTATGTACTTAAAATTTAAATCTAAATCTAAAGTCGGGCGGGCCGGTTATAATATACTCTGCACAACTTTGTATTTAGATCTAAATTTTGATAAAATCTCAAATCAGACTTTTACAAAATCTCGGGCAATATTTGGGAAATATTTATAATTGTTTAGACAATTTCGCAAAAATGCATTTATGATTCATTCATTGAAAAATTTGAAAATTTGAGTCATTTCTACAAGTTTTCGACTTAGCAGTGAGTATCAGTGAGCATACAATTTTGGAAAAATTTTTGTCTAGTAAATAAAATATATATCTATATAAAATAGAAATAAAATTTTGCAAAATGTTCTACAGAAACAAAATTTTGACTAAATTTTCTATAGAAATAAAATTTTGAATAAAATTTTTATAGACATAAAATTTGGAAAAATTTTTATAGAAATAAAAGTTTGAAAGAATTATCAATAGAAATACAATTAAAAAAATTGTGTAACAAACGAAATTTTGCAAAATTTTCTATAGAAATAAAATTTTGCAAAATATTCTATAGAAACAAAATTTTGACTAAATTTTCTATAGAAATAAAATTTTGACTAAATTTTAAATAGAAAAAAATATTTCTATAGTAATAAAATTTTGAATACATTTTTTATAACAGTGAGTATCAGTGAGCATCAGTAAGAAAAAAAAATTGAGAAAATTTGCTATAGAATTTGCTATAAAATTTGATAATTTTTTCTTATAGAAATAAAATTTTGAAAAAATTATCAATAAAAATACAATTTTAGAAAAATTTTTGTGTAGTAAATAAAATTCTGCAAAATATTCTACAGAAACAAAATTTTGACTAAATTTTCTATAGAAATAAAATTTTCTACACGCAAAAAAATAATTCTTGCCTCCCAAACGAAATTTTAGACAAACAAAGCTCGTTTCTCATTTGACAAAAAAATTTTATTTCTATATAAAATTTTGACAAAATTTTATATAGAAATAAAATTTTGACTTAAATTTTTATAGAAATAAAATTATCAATAGAAATAAAATTTTGCAACATATTCTATAGAAACAAAATTTTGACTCAATTTTCTATAGAAATAAAATTTTGACTCAATTTTCTATAGAAATAAAATTTTGACTAAATTTTTTAAAGAAAAAAATATTTCTAATGTAATAAAATGTTGAATAAATTTTTTATAGAAATAAAATTTTGACAAAATTTGCTATAGAAACAAAATTTTGACACAACTTTTTATAGAAATAACATTTTGACAAAATTTTCTATAAAAAACAACTTTGAAAAATTTTTTCTGTCAATATTCCACATGTTTGTATATGGCCTTAAAATAAAATTTAAAAAAATAATTTCGATTCTTCGAAATATTTCAAATAAATTGATATGGGCATTAAAATGGATCGATTCAGCCCATCTGCTAGTCTAACATTCTAGAAAACATAAAAAGATAGTAATTGGAAGTTGATTTTCATTTACTATCATGCTGTACATTGATCGAATGAATAACGCAATGGAAATTAATTTGAGTAAAAACTTGCTTAGTTACAAAAATGTGAAGTGTTTTAAAAAATTTGGTTTAGCCGGAGTCGGAGTCGAGCAAAATTTTTACGACTCCGACTCCAGCAAAATCTTCAGACTCCGACTCCAAGACTCCGACTCCGGCTCCACAGCCCTGGTTATCAGTGCAAAAAGAAAACAGCTCTTATGATGTATTTATATCCACTACCTATTTACCAGAAGTTCAAAAATGAAAAGATAGCACAAATATACATTAATTTGTTAACAGCATGATTATATTTTATTATTGTTGAAGTAAGTACAGAAATCGTTTCTAACAAGTTTTCCCAAAGATGAAAGATTATCATCTATATTATTATCATTGTTACAATTTTGTTGTGGTATCTCTGCCATTTTTATGTTTTGTAAATATGCATTCGGAGTTTTAGATTTTAAAAAGTTGTGGAGATAGCATATTGCAAGCACAACAATTCTAGTTTTTGCGGGGCTAAGGTTAATAGTACCTAAGAGTATTCTGAATCTTGATGCTATAATGCCGAATGCATTTTCTACAATCCTACGTGCGCGTGACAATCGGTAATTGAAATAAATTTGCTCTATTGATAATGAGGGCGTACAATAAGGCTTCATAAAATGTTTTCCTAATGGAAAAGCATTGTCGGTTACAAAAACATAAGGCAATTCAATATTAAAATTATTAATTCGTTCTGAATTAGGTAGGTTCAACTGGCCAGATTCGTACATACTACGGATTTTGCTGTTGGCATAGACACCTCCGTCTGAAACACGTCCATTGGCTCCAACCTCAACCATCAAAAATTCACAATTAGCATTAACCAAAGCCAAAAGCACAATACTGAAGTTTTTTTTGTAATTGAAATAGTACGATCCTGAGTTGTTCGGTTTTCTTATTTTAATATGTTTTCCATCCATTGCTCCTATGCAATGTGGAAAGTTCCATAAATTTTCAAAATCAACTGCGACTTTCCAATCATATTCACATCTTGGCAACTGCAAATAAAAATTTTAATAGAGTATTAATTGCTATGGTTTTATTGTACATCCTATTTAACAGTCAATACAAAAATATATTTTATATAAAATATAATTTCATTATTATTTTCAGAAAGTTGAGCCGAAAAAAAAACAGTCCTTCTGGAAAGAAAGAAAAACTCTTTTGGAGAAAGCCATAAATATAATGGAGAACACCAAAGAAGATTATGCTAGCAAATTAGCCAGCACTTGGGAGGAAGAGTTCAGAGCTCTTTCTCCCAAACAAAGAATGTATGCAAGTAGGATTATTAGCGAAACCCTCTATTTAGGACAACTGTCACACTTAAACGAAAACTCATACCGCTCTGTAGAAATTGCTCTGACGCAAAACGCCTCTACATCACATAAACGCCCTAGATGGGACAATATAAAAACTTTAACAGACATCGAATTCGAAGAGGAATATTTAAGCGGGTCTTCAATGGACTTCAACCCCTCAACATCAAGGAAACACAAATCAAAAACCAACATACCCATTGCTTCTTCGAGTGAGCGAATAAGTATAAATGTGGAAAGCGAAAGCGATAGCGATAGCTCTGAAGAGGGATGGACGGGAGAAAGAAGCGCAGGTTATAAGTATGAAGTTACCAGTGAGGGAATGCACTTTTCGCACTAAAAAACATTTTTTATACTTTTATATTTATTTTTTATACTTTTTTACACAGGGCAACACAAAAACTCCAAACAAAAAATCACACCAGCCGAAAGTACTCGATGAGAGAAGAAAAGTAGTATCTGGATTTTGCAAAATTGGTTGCTGTTCGTTTTGTGGCCAAATTCGATTTTGTTCACTTTTTTCCAATTTTCGCATGGCCGTAGCTCGATAATTGCTGTGAATTTTTTTGCAGTCTTCAGAAAAGCTACAACTCTTGACTCGCCCAATAAAATGTTGAATATAGTAAGTCGAATAATTTCATCTACATGTTTAAAACCCCAAAAATGTAACGAAAACAAAGATTTTTTCCGTTTTTCGACTGCAGGTCTTGAACTAATGAAAATATTATTATTAAAAAAAATCAGCACTTTTCACGCTATGGCCATGCGAATATTGCAAAAAAGTGCACAAAATCAAATTTGACGACAAAAATACACAGAGGCTCATTAAAAACGAACAACAACCAATCTAACAAAATCCAAATACAACTTTTCTTCTCTCATCGATTGCTTTCGGCTGGGATAAGTGATTTTTTATTTGGAATTTTGCGTCATAGTGTTAATAAAGACATGCTAGTACCATTGTTTATTTTTATTTTATGTTCTTTATTAATTAATCCAAAATAAGCGAACTAATATTAACTATGTATCTACGATTTATACATTAACATATACGTTTAATCCATTGATACCGCAATAATATATGTATACATATATGTACATTTCGTTTATTAGCCTAAATAGGCAATCGTTTCACAAATATAGATTTATGTCATATATGATATATTTCCGTACAAAATATATTTTTAATTTTATATTAATATATGTGCCAAAAAAGTAGTATTTACTATAATACGTTCAATGTGATATATCTGTTTTATAGTATATAAACGATAGAATTTGTGTACAAAACTAAACCTTACTAAAATTAAATAAAGACAAACTTGAATTTACTATAAACACGTAGTAATTGTTTTTGTTATACAGATAAAAGAATTTCTCTCGAGAAGTAGTCGCTCCACTTTTTTCTAGCCCATATTGTGGAAAATCTATCTTTCACATAAAAATCTGAGTGTCCATAATTTCCATTCGGATACATTTCCATCGAGTAGCAGTGTCTCCACCTTTTTAGCACTAAAAAAACTATCTTTCACATATAAATCTGGAAACCTATTCGTTTACATTTTGCAACAGTCGACACATTCAGAAGATTTTTGGCAAACAATTTGTATACCACTCGCAAGCAATAGTTTCAATGTATTTTTGGTTAAAGGTGAGTATTAAGTTCGAGTTTAAGGTGGGTACTATGTTCGGTTTTCGAGTTGAAAATCACTTTATTTTCGTGATTACTTTTTCTAAAATAATCAAAATTATAAATGAAAACAGATATATTCCTGTAAAGTCTTGCCGAAATCTAGAGGAACAAGAAACTGCACACCAATTTAGTTAAACTATCTGCTTTATATTGAATTGTTTTAATAAAGTAACCACGAAAATTTCAACGCGAAAAGCGAACATAGTACTTACCTTTAGCCGCTAAAATTTTCATGAAAAATTGCGATTTTAGCGGCGAAAGGTGGTATTAAGTTCGAGTTTAGCCGCTAAAATCGTCATATTTTCACGATTACTTTTCTTTAATAGTCGATTTTTATGAATACATGTTATAAAATATAAAAAGTTTCTTTGTGCAAATCCCCAAGAGTTTATAATAAAATTTGCAAGAAATAGGTATAGTTGTATGCCCTTTTTAGTATAAAAATGCTGCTAAACTCGAACTTAAAACCCACCTTAAAATATTACTTTTCTATGTCTCCTATTCTTTTGGCCAATTTGTAGGGATTATATCGAACACAAATATTAAAAGTTACTTACACGTATGTAATTCCTAAGCGATTTTATGATGGCAAGACATGTTTCTATTATAATTCCACTCAAGGTAGATGTTCGCATATAAACTTCAAACTTCAAGTCCGAAAAAGTCTGTCCCGTTGCCAAAAACCGTAACGTAGCTATTAATCTTTCATTTGGAGTTTTCGCATCTCTCAAATGAGTGTCCTGTTTTTGGATGAGTGGACTTATCATATCCAGCAATTCCTCGAATACGTGGGTGTCCATTCTCAGATAATTCTTGTAGTCTTGCGGTGCAGTTAAACTCAATTCTCTTACGAGACGCACATTTGAAGGAGATCTCTTCTTCAACCATCCTTGTATCCATATTCTCTTAACGGGCTGCTCCTCTTTTTCTATTAGCTCCAATAAAAACAAAATTAAAGCTAATTTGATTTTTTTTTTTGTTTTTGTACATATTGTTATTAAAATTTCACAAAAATTAAGCGGCTTTATTTTCTAGTCAATGTTATTGTTTACAAAAAATATCGATACCATATCGATTTCTGCTATCGATTTTTTCATTGGTCTGTCAAACAAAAATTGCAATGTGGTTAATGCGTACGATTTTAATCGAAAAGTTGGACGCGGACATTGTCGTCCGGAATAACTGATAGTCTGTAAAGCGCATTAGTCCATACGGGGTATATATTAAACAAAAAAAAAAGGCCGATTAAATACGTATATAATCTAGTTTGACAAGATTTTCTATAGAAATAAAATTTTGACAAAATTTTCTATAGAAATGAAACCTTGACAAAATTTTCTATAGAAATAAAATTTTGACAAAATTTTCTATAGAAATAAAAATTTGACAAAATTTTCTATAGAAATAAAAACTTGACAAAATTTTCTAAAATGTTGACAAAATATTGTATAGAAATAAAATTTTGACAAAATTTTGTATAGAAATAAAATGTTGACAAAATTATCTACAGAAATAATAATAAAATTTTGACAAACATTTCTATAGAAATAAACTTTTGACAAAACTTTCTATAGAAATGAAATTTTAACAAAACTTTCTATAGTAATAAAATTTGACAAAATTTTCTATGGAAATAAAGTTTAGGTAGATTACAAAATTTTCTATAGAAATAAAATTTTGACAAAATTTTCTATGGAAATAAAATTTTGACAAACATTTGTATAGAAATAAACTTTTGACAAAACTTTCTATAGAAATGAAATTTTGACAAAACTTTCTATAGTAATAAAATTTGACAAAATTTTCTATGGAAATAAAGTTTTGGTAGATTATTTTTGGCGATATGGACCAATTTTTGTGTAATAAGTCATCGGCTATATATAACTAAAGACCGATATGGACCAATTTTTACATGGCTGTTAGAGGCCATATATTGACAAAATGTACCAAATTTCAACCGTATCGGATGACTTTTGCTCCTCCAAGAGGTTCCGGACGTAAAATCTGGGGACGGTTTATATGGGAACTATATATAATTATGGACCGATATGGACCAATTTTTGCATGGTTGTTAGAGACCATATACTAACACCATGTACCAAATTTCAACTGGATCGGATGAATTTTGCTCTTCCAAGAGGCTCCGGAGTTCAAATCTGGGGATCGGTTTATATGGGGGCTATATATAATTATGGACCGATATGGACCAATTTTTGCATGGTTATGAGAGGCCGTAAACTAACATCAGGTACCAAATTTCAACCGGATCGGATGAATTTTTCCCCTCCAAGAGGCTCCGGAGGTCAAATCTGGGGATCGGTTTATATGGGGGCTATATATAATTATGGACCAATATGGACCAATTTTTGCATGGTTGTTAGAGACCGTATACTAAGACCACGTACCAAATTTCAACCGGATCGGATGAATTTTGCTGCTCCGGGAGGCTCCCCAAGCCAAATTTGGGGATCGGTTTATATGGGGGCTATACGTAAACGTGGTCCGATATGGCCCATTTTCAATACCATCCGACCTACATCAATAACAACTACTTGTGCCAAGTTTCAAGTCGATAGCTTGTTTCGTTCGGAAGTTAGCGTGATTTCCACAGACGGACGGACAGCCGGACAGACGGACAGACGGACGGACATGCTTAGATCGACTCAGAATTTCACCACGACCCAGAATATATATACTTTATGGGGTCTTAGAGCAATATTTCGATGTGTTACAAACGGAATGACAAAGTTAATATACCCCCATCCTATGGTGGAGGGTATAAAAACACAAGAGAACAATAAGCGATCTTCTACAAAAACAACAAATGTTAACCTATAGACGTCGCACAATGCCTGCAGCATTTTGATAAATTCTTTATAAAGGCATCGGTAGTTATAATTTCAAATTGTCTGCCAAAAAATTTAATAGAATGAAAAGATTTATATAAAAGAACATTTGTTATTACAAAGTAGGTTATACATCCTATTTTCCTCACGTTTCATAAAGCCGGCCGAGAACCGAACTGGGTGAAAATTTTGCCAATACTTTATTTCTATAGAATTTTGTCAAAAACAAATTAAAAACAAACCCAGCCAAATACATTCAAATCGATGATTTGAGTTTGGCAAAGGAACAGAGATATGCTGGCAAATTAGTTTAGGCAGTAGCCGACTATCAAACCCTTTTTCGGGAGGTTCAAGTGTAGTTCACTTTGGGTTGAGTGAATTACTCGAATTTATTCTGATAATTGGTTGATAGTTTTGTTGCAAGTAGAGGATGCTGATGAGGAATGTGGTAATTCCGAAACAGCTGTACATCCAACCATCTTGCAGTCTATAGGGCTTTGCCCAAATAAATTTGACAAGCATACTTTTCCTCTGTTGGTTAAGCTACACTTTTAGTTTAGTCAATGCATGGCTTTAAGCTGAGATCAAAAACAACAATAACGATTGAAGAGAAGCCAACAATAACAAACAAAACGAAAAAAGAATTATTTCTATAGAAATTTTGTCAAAATTTTATTTCTATAGAAATTTTGTCAAAATTTTATTTCTATAGAAATTTTGTCAAAATTTTATTTCTCTAGAAAATGTCACAATTTTGTTTCTATACAAAATTTTGTCAAAATTTTATTTCTATAGAAAATATTGTCAACATTTTATATCTATGTAGAAAATGTTGTCAAAATTTTATTATTATATAGAAAATATTGCCAAATTTTATTTCTATATACAAAATTTTTTCAAAAATTTATTTCTATAGAAAATTTTGTAAAAATTGTATTTCTATAGAAAATGTTGTCTAAATTTTATTTTTATAGAAAATTTTGTCTAAATTTTATTTTTATAGAAAATTTTGTCTAAATATTATTTTTATGGAAAATGTTGTCGAAATTTTATTTCCACATAGAAAATTTTGTCAATGTGACAAAATTATAATTTTTAAATTGTTACTGATTTTCGACATTAAAAATGTATTGGGGATTTTTTTGAAGAATTTAGATTTAAATTGGGGATTTTTGGGGACGATAACATCATAATTTGGGTACAAGAGCCAGAAAAATACTGGCAACACTATGCTCAAAATCTTCTCTTTTGACATTTGAAATCCTGCTATTTTATAGTACGAGAAGGCGGTTTGCAAATCTCGAAGAAATGAGATTTCAAACAATGTGTGAATTAATAGCTCCGTTCGAGAACCCGATAATTTATGATAATTATTACAAATGTTTACTGGAAGTCGTTCGTTTACAACAAAACGCCAACAAAAGAGAGCCGGAGAGAGACTACATTTGACAGTTATGACCCTGCCAGCATTTCAATGTTCCACTTCATCCTCATCGCTACCACAGACTCGTAAGTGACACTGCAACAATCGCCAACTGTGATAGTATTTTGCCATCACTATTGTTACAAGAGCCATTTTATATTTTGTGAAACACCAAGCGCAACTGGCTTATTATAATTTATTTCAATGAAAACGGAAATAAAGTGCTGAAAACATAGTTATTACGCTTAAAATTGTGAAAAGTAAATTGGTGAACAATTTTTGACTTTCCAAATGGAATAAAGTGATAGTTTTTCAAATATTTTTCTAGACACGCTGCCTCCATCGGGAATAAAAGTACTGGCTGATAGACGCTACAACATTTAACTTACAACTTGTAACTCAACATCAATCTCTTATTAATGCATAAAAATGTATTAAATGTGTTGTGATAGTCGTATAAATGTTATATTTATGAGAATTTATAAATGTTTCATAAAATTAATAAACATCTAAACAATCGTGTTTTACTTGACCACAATGATTCTTTTACAACTATCTTAAAATTCACTTTGTCTGATTGTTTGAAGGGGCTCTTATTGGCGTCCTTCTAAATGTATCCAGAAGGGCTCCTAATAATTGCACTCATGCGATACTTTTTTGTAGTAACTTGGCGTGGTACAACTTCTCAATAGCCCCCAAATTCAAAAAATGTTGGCAGGGGAGATAGAGAAATTGCAAGTTTTTGCTAAAGATTTTTTTTCCAGTAAAATCTTGCATACGTTGCCAGCTGGTTATTGATAACAAATAAAGTACCAATACAATGTACATGTTCGGCAACTACGATTGGAAGTTAAATATACAGGATTCGTTTTTTGTTTTCAATGTTTTAGCAGCTGAAATGTTCATTGTGCAAATAGTTACTGGATACCGTTCTTGTACTTTTCACCAATTTTAAGCAAAGAGTGTAAAATACACTCTTACTCTCTTGTTAGTTTTTACTGGATAATTTTTATTGGAAAAGTACGCGAACAGACCTAATATCAGCTACTTTGGGTTTCTCGCATGGCTGAATAAGGAGGTTGAATCACGATAACAAAAACAACAAATTTCAATATGTTGTTTACAATTTTAAGAAGTCAAAATCAGCTGATAAAAGAATCGTATGGCATTGGTAAAAGTGGCAATTATTTATTCTTTCAATTGTCCTGAAAAAATAATTCAAATCCAGAGAAAAATAAAGGTTCAAATTTAATTGCGTCACCTATGAGTTATTGTGAAGTGGATAATTCATCCGAGAAACGCCGATATGATGGAAGTCAGTCAAATGGATATTCGCCATCTATTAACAAAAACAGTTTATGATGCAGTTTAAAAACTGATGTGCGTGGTATTTTGGGTCTGGAATATGTTATCAAGATACTCAAGTCATCTTTGAACAATTCTCCAGCTATGAATGCGCGAGTTTGTTTGAGATGCATTTGATATGCAGTGTCATTTGGAGAGCTGGGGGGTTACTCTGTATTGCGATACGAAAGCAAATGCGATGCGATAGTTAAATGCGTTAAGAGTACAATTCGGTACTCTGTATCACTTGCGCAAACGCTTTCGCAAAGTAAACTGAAAATATGGTAACGCTTTAGCAAAATAAAGCGAAAATATGACAACGCTGGCTGCACAATGTAAACAATAACGAAAATGATAAAAAGAAATGTCAAAAAATTGTAAATAAAAACATTTTAAACAATCTTCCGTTCGGTGCGTGTTCTTTTAAAACTTGCTAATCGTTTATAACAAAAAAGTAATAATTATGGATTCGATAGCGTTATGGTTTGAAGAAAATTAACATGAACGAATTACAAGAAGAATTTTGCGAGATCGGTCAAATATACTCTACCTAAGTGACCACGGGTAAGAAAATGGAAACTCAAATTATGTGACAAACGTTTTCGAATATTTCATTTTTATAGATTTATACAAAATTTTCGTCTTAATAAAGATGCGTTTATGTATGTATTAAACGCTATTAAAGACGACCTCGTCGTTCCAAATAAATCCACAGCCATTCCAACTCCAATAAAAGTGGCCGCTGCTGTGAAATTGCTTGGACAAGGTGGTTATCAACACCAAATCGGCCAAGACCATCTTTTAGGACTATCAGAGCAATCTATGTCGCGCTGCTTAAAAGAAGTTTGTGAGGTGATTGAACGAATACTTTGTCCCAAGCACATACAATTTGAGGTAACTGCGGAAGAGACCATAAAGTCTACCAAAGTTTGGAACTGACGTTGCTGTGTCTGTAACTTTTTTGGTTTTTCCCTAAAACAATAAACAATTTAGATACAAATATAAAAATTTAATTGTGCTTACTTACATGTTTGTTACTTTGCGATTGCTATTTTGTTTGCGCACGATTTTTGCGATCAACGAACGAGTTTGACATACGCTTTCGCATTATAGAGTGCGGTGATGCCAGATTTGCGAAAACTAGATGCGCAAGGTAGATACGAAAACGAATTACTGAGTACCAATTACTCGATTCGCGACAATTTTTCTTACGCATCGCAATACAGAGTAACCCCCCTGCAATCACCATAAACATATGATTTTGACATCTTAAAATTTGGTCGAAATAAAAAAATTGTAATCATATGGCCCCATGATTTAACCTTCTTGTTCAGCCATGGTTTCTCGGTTCTTTTTGATAATATTCCTACATGCCAATGCCCCTTTAAAATACAAAGTGACAGCATTGCAACAAATGTTTACATTTCACCTGACGTACGTCATTATCCGATTTATTTTCATTTTGTTGCTTTGTTTTGTTTATTTCACCATTCTGTCTTATGTTCACCCAAAATTCGCAAAATCTTCAACACAATCTTTGGGCTCGTGAATCAAACTGGAGATTTGGATACCGGCGACCCATACCCAAATTCCTTTATAAAAGCATAACGCCAAATTTGACGATACAAAATGTTGACAAGCCCTTGTCATTTCTGCGCAAATTTACCCCGGACGGAAGTATGCTTTTGGCCTTTTCCAACGATCAGAGATCATTGGAAGTTTATCAATACAACGGTGTTGGTCAAGTGGCGTATTTATATGAAAAACAACATGGAGAATGTATAACGGCAGCAGATCACTCTCTGGACTCACTCCATATACGGCAAGTTTTATTCAACAAACTATTTAAGAAGAAGTACACTGTGCAGCTAATAAGAGCTGGTAGTCCTACAAGGCATGTTTTGAATCGAGAGTTTAGTCTGTTTCTCGATGATGGTCACTACGTGTTGTTGGCATCTGTGGCTGGAGGCTCTATATTTCCCATTTACCAAGCCTATCAGGAATATCCTGATTTATTCGATGATGCTGATTTATACGACTACACATTTCATTTGGTTGATCTAAAGAAAGGTTGTGTTGCAGACACTTTACGATTGGAGCATGATTTTATTGTTTTATCACATAATCATAGTGTTTCCTTATATGGACGTACTCTTGCAATTCTCTCCACATATCGTCAATGCATTGAGCTGCTGGAACTTGATGCAGATGGCAAACTAAAGAAGCTATATACTATAGGGCCATATGGTAGTAATTTAGATCGAGATCGAATATTGGAACATCAGCGACAATGCAATAATCCATTGGATCATACTCACTCTGTACCATTGTCACATTTGAAGCAAAAAATATTGACATTCTTCTATACCAAAGCTTTAGAAGAGCCAACGGAGTTTTTGCGCAAAGAGAAATTGAAACAATTTTATAAACATTTTGGATTGGTAAGGGTCCTTAGATTGCTTATGAGGCTCATATGTTCAATTTTTTTTTCTTACCCTTTTTTCAGATAGAAAGTATGTTAATCCTTAAGATGCAACTAATCGATAGCGATAATATATTATTGCGTTATGAAAAACGACAATCTCAGATGCCTTTAGAAATGCTAGTTGGCAATGCCGACACAATAAGTAAAAATTTCAAATTCTATGTCTTCTATAATATACCGGAACAAAAGGTGCTAAGGATTTTTCATAAAAACTCTGTAACATTATTGTTAATGTTGCGTAACTATTGTGATGAATTTCGTAATGTACGCTCGTTGCAAATGCCATGGCATGCCTCATCGCCAAGTAACAATGATTTCTTTAGGTCAGCATTTGATGTGTAAGTAACACAACCACCATTTAATAATTTGCTCTCTTATTCACGTGTTTTAATTTTAGGGCCTTAAAATCTTTTTCTGGTCTTGCAGAAGCAGCGGATCGTTTTAATCCCACATTACCCATTAGCTCACAAAGTTTTTCGACTAGCCCTTATTTGGACTATTCGCTTTTCAATTATGATGATCGTTTTATATCAACACTTGAACGACCCCGTCTCATTGGTATGGAACCTATACGATTTTGTGATCGCAACACGGATATTCTTAAATTTCGTGTACATTTGGAAAGATCACCAGATGGCTACTACTATAATATTAGTAATTCTCATGATCTGGTCACATTTATTTTCCATCCTTATGAACCTTTTTTCATAAGTATACAAAAATTTATATCACGTTATGTTTTAAATTTCCATATTTATAATACAAATACTAAAGTTGCAAAGTGACAACATCATTACTGTGGTAGAAAGTTGTAAATTTATCTAATCATATCCTCGTACAAAGTGCATTAAAATAATTTTGTAAGAATTTGTATATATGTATTGTAAAATTAATATAAAATTAATTGAAAAAATCTCCGTCGAAATTATTTATCTTATGTGATAATTCATACTATAAAAAGTCATCTCATTGGTATTGTGTATGGAATTCCTTTGTATGTAGTGCAAGGTGTGAATTATTTCCTTTATTTTTTTTTTAATTTTTGAAAACCTAATGTACAATAAATCGATTGATTTCCTTGCGTTCTTCGGAATTAAAATTCAGGTCCATAAATTGTAAGTCGCTTTAAATGTATATTGAATACAATAAATGTTTAATAAGTATAATAAGAAAAAAAAAATTCAATAGAATCTTTTTCACATATTTTTTCGCCATCCAAAAAGTATCATAGAATGTTTCAAAAATTATAAAAAAGTGGCTTACGTATTTAAAAAAGGTGAGAAGTCGTGAGGAACTAATTATATTATAACTATACTCTAAATCCACTTATAATGCCACCACTTTTGAGAGGTTTTAAAATAAGGTTATGAATAAATAAAAGAAATCATTTGCTATAGTTGAAGAAAATGATTTTCAAAAGATATCACTAAAATCAGTCATTCGTAACAAGTGGGGCACCAATATAAAAAAATTGTGGTTTAAGGTGAGTACTAAGTTCGAGTTTAAGGTGGGTATTAAGTTCGAGTTTAGCCGGTAAAATAGCTAAAGTGAAAACTAAATCAGTAAAAAAAGCCATAAAATTATACATATTTGTTGCAAATTTTATTATAAGTTGATGGGGAATAGCCCAAAGCAAATTTTCACAAAGTTTGTATTCCTTAAAGGGGATTTATTAAGAAAGTAATCGTGAATCGAGTTTAGCCGCTAAAATCGCAATTTTTTCACGATTACTTTTCTTTAATAATCCACTTTAAGGAATACAAACTTTGTGAAAATTTGCTTTGGGCTATTCCCCATAAAGTTATAATAAAATTTGCAACAAATATGTATAATTTGATGCCTTTTTTACCAAGGCCGTATTCAGGGGGGGGGGGGGGTGAGGGGGATCAAACCCCCCCGAAATGAATGAATATTTTTATATAAATAAATATATATTTTTAGCTGCATAGAAAAATCTTATCGAAGATGTTAAAGAAAAGCTGGAGGTTTTATTTTGAAAAACGCTTACCTATAAAACTTGCACAAATCATAGAATACTAGTTGAAAAGCCCGTCAAACGACGGTCGAAAAAAACAAATTGTTTTTCTTCTCGCACCACAAATTTCATTTTTGGAAAATGTATTTCTGCTTTTTATGTGTGTTTGTTGTTCTTTTTGTGAACATGACTCGCTTTGTTTGGCCATAGCAACAACAACGAAACAGCCAAACACACATGTGTAAATGAAATGGCGCAAAACCTGCGAAAAGAACCTGCCTAATTCAGCGATGGAAGCACTTGGAGAGTGCAATAAAGAGATATTTCCAAACGTGCATATTCTTTTAACAATTTTGGTCACTTTGCCAGTTACTCAGGGATGGAAAATACAATTTTTAAGAAAGTACAAAAAAGGTTTTTTTTTTTTGAGCGGAAAGGTACTTTTTGCTAAATTTCAACAAAAATTTCACTGGAAGATTATTGTCAAGAGACTAAATTTTAAAGAAAATAAAATTTTGACAAAATTTTCTATATAAATAAAATTTTGCAAAAATTTTGTATAGAAATAAAATTTTGCAAAAAAATCTGTAGAAAAAAAATGTTGCAAAATTTTTTCTATAGAAATAAAATTTTGCAAAAATTTCCTATAGAAATTAAATTTTTACAAAATTTTCAATTGAAATAAAATTTTGACAAATTTTCTATAAAAATAAAATTTTGCAAAAATTCTATATAGAAATAAAATTTTGACAACATTTTCTACCGAAATAAAAAATCGACAGTATAGAATCGCATTCTTTTTTCGACTAAAACATTCTTGAGGTTCAATAAAATCCTGTTTTGACTATTAGCAAATAAGGTTGATAAAGAGTTTCTCAAAATATTAAAATATTTTGTCAAAGCTATTGTACCATAAATCTGATATCGACTCAAAAATGTCTACACAAAAGGTACTAAATCATTGGCGGGGGTACTACGGTACTGACCGGGGTGAAAAAGTATTGAAAAAAGTACTATAGTACTGCATTTTCCATCCCTGCAGTTACTACGTGCTCATCCGAACGTTCATTTTCAACAATGAAGAGATTAAAGACGTATCTTAGAAATTCGACTAGCGAGAGTAGACTCAATGGATTGGCATTAATGTCGGTTCATCGCCGAATAAATGTGCCGACTGAAGAAGTCATTGTTTTATTTGCTGCCCAAAAAGCCCGTCGGCTCAATTTAATATTATAAAACAAGTAAGGAAAGTCTAAAGTCGGGCGGGGCGAAAGATATATATGGGAGCTATATCTAAATCTAAACCGATTTCTTCCAAAATCAATATTCTGAGCCAAAACACATACTTGTGCCAAATTTGAAGTCGATTGGACTAAAACTGCGACCTAGACTTTGATTACAAAAATGTGTTCACGGACAGACGGACATGGCTATATCGACTCAGGAGCCCACCCTGAGCATTTTTGCCAAAGACACCATGTGTCTATCTCGTCTCCTTCTGGGTGTTGCAAACATATGCACTAACTTATAATACCCTGTTCCACAGTGTGGTGCAGGGTATAAATATTGTATACATACCTATGCATAAATAAAATTTTCTACACATGAGATTATATGAATATTTTTGTTTTAGTTGAAAATTTCAACGCGAAAAGCGAACATAGTAAAGGGTGATTCTTTTGAGGTTAGGATTTTCATGCATTAGTATTTGACAGATCACGTGGGATTTCAGACATGGTGTCAAAGAGAAAGATGCTCAGTATGCTTTGACATTTCATCATGAATAGACTTACTAACGAGCCACAACGTCGAATTTTCAGTGAATGGGCCCTAGAAAAGTTGGCAGAAAATCCGCTTTTTTATCGACAAATTTTGTTCAGCGATGAGGCTCATTTCTGGTTGAATGGCTACGTAAATAAGCAAAATTGCCGCATTTGGAGTGAAGAGCAACCAGAAGCCGTTCAAGAACTGCCCATGCATCCCGAAAAATGCACTGTTTGGTGTGGTTTGTACGCTGGTGGAATCATTGGACCATTTTTTCAAAGATGCTGTTGGACGCAACGTTACGGTGAATGGCGATCGCTATCGTTCGATGCTAACAAACTTTTTGTTGCCAAAAATGGAAGAACTGAACTTGGTTGACATGTGGTTTCAACAAGATGGCGCTACATGCCACACAGCTCGCGATTCTATGGCCATTTTGAGGGAAAACTTCGGAGAACAATTCATCTCAAGAAATGGACCGGTAAGTTGGCCACCAAGATCATGCGATTTGACGCCTTTAGACTATTTTTTGTGGGGCTACGTCAAGTCTAAAGTCTACAGAAATAAGCCAGCAACTATTCCAGCTTTGGAAGACAACATTTCCGAAGAAATTCGGGCTATTCCGGCCGAAATGCTCGAAAAAGTTGCCCAAAATTGGACTTTCCGAATGGACCACCTAAGACGCAGCCGCGGTCAACATTTAAATGAAATTATCTTCAAAAAGTAAATGTCATGGACCAATCTAACGTTTCAAATAAAGAACCGATGAGATTTTCCAAATTTTATGCGTTTTTTTTTTTTTAAAAGTTATCAAGCTCTTAACAAATCACCCTTTACTTACATTAAACTCGAACTTAATACCCACCTTTAGCCATATACACAAATTATCACTACATTATTTGCATACTTTTAGGCGCAATCTTATTTATGTGTGAATTAAACTCAAGAGCCCACAACTATTATTTGTGTGCGCTTGAGGGATAAAATTAAAAAAAGAACAATAAAACAGAACATTCATTTTCGATAATTGTTGTTTTATTGTAATTTTAAATCGATACACTCGGTCGGGAAATGTGATTTTTTAACCCGTCCGATTTATCTACAAAATAAGCCTTTGTGGTAGCGATAATATCGGCGAAATCTTGAGAGCTCATGAGCTTCTCCAATCTGCTGCAATTAAACCAAATTGACTGTGCCGAAGAGGGAACTGTTACCTGGAGCTTCTGTGGTAAGTGGGAACATATTTTCGATTTATTAACTCGCCATAGTTACGTGATCGTTTTTTTCCTTCTGCAGATGGTCGATATGAATCACACCTCCCAAATCGTAGAAAACGAAATTTCCGATGGGCAGTCTTCTTCTTCGGAGCACGTTCACCGTTCGGAGGGTTTAAAGTGCGCAAACGCTCCACCCTCCACGCATTCTCATGACCACAACTGCGTGGCGGTTTACAAATAGATCTTGAATTTTTGCCGCTTCGCCGGACCTGTTTTCAGGTCATCTGGATGTTGTTTGCCAAAAACCGACGTCCAAAACATTGAAGCTCTTTATACCAATATTGATTACCACCATTGAAGAGTCACGATACAAGGCAATCATACATACAATTTGAATTTTTTCTTCGAATGGTAATAATGCCCACTTTCCCGCTCCTTCCGACCGTGAGAGCCTCATCCCTGTAACCAAGGGACAGGGTACACACTATAATCCGGACAGGAAGCTAACCAGCTACAGAGAAGGACTAACCAGCTATGCCCATGTTCGCATATCCACTAGCAGGAGAATGTGTATCGATTGCACAATCTTGGTGCTTCACTCCCCATAATCACCGGAATTCTCAGGAAATTAATTCACCAGCATATTACTCACATAAAAAATTTGAGTTTTATTAAAACATTATTTTATTTATTAAAAAAAAAAACAAGTAAGTAAAGTAGAAAGTCGGAGATATACGACAATTTGAGTAATTTTTACAATTTTTAATAATTCTGCTGTCTCTGCAAAATTTCACGTAAATGGGAGTATAACTTTGGCCTCCGTGGTCATATGAGCGTAAGTCGGGCGATATATATGAAAGCCATATCTAAATCTGAACCGATTTCAACCAAATTGAGCATACTTAACGATACTATTAAACGTACTCCTTGTGCATAATTTGAAGCAAATCAGGGCAAAATTCTGCCTAAATCTGACCTATATCTAAATCTGAACCGATTTTGCTGATACATATTGTTTATTTTACGAGAGCCCCAAAACATTTGGCTGTTCGAAATTTTAAGAAGATGCGTTGATAAATACGTCAATTATGACCAGATCGGTGATAAATATATATGACAGCTATATCTAAATCAGAACTGATTTTTTTCAAAATCAATAGCGATTGTCTTTGAGCCAAAGTAAAACTCTGTGCCAAATTTGAGGACGATCTTACTTAACAGACAGACAGGCAGACGGACATCGCTAAATCGACTCAGAATTTAATTCTAAAACAGATCAAACATATATTATAATCATGTTCATGATAAAACCACGTAATACCGTGGTAACAAAATATTTATTTCGAAAAATACATAAATACAAAGTTGCAATTTATCAATTTGTTAAAAATTAGAAAGAGTTAATAGTAAAATATATATTTTTTTGTTGGCAAAAAAACATACACAACAACACATACACACACACTACATTGAATTTACACTGCTAGATCGATATCTTAAGGGCAAGACATATAAAAAAATATAAAGTTTGGACAAAAACCTTTGTAAAGTGCAATAATTAAATCTTAGGTTTATGCTTAAACAAAATGTTTCACAAAAGGTAATAATAAATATGTATAGATTTATGTAGATATGATTTAAAAAATACAATGTGTTATCATTAGTAATAAAAAAAAGCAAACTAAACTTTCACCAATGTTGACGTTGTAGTAATTGGATCACTTTTTTTGGTTCTCTCTTTACGTAAAAATGTACCATGTTTACGACATTCATCCATGATATAGGCAAAGTCTTTGTGTCTTTTCAATGTCAAAGGATTTCCCATTAAAATTAGTAATGATTTTGGACGAGATAGTATGACATTTAATCGCTAAAAATTTGGTGTAAACATTTGGCAAATGTTAGGGAAAAATTATGAATTTTTACTTACCTTAGGGTTTCTAACAAATCCTAGCCCTGAGAATGATTTAACCAAAGATACTATAATAATTTGTTTTTCCCTTCCTTGAAATGCTTCTACGGATCCACTTTCAATTCCGTGCCAACCATAATCTTGTAATTGATATTGTATTAATTTGTTTTGTAGACGATATGGTGTGATAATACCAATATCTGATTGTGCCACAGGACGACCATCAATGCCATCATAGATTAAACGTCTTAAGAACCACATTAGTACTTGCAATTCAAGATTATTACGTGAACTTGGTGTCACCGTATCCTTTTCCGTTTTACCATGCACTGCTTGAAATATAATGGGGAAATTGGAGTTGGGTAATTTGCACCATTTGGCAGCCAAATTTACGTCTTCTGCACAAAGGGATAGGAAAGAAATTTCAAATTAAAACAATGGAAGAAAAACAATGGCAATGTGGGGATCGTTTGGAAAAACACCATGAACTACTGCTGTTTCAACTGAGAAATGTTTGCTATTTCAGCAAAGGAGTTTTGTTTAATCAGCAAACTTTATTGCTGAATTAAAAATATTTATTAATTTTATTAACCAATTTTTAATCTTTAAATATTTTCGCTAAATCGAATTCTAAAAGAATTTTAAACTTCTACGGAATGTTCATATTCCATCCACTTTGAAACAGCAACATATATGAGCAAAATATAGACTTTGGCAGTCTGATATTAAAACAAGTATATACGGCCGTAAGTTCGGCCAGGCCGAAGCTTATGTACCCTCCATCATGGATTGCGTAGAAACTTCATCTAAACACTGCCATCCACAATCGAATTACTTAAATTGCGGTAACGCTTGCCGATGGCAAGGTATCTTAAAACCTCCTAACACCATCTTCTAAATTGTATGTAAGTCCATACGTGGTATATATTAAATCAAAAAAGATCGATCCAATACGTATATAATTCAGTTTGACAAAGTAGACATAAAATTTTGACAAAATTTTCTACAGAAATAAAATTTTAACAAAATTTTCTACAGAAATAAAATTTTAACAAAATTTTCTATAGAAATAAACTTTTGACAAAATTTTCTATAGAAATAAAATCTTGGTAGATTATTTTTGGCTCGAGTGGCAACCATGATTATGAACCGAATAAAATTTGAACAAAATTTTCTATAGAAATAAAATTTTGACAAAATTTTCTATAGAAATAAAATTTTGACAAAATTTTCTATAGAAATAAAATTTTGACAATGATGAAAATTTTATTATGAACCGAATAAAATTTTAACAAAATTTTCTCTAGAAATAAAATTTTGACAAAATTTTCTATAGAAATAAAATTTTGACAAAATTTTCTATAGAAATAAAATTTCTATAGAAATAAAATGTTGGTAGATTATTTTTGGCTCTAGTAGCAACCATGATTATGAACCGATATGGACCAATTTTTGTGTGATTGGACCAATTTTGGTATGGTTGTTAGCAACCATATACTAACACCACGTTCCTAATTTGAACCGGATCGGATGAATTTTGCTCCTCCAAGAGGCTCCGGAGAATGTTTTATATGGGGGCTATATATAATTATGGACCGATATGGACCAATTCTGGCACGGTTGTTAAAGATCATATACTAACACCATGTTCCAAATTACAACCGGATTGGATGAAATTTGCCTCTCTTGGACACTTCGCAAGCCAAATCTGGGGATCGGTTTATATGGGGCTATATATAATTATGAACCGATGTGGACCAATTTTTGCATGGTTGTTAGAGACCATATACCAATATCATGTACCAAATTTCAGGCGGATCGGATGAAATTTGCTTCTCTTTGAGGCTCCGCAACCAAAATCTGGGGATCGGTTTATATGGGCGCTATATATAATTATTGACCCATGTGGATCAATTTTTGCACGGTTGTTAGAGACCATATACCAATACCATGTACCAAATTTCAGCCGGATCGGATGAAATATGCTTCTGTTAGAGGCTCCACCAGCCAAATCTGGGGATCGGTTTATATGGGGGCTATATATAATTAAGGACCGATGTGGACCAATTTTTGCATGGTTGTTAGAGACCATATACCAACATCATGTACCAAATTTCAGCCGGATCGGATGAAATTTGCTTCTCTTTGAGGCTCCTCAAGCCAAATCTGGGGATCGGTTTATATGGGGGCTATATATAATTATGGACCGATGTGGACCAATTTTTGCATGATTGTTAGAGACCATATACCAACACCATGTACCAAATTTCAGCCGGATCGGATGAAATATGCTTCTCTTAGAGGCTCTACCAGCCAAATCTGGGGATCGGTTTATATGGGGGCTATATATAATTAAGGACCGATATGGACCAATTTTTGCATGGTTGTTAGAGACCATATACCAACATCATGTACCAAATTTCAGCCGGATCGGATGAAATTTTCTTCTCTTTGAGGCTCCGCAAGCCAAATCTGGGGATCGGTTTATATGGGGGCTATATATAATTATGGACCGATGTGAACCAATTTTTGCATGGTTGTTAGAGACCATATACCAACACCATGTACCAAATTTCAGCCAGATCGGATGAAATTTGCTTCTCTTTTAGGCTCCGCAAGCCAAATCTGGGGATCGGTTTATATGGGGGCTATATATAATTTTGGACCGATGTGGACCAATTTTTGCATGGTTGTTAGAGACCAAATACCAACACCATATACCAAATTTCAGCCGGATGGGATGAAATATGCTTCTGTTAGAGGCTCTACCAGCCAAATCTGGGGATCGGTTTATATGGGGGCTATATATAATTAAGGACCGATATGGACCAATTTTTGCATGGTTGTTAGAGACCATATACCAACATCATGTACCAAATTTCAGCCGGATCGGATGAAATTTTCTTCTCTTTGAGGCTCCGCAAGCCAAATCTGGGGATCGGTTTATATGGGGGCTATATATAATTATGGACCGATGTGAACCAATTTTTGCATGGTTGTTAGAGACCATATACCAACACCATGTACCAAATTTCAGCCAGATCGGATGAAATTTGCTTCTCTTTTAGGCTCCGCAAGCCAAATCTGGGGATCGGTTTATATGGGGGCTATATATAATTTTGGACCGATGTGGACCAATTTTTGCATGGTTGTTAGAGACCAAATACCAACACCATATACCAAATTTCAGCCGGATCGGATGAAATATGCTTCTGTTAGAGGCTCCACAAGCCAAATCTGAGGGTCCCTTTATATGGGGGCTATACGTAAAAGTGGACCGATATGGCCCATTTTCAATACCATCCGACCTACATCGATAACAACTACTTGTGCCAAGTTTCAAGTCGATAGCTTGTTTCGTTCGGAAGTTAGCGTGATTTCAACAGACGGACAGACGGACGGACGGACATGCTTAGATCGACTCAGAATTTCACCACGACCCAGAATATATATACTTTATGGGGTCTTAGAGCAATATTTCGATGTGTTACAAACGGAATGACAAAGTTAATATACCCCCATCCTATGATGGAGGGTATAAAAAAATGTTAAAGTAGCAATTTCTCTACTAAAAACAATATCGACTATTGTTTTTTAGGCTATTGGCTATTATTAATAAATTATAATATACGTCTTTACCTACCCTGTTTCGCTTCTGCTATTAACTCATTTTCATAATACAAATGGTTGAACATCTTGACAATCTCTGGATGTGAACGATAGTTTCTTTTCAGCCTTGCCTGTATACTTCGATTATAATTGCCATTGCCATCCAAAGCATAACACTCACATTTTAGCAATCTTTCCATAAGAGATTTTCCCAAACCCAATTGATTGGCTCTTTCCGATTTTATTATTGGTCCCAATTGCTTATGATCACCCGATAAAATTACACGACAATTCACGGATTTAATACCCATTATACCAACTAAAGCCTCAGGCTCGGTTGAAGCACCAGCTTCATCGATAAATATATGGGAAAAGAAATTCATTTCACCAATATCTCCGGTAACTAATTTTCCCACTGTACATAGGGTCGCAACAACTATGCCATGTTTACGGATTTCCTCCACCGAGGGATAGTAGTGAATACCATGTTGACAATTGGATTTGTCCCGCAATTCCTTGTCAATATAATGAAAACCTTTCTCAATTATGCTTTTTGAATAGATACGTATGAGAGATTTTTGATTTTGGGGATCACATTTTTCCAATTCTTGTAACTCGCTATTGCTATTAAAATATTTACATATTCGTAATGCAATGGTATCACAAGCTGCATTTGAACCAGCGGTGACAAGTATACGACTTCCAGGTTTTAGAAGTCGTAATTGTATAATTGATTCCACTATCGTTGTGGTTTTGCCAGTTCCTGTAAAATGACACAAAATGTTTACTAAGTTGGGCCGCAATGTGTTACGAAAAAGCGGTGATACCTGGTGGACCAAAAATCACATAAGGAGCATTGGGATTGGGTCCTGCAGTTATACATTCTACGGCTTCCAATTGTTCAGGATTAGATGCTATTGTGGAATTTAATAACTTTAACCTTAGAAGAATAAAAAAATAAGTTATTTTATTTTTAATAAATCGGATTTAATTTCTATAGGAAATTTTTAGGAAAATTTAATTTCTACAGGAAATTTTGTCAAAATTTCTTTTCTATAGGAAATTTTGTCAAAATTTCATTTCTATAGGAAATTTTGTCAAGATTTCATTTCTATAGGAAATTTTGTCAAAATTTCATTTCTATAGGAAATTTTGTCAAAATTTCATTTCTATAGGAAATTTTGTCAAAATTTCATTTCTATAGGAAATTTTGACAAAATTTAATTTCTATAGGAAATTTTGACAAAATTTCATTTCTATAGAAAATTTTGTCACAATTTCATTTCTATAGGAAATTTTGTCAAAATTTAATTTCTATAGGAAATTTTGGCAAAATTTCATTTCTATGGGAAATTTTGGCAAAATTTCACTTCTGTAGGAACTTTTGGCAAAATTTCACTTCTATAGGAAAATTTGTCAAAATTTCATTTCTATAGGAAATTTTGTCAAAATTGCATTTCTATAGGAAATTTTGTCAACATTTAATTTCATAGGAAAGTTTGTCAAAATTTCATTTCTATAGGAAATTTTGTCAAAATTTCATTTCTATAGGAAATTTTGTTAACATTTAATTTCATAGGAAAGTTTGTCAAAACTGCATTTCTATAACGAAATTTTTAGGTAAATTTAACTTCTATTGGTAATTTTGTCAAAATTTAATTTCTATAGGAACTTTTTAGGATAATTTAATTTCTATAGGAAATTTTGTCAAAATTTCATTTCTAAGGGAAATTTTTTCAAAATTTCATTTCTATAGGAAATTTTGTCAAAATTTCATTTCTATAGGAAATTTTGTCAAAATTTCATTTCTATAGGAAATTTTGTCAAAATTTCATTTCTATAGGAAATTTTGTCAAAATTTCATTTCTATAAGAAATTTTGTCAAAATTTCATTTCTATAGGAAATATTATCAAAATTTCATTTCTATAGGAAATATTGTCAAAATTTCATTTCTATAGAAAATTTTAGCAACATTTCATTTCTATAGGAAATTTTGTCAAAATTTCATTTCTATAGATATTATGCCTACTGCTAAAAAGTTTTGTCTTAACAAACTCTGAGACCTATTTTAAATTGTACATTGTACAATTTATAATAAACATTAATCTTTTGAGCAAATGCTCACTTACTCGATCTGCGGCACATTTTCTAGTTCTTTCAAGCGATTCACTTGCGGAAATAAATATTCTCGTATATGATCACTTTCGCCCAATAATTCCAAGGCACGGTATTGATAGCGTACAGGTAAACGACGTGGACGAATAATAACATCATATTTGGTTGATGACAAAGCATATTTTTGGATTGCGTTAAAATTTTCATCTTTGGACAAACGAAAATTAATTTCATCTTTGGTGACTTTCGTTATGGTCGCGATACGGCGTCTTAATGTCTGATCCATTTCTGATTCATGTGGATGGGGGAATAAAGGATCAATGACATATTTTGGGGGAGTTCCTTCCTCCATTAGACTGCTTGCTTTTGGTATTATAACTAATTCGTCCATAAATGGTACAACAATATCCTCAATATTCACATTATTTGGTAAACAGAGCTTGGAAATCTAAAGAAGATAATGACAATGGCCTACGATGTTCTTTTAGGACAATCTAAGAGCATTCATACTTACCTCAAAACGGTAATTACGCTTTTCCACATAAATTATATTGATGTCCTTTTGGGCCAAAGCCGGATAATCGGACATTACGGTTATATCTTCTATTTCGAGTATAGTTCTGAACACCTCCTGAATATTGTCCTTTGTTAAACGAGAGTTCCATATGTATTTCTTCATGACTTCATTATCACACAGCGAAGGGTAGGAAAAATTTTGTTTATTTGAAATTTTCATTCGTTCACTTGGCGGATATGATGATAAATGTTTTTTGGTTACGAAGAACCTATGAGTAAAGTAATTATTAGCCTTAATACTTGTGGTGCATGGAATTGAGTACTCACTTTTTCTCTGACTTTACCAGATTTTCAAAACATATGGTTGCAAAATATTCCTCTTCAGATTCGGAACATATAGTCCATGCATCGCTATCACTGTCATTGTCCTCATCATCCGACAGGACAATAATTTCTTCTGTTTTGGTTTTATTATCCGAGTGATCACTATCATCATTGAAGTCATCTTCACCATAACCACTACTACTTTTCGAAGCGTTGTCCAAATAATCTTTAGAATTTGATGCATTAATGCTGTCGTCTTCCAAATGCTATGTAAAGCAGAGGAATGTGAATTACGTAATCCTAAGACAAAGGGTCGTTTGACAACTTACTCTCATTCGCTCTAAGGATCGTCGAAGATCATCACATAATCTTTTAAGGAGTCTGTCTAATGATGTGGCGTCAATTTGTTGTCTTTTACACGTAGGTGACATAATGAACACAATAATAGTTACAAACAAAACGAAATTACAGACTACAAAATAAACACGTTTAAACTCGCTTGATTGCGCTTTTTGTAAAGAAAAACAATTCCAGCTAATTGTTTACCGTTACAAATCAGAGATGCATGCAGAGTGTCATATGAGAGAATACAAGTATTTGATAAATACTCCAATTCAAGTTGCTTTAAAGCTCCATATTTGAAATAGTGTTGAATTCCAGTAGCTGCCAAAGCTGTATGTGCGCTGCTGTAGTGTTATGGTAGTGTTGCCATAATTCGGCCTGGAAAAGTGCTGAATGACCATGAAAACAAATTTACCAGTAGGACTGTTTTCTTTTAGCCTAAAGGTAGGTACTATGTTCGGTTTCCACAGCGAAATCCCATACAAAACCAAAAATGCGAAAAACAACCGAAATATTTTTTCATTTGTGGTACTTTGTTTTTTTCGAGTTGAAAAACTGACGTAAAGCGCACAGTCCCTAATTAGATCGTGTTAAATCCTTCCATATGTTGAGATTAGTTAGTTTCAAAACATGGCGCCATTTGCAATATAAATTCGTATTGTTATTTAAAAATGCAATAAGATCGATTGACAAAATAAAAATAACTTGGAGTGGTGTTTTCGTAATAAAGCCACCATCTAGCGGCTCCCTACTACATGATAGGATAGAAATAATGTACATAACATGAAATTTATAGAAAAGTGTTAACAAAATAAAGTTCCATTTAGTGAATTTCATTTTACAATCGTTTCTTTTTATTGGGTATAAGGATAATAAAAAACAAATGCTGGCCGTGCATCGTAATTATAAAGAAGGCAGTGCGATGGATGTTGCAGTACTATGGTAGCTACGAATGGAATCACAAGAATAAATTGCTATGTTCCAAAAATTATTATGCATATATCTTGCATTTTATCGATTCAAAACACTGGTTGAATTTTATAACGTGACTGAAATAGTTATAAAATTATACATTGGAAGAGTATAACAAGAAACATTCTTCAGTAAACCAGCCACTTTGCATCTCAATGTATTAATTTCAGTCAACGAAGAGTTCCTGGTATAGAACACTAACATCCCTTTGTGACGAATTATCTTGCGAAATATAAGTCGGGAACAGTGACTTTTGCTTAGGAACTACCCTTGAACGTGAGTTATAGGCTTATGTTGATTGAACAAAAAGTTTCACTTTGACTATAGCTATTGTATGGTGTACGTGTTTTAACTGGTCACCCCATGATGTTGTTCCCCCCGAGGTAACAACATTGGCAAATGAAATGGCGTTATTATCCTTTGTGGGAACCGTGGTGGAGACCACTGGATTTGAAATTGCTAGTGAGGCGGCAACAGCATGGGCATAAGTACACTCTTGTCCGCTGGTATTGCAATGCGATTGTGTAGATATTGTGGACACCAACGAATTAAGTTTGTTGATGAATGAGTCCATTGCTGCGCATGATGTAAAAGTTAGCATAACACCGGAATTATATGTTTGTTAGATGGGCGTTACAAATTGACGGTATCCACTTGGAAAAGCTGAAGAAGACGACAATGTACCACATGTCGTTAAAGCTGTTGCCGAATGTGGTAAGACACCAGGAGTAGAGCGGCTGGCAATGTTTAGTGTCCAGTGCTGTGTGAGGTTTGGTTGCAAAACAATTTAAAAACTGGTAGAAAAAACTTTTCAAAACATCATGAATGCGTGTGTGTAAACAATCTAATCAGCTGCTGCGTATACATATGTAATAATTTTATGACGTTTGGCGATGTTGTCAATTAAATTTCGGAGAAATAAACGCGAAATATTTCCAAAATGGCAGTTTTCTTCCTTCGAAATTTATTGTCAACACTCTCATTTTTCAACGCGAAAGAATGATTTAGGGACTTGTTTTCGTGCCAATAAACATAGTACCTACCTTAAGCCGTGATGGACTAAAAGAAAACAGAGTACTCGTTTAAGGCCGGTATGCACCTCTAGCGAAAAATTTCATTCCCATAAGAAATGCATTGCTATTTATGCTAACGAAATTTTCGGTAGCGTTCAATTTCGTAAGGTGGTACGCACCTCTAATGAAAATAGCAGGGTTGTCAAAAGCATATTTTGGCAGCAAACATTTAATTTATTACAATCATTGTGTGCGTAAATGTTTTAAAAGGTCTGTAAATAATAAACAATTTATTTGAGGAATATTTGGAACATATATTAACAATTTTTAAAAGCGATTAGCTGGTTTAAAATTTGTGTACACAGCCCTGTTTTTTTGTTGTAGACTTAAATAAATATTTGCTACCGAAAATTTCGCTAGAGGTGCATACCGGCCTTTATCCAGGACATCTCCAAAAATATGCTACATTGTCATCAGCTGTTTAAAAGCAATCACAGAAAAGAAGTGAAATCTTGCATTTTTAATGTATGAAATGCTCAAATAGCAATAAATATTTACTGCTGCAATTTTTTATGACACTGTACCACTTTGAATTTCATGTTTTTCGATAAATTAGTCACAATAAATCACACTTTATTAAAATACAATTTGGCAACATCGGCGCAACTGCACTGATGAGATGTTCTGGATAGAACACCAGTATATCGATGTTCTGGATAGCCCATACAAATGTTGCATCCAGTGCAACATTTCCCTTTTCAGGAAGTATTTACTTGTTTTGTTTAATACCTCCATCACATTACACTTCCAAAATCCACTTTAACTAGATTTCAAATGGCCTTTATCTTATAAAAAAGGGATTTCAAATCCATTTTTAGTAGATTTTGAACCTAATGTGTATGAGATTTTTTGTTTTGGCTAGCGGCATGTAGCCAAAACAAAAAATTTTTTTCATCCTCTGATTAATACTTAACCGGAGAATAATACTTTATCGGTAGTTTAAATAATAACAAGACATTGAGAAACCGGCCCTAAGTGTGTAAATATCATATATATCCTAAAATCTCCGCCGGAATACCGTAACGACTATCGGCGTGTCATCAAATTAGTGTGTAAATATAACCACAGAGAGTATTAAGAAAACAAAATTTCTCTTCTACAAAAAAAATCAAATGTTAACCGTATAGATGTCGCACAATGCCTGCAGATTTGGTATTACCGACATTGCGGTCGAAGCGCTGTTATGATAATTTGGTTATAAAGGCATCGGCAGTTATAATTTCAAATTGTCTGCCAAAAAAATTAATAGAATGAAAAGATTTATATAAAAGAACATTTGTTATTACAAAGTAGGTTCTAAATCATATTTTCCTTACGTTTCATTAAGTCGGCAGAGAACTCAACTGGGTGATGCCGACGCAAACTGTATGATATTTGAGAGAAGCGTCGACAAAAACTGCATGATATTAGAGAAATTTTTCTCATGACGCCACCTACTGACGCAGTTTCGCTTGACATTTTCGTTCTGTTTTCTTAATACTCTCTGATAACCATATATCCCTGCCAACATTTTATGAATTTGACGGCTCTACTGAGAATCCCCACCACGTCGTATACGACAACAAAAACTCATCGGAAAAGCACTGTAACTTGTACCACGCCAAGTTACTACAAACAAGTTTCTCATCAGTGCAATAAATAGGTGCCTTTTTAGATCAATTTAGAACGACGCCAATAAGAGCCCCTTCAAACTATCAGAAAAAGTGAATTTTAAGGTAGTTGTAAAATAATCATTGTGGTCAACTAAAACATGACTGTGTAGATGTTTTTTAATTTGATTAAACATTTATAAATTCTTATAAATATAACATTTATCCGTTTATCTCATCACATTTAACATAACCTTTTTCATTAATAAAATAATGATGTTGATTTACACGTAGCAAGTTACATGTTGCAGCGTCTATCAGCCGTTTGTTTATTCTCGATGGAGGCAGCGTGTCTGGAAAAATATCTGACAGTTAGGGGCGTGTCGCCAAATTAAAATCTATTCTAATTCCATGGCGGAAAAAGGTATAGTGTTGCCATCGATGATCAAATTTTTTAAGTCACCACTAGCCATTGTTGTTGCCTGACCATGTTTTCCACAAGTAACTCAACAAATAGCAACGACGACGATCAGACGAAATTTGCTCCTCCAAGAGGATCCGTAGGTCCAATCTGGACATCGGTGTATGTGGGAGCTATATATAATTATGGACCGATATGGTGCAATTTTTTCATGGTTGTTAAAGGCCGTAGACTAAGACTACATACCAAATTTCAACTAGAATGTTAATTCTACTACCTCCGGAATTTTGCATAGATAGCTATGTATACCAAATTTCGTTGAAATCGGATGAGATTTAGATATATAATATATAGATATCTTACGCCCGATATTCACTTATATGGGCCCGATGCCAGGATTTTACTCCGATTTACTTCAAATTTGGCACAAAAATATATATGTGAAGACGACTATATATTTTTATCAAGTCTTGTGAAATTGTGGATGAAGAGGAGATCCAAGGCATTGATTGCGAAACATTTTATATTTCTAAATTATCCGATTAAAAAAAAAGTAACCGTAAAAACAAACTGATTTTCAGCTTGAAAACTAAACGTAGTACTTGCCTATGAATTAATATCCTCAACCAATTAATAATAAAAATTCATTCTGCTCATAAATTTTTTGTTGTATTTTTATTAAAAATAATTTTTCCAGGATAATTAACAAAAATTTCTCCATATATATATATATATAAAAATACAATTTGCAATTACAAATTTTGGGTCACTTGATTCAAGTAATTTTAGTTCGGATTTTAACTAAATTTTTTTGAAAAAAATTATTCAAATTTGTAATTGTTGTGTTTTTTGTGTCAATCGAAAGAAATAATGTTATTCAGTGATTGATAGGTAAGTGATGTTGATTGTTTATCCCGTGTTATAGATGGTCAGGTGGTCTTGATTAACAGGATAATAAAATGTGGAACATGTGTGTTTTTGTTCGTTTTTCTGTAGATGTTTATTAATATGTCCAAAGTGTAGTTTTGAGTCTTTTTTATACTCAATACTCTTCGGTAATAAAGTTTAGTTTATTATCAGTTGCCCATTTAGTTGTTGTTGTTGTTGTTGTTCTTGTTGGTTTGGTCTTATAGTTGTGAGGTTATTATCAATGAATACAAGCCTTTGAGTAGCATTGAATAGAATTCAATTTGATTTCAAATATTACAATTTGAAAACAATTTGAATTCAAATAGTAGTTCAAAGCTTTTCAGGGCTTAGAGCTGTTGTGTGTGGAAGTGTGGTGTATACAAGCTGTAATGTTAGCTGGCTGTGATGGTGAATATTCTTTCTATTTTATTTAAATGATAAATATTGTTAGCTTATAATACTAAAAGAGGTTAATATCTAAGTAGAGTTTCATTGCATCCTTACATCTAGTATATTCTAAAAGAGATATAAGTAAATTATAATTGTGAGAAAATAGCATTATAGTGCAGCATGCAGTAAATCTATAAACTACAGCAAGCTAAGGTTTAGAACTACCAACAAAATCTACTCAATTAAAAACCTATGGCTCTATTACATTTAGACCATAGGTTTCGTTCAATATCAATATCGTTAAGCCGTTAATGCCGTAGCTATAGGGTCGAAATTATAGTCCAAAAAAATGATTGAAAATCCACATTAAAACTAGACAGAGTAAAATAAACAAACGAATTCCTAGCTGCCCCATTTGCTAAGAATTTCGATCGTATTTTACGTTTTCACACAAAATTTGTTTTTTTTTTCTCTTTAAACTAGTCATAGTTATTTCTATATATAAATTAAGTGTGTGTGTTATAAAATATATAAAAATTCATTCCTTAATGAATTCCATGCCATTATTAAAAGAAAAAAAAAATATAACGAAATTAAAAAGAAAAACATAAAAAATGTTAACAAAAAATTATTTGTTAGTTTTTTTTTTCTTTATATAATATATTTAAATTTATTATTAATGTTTTGAATTTATGTATTGTATTATGGTGATGTATGTTTCATTATTACAAAAAAAGAAAGGAACAAAATGTGTTAAATGTAAAACAATACAGTTGTTGTAAATTGATGTTGTTTTTTTATCCATTTTAGATGATTTTTCTGTACTAAAATAAATTGCGTATTTATATTGAGTTCTTCTGGTTAGATGGAGGTGGAAATTTTCTTAAACTTCAGTTTGTGGTCTCTTCTCAATCCAGGCCTTAATGGGTTCCAAGGCATTGACAGAATCGACAACACCGCGCAAGGCTGGGTATTGTTCCAAGATATCGCGTTTGACCATGTAGTTCATGTAATCCACAATACCTGCGAAGTAGATATCTGCCCAGGTCAACTGCAAAACAAAAAAAAAAAAAAAAAAATAAATAAATAACAGAATATATAATAAAATAAATAAATATGAAATCAGGAAATGCTTGAAAGTAAGCTAAGATAATTTTTAAAATTTTTCGTACACTGAAACAACTATTGGTCTAATATGAAAGATTATGAAACCCAACTTTTAAGGCAAGCAATTTACACAAAATCATGGACACATTCAATAAAAGAAACTCCAAAAATTTTATTTTGTTTTTCTTCAAATTTGATATTTGCATCCCTCCGCTATGTGAGGAAAATTTTCCCCAAATAAAAAAACATATTATTGATTTAAATTAACTGGCGTATTGAATTTTTGGATTAAAGATAAAAATGATTCAAATATATGCTAAGACTTATTTAGAGGATTTTTCATCTCTGCTTTAAATTTTGTTTTTTTTTGAAATTAAGAAAATGTTTTTTGAAGAATCTGTTATAATTTTTAAGCTATATATTTATTTGGATTTGAGTAGCATTTTTAATATATCGCAAAACGAGTTGCATTTAGACTGGTCGTTTTGCACCGATTGTCGATTTTGTATTAAATCCCATTTTTAGTGGACCGGTAGAACCGGTATTTTTAATATCATAAAACCCGGTTTTCGGTTTTTTAGTTTCAATGTAAACTGAAATAAGAAAACATCCCGAATGTCTTTTCTGCACACTTCCAAATCGTTTCTGAACACTTCCAACATAGTATTCGTCCAAGATTGCAAATAAAATACGTGGTTTTCTAAAGAAATCCCAGAGGTATTTCAATGAAATATAAGCAAATCGTGCTTGTTCAATTAGGAGCGTATATTTTGTCCACAAAATCTATGATATTTCTTACGTTATTATTATTCGACTTAATTTATAGACTATAGAAAATGAGCTCTGTTTGCGAATATTTTGAAAATCAACAAAATGCACACTTCCAAATCGTTTCTGAACACTTCCAACATAGTATTCGTCCAAGATTGCAAATAAAATACGTGGTTTTCTAAAGAAGGTATTTCAATGAAATGTAAGCAAATCGTGCTTGTTCAATTAGGAGCGTATATTTTGTCCACAAAATCTATGATATTTCTTACGTTATTATTGTTCGACTTAATTTATAGACTATAGAAAATGAGCTCTGTTTGTGAATATTTTGAAAATCAACAAAATGATTCTTCGAAAGCCAAATGCAGTATGTACAAGAAAAATTTTAGTTGTCGAGACTCTTCAACACCGTATTTAATATAACATTTCAGAAATATTTACAAAAAGCAAATGGAACCAAAAAAAATAAATCCAAATAAAATAAAATAAAATATTGAAGTATTTTTCCATCATTTCTATTAAATTAAGCGTTTATGTTACTTTTGGGAAAAAACCCGGTTATTTAATTTTTAAAACACTGTCCACCGGTTTTTGGGGAAAACCCGGTTGGACCGGTTATTTAATTTTTAAAACACCGCCCACCGGTTTTAAAAAATGGTCCCGTTTTTAAGAACCGAGAAAACCCGGTTTTTTGATCACTCTAGTTGCAGTGCTGGACGCGATTGAGGACCGTATAAAGACTTCCAGGTTTTGTGTGCCCTGAGATTTTCAGCGGTATTGTTACAAGAAAAAATGCTGTTTCTCGTCCTGCGTCGTTAATTGTTATCGGATTTTTATGAAAGAGTCATACGCATTTGGGTACTTTTTAAGGAATTCCTATATACAGTCATAAGATTTGGAGAGGTCTTGAACCGATTTGGTGTGGCTTGAAGGTTACAGCGGTATTGTTACAACAAAAAGGGTTGCTTCCCGTCCAGCGTCATTAATTATCGCCCGATTTTGATGAAAGTTACCGTGCTGGGCGTGTCTGAGAATTTTCTAAATACTTCTTTTATAGGGCGACACGATCTGGAGGCGTCTTGACCCGATTTGGTGTGGCTTGGGGGTTTCAACGGTATTGTTACAAGAAACATGGTTCATTCCCGTCCCTCTTCGTTTATTATCGTTCCACGCGTCTAAGGATTGTCTAACGATTTTTTTGTAAACAGCAACAAGATTTGTAGGGGTCTTGACGCGATTCGATGAACCCTGAAGGTTTCAGCGGTATTTCCCGTACTAGTCAACAAGGTGGCAATCAACCTCAGGTTGCTAGGTGACAGGTTTATTCCAGTGACATTTCATTCTATTGTTTACAAGCTTACAAAAGCATTTTAACCTATTGCATTTGTAAATAAACCTCACGGGAAATTTGTGCAAATTGCCACTAACGGACCTATCACGGGACTGGTACCAGTGCGATTTTTTTACATTTTTGTATAATAATAATCAGAATAATCTATTGTTAGATATATTCCAAAAGTTTTTCCTTTCTGGTGAAGACTTTGTCATGAGGATCTGTCTATGGGGTACTCCTACTAAGTTGTCCTAGGACTTGTCCTTTGGAATGAGTCCAAGACGTGTCTTAAAGTGTACATTTACCTCGTCAATGACAAACCCTTATTATCGTGACCATACGTTTCGACTAGAACTGGTCCATACACACCAGGGACTAGTCTTGTACCGATCCTGGGGTTGATCCATTTTCCGTAGTATACGTGATGGAATTCAAGCGTAATAGTGTGATAGTTAGCTGGAAAACCACAAGTGGCTATCGTTAGAGCCAAGTAGTTGTTATTGATGTAGGTCGGATGGTATTGTAAATGGGCCATATCGGTCCACTTTTACGTATAGCCCCCATATAAACGGACCCCCAAATTTGGCTTTGGGGACTCTAAGAGAAGCAAATTTCATCAGATCGGGCTGGTACATGGTGTAAGTATGTGGTCTCTAACAACTATGCAAAAATTGGTCCACATCGGTCAATAATTATATATAGCCCCCATATAAACCGATCACCAGATTTGACCTCCGGAGCCTCTTGGAAGACTACAATTCATCTGATTCAGTTGAAATTTGGTATGTGGTGTTAACATATGGCCTCAAACACCCACGTAAAAATTGGTCGAAATCGGTCCATAATTATATATAGCCCCCATATAAACCGATCCCCAGATTTGACCTTGGAAGAGCAAAATTCATCCGATTCGGTTGAAATTTGGTACGTGATGTTAGTATATGTTACCAAAAACCATGCAGGAATTGGTTCATATCAGTCCATAATTATATATAGCCCCATATAAACCGATCCCCAGATTTGATATATACTTGTTTAATTTACAATTAATTATTATTCGAGCTTTATGGACAAAGAATATTAAGGAAATTGTTCAATAGAGTCATTGAAAAGAAAACGTCAGATACGAATCTGTACAAAAAATCTGACTGTACATGTTTCAGTTCGGGCGAATGAACCTTTCCACAACCTTTAGTATAGATCTGGCTGGGATAGATAACTCAATTTTGGGCCCTTTATGCTAACTTCTTATGGAGAAAATATATAGGAATTGTCGTCTGAATATTGTCGGGTATATTGAAGCCCTGGGCATACAAACATTTCGCCCGCCAATCATGGACGTTCCACGCGTCAATAAAGAATTGCTTAAAACGATAGGTTAGGTTAGGTGGCAGCCCGATGTATCAGGTTCACTTAGACTATTCAGTCCATTGTGATACCACATTGGTGAACTTCTCTCTTATCACTGAGTGCTGCCCGATTCCATGTTAAGCTCAATGACAAGGGACCTCCTTTTTATAGCCGAGTCCGAACGGCGTTCCACATTGCAGTGAAACCACTTAGAGAAACTTTGAAACCCTCAGAAATGTCACCAGCATTACTGAGGTGGGATAATCCACCGCTGAAAAACTTTTTGGTGTTCGGTCGAAGCAGGAATCGAACCCACGACCTTGTGTATGCAAGGCGGGCATGCTAACCATTGCACCACGGTGGCTCCCTAAAACGATGTTTCTCGCTTTATTTCTACCGCACAATGGCCACACAAATCTCTGGATCTCAATCCGTTGGACTTTTGCGCCTGAGGCATTTTAGAGAGTAAGGTGGGAACTAAAACATTGTAAAACAAAGTGTAGATCATCTTAAGACGACACTTCGCCGGAAATGGACTAAAATAACACAGAGCGCGCAACAGTATGCTGGCTTTGTCAGTCATTTAAAGGCCATAAATAGTGCCAAAGGAAGCCAATTCGAACAAATCTAAACTGATTCTAAAATTTAATTTTGAATAATAAAATTAAAAAAAAAAAATTATATACAGCGCCTTAGTTTGTAACATTACATAACAGTCACCCTGTGTTGCTATTTAATTCCAAAAACAAATCTAAACCAATTAAACTTGAATAAAATGCAAAACTATTATTTTCCAGGTATCTCCTGCGTAGGGTAGTATGATCGGGTTTTCCACCAGGGTTTCATTGATGTGAAATTGTTTTGAATTTCGGCGTGAAAACCGAACATAGTACCCCCCTTTCCTCATGCAAAGCTACTCTTTTCTGCATACCTTATTCAATGCCAAATGTCCATCGTTATCCTTGACAGTTTGTTCCAGTTTCTCCAAGTAGAATGGAATGACTTCATTGTTAAGGGTGACCAATTTCTTTTCCTTGATGTCATCTTCGGGTTCGTAGGAGACGACTGCAATTTCTATATATTAAAATACAAAGATTAATCAAATAACATAGACATGCAACGGCACACATTGTTCGCTACTTAGGCGGAAATCATTGATGGTATCGACAACAATATCAACTTGTAGATCTTCCCAGGGTGTGGCACCGCACAAGCCAACTGTTTTCGCCAGGAAACGTGCCATTGAAATGCTCTGGTGAACGCGTTTGCCATTAACTTCCAAAACAGGCATTTGACCCATAGGCATAGCTAAAATTATAAAGTGAATAGAAAGAAAGAAACGAAACGAAAGCACGTGTAAAGATCACATAGAACCTCATAGAGCTACATAACTGGAAGGGGACTTACTTGGTTTCAAGGCTGGCCATTCATCACGTGTCACACGTACATCCTCGTATTCAATACCACCATAGGCAAAGAGGTAACGTAAGGGTTCAGCCAAAGCCTTGACATTGAAGTAGAAAAGAGTGTAGGTATTCTTAACGGGCTCAGTTGGTTCTGCTGGTGGGGCAGCTTCGCCTTCGGCGGGTGGTGGTGCCTCACCCTCGGCGGGTGCCGCTGGAGCTTCAGCGGGTGGTGCAGCTTCATCGGCCATTTTTTAAAGCTGTAATTGTCAAATTAAAAAAGGGCTTTTAGCATGTTAATCAGAGGTTCCCTATCTACTTTCGTACAATCAGTGGTTTTCTATACAGTTTTATTATACATCAACAAAGATTTTATAATTCGTTTATAATATCAAAGTTGGCAAGATTATATATACAAGTGTTTTTTTTTTTCAAGAATTCCAATTCTGTCACGATAAGATAACCAAATATTTTAGTTTTACTACTCATTCTTAAACAAAAATGTTTGTATCATGGTGACCCAATTTCTCTTTTAGCAGATCATTGGACGCGTAATACAAATATGTTTTATTGGCCGATAATAGGACAGGCGTTATCAGTTACACAGTTAATTACAAAAGTTTTCATACACTTGAAAAGAGTAGCATAGAATCAAGTATATACGGCTGGGTCGAATCTTAAAACATGAATTAAACATAAGAACTTCCTTTCAAAACCCCTCGTCGCGGGCGGGTTAATTGAAAATATATAGAATTTCAGATGGATTTGATGAAACATAGTAGCTCAAGAAGACCGGTTCAAATAATAGGCTTCCCGATACTAAATCTTAAGCTTCTTTATATAGAGGGTACATCAGTTTCTGAATTAGAAAACAAAAACATGTTTGAGTTTTAGAGGAATCTTAAACTTCTTATCTAAGCATGGAAGAAAATCGGTTTGGAGGATAGGTTAGGTGGCAGCCCGATGTATCAGGCTCACTTAGACTATTCAGTCCATTGTTATACCACATTGGTGAACTTCTCTCTTATCACTGAGTGCTGCCCGATTCCATGTTAAGCTCAATGAGAAGGGACCTCCTTTTTATAGCCGAGTCCGAACGGCGTTCCACATTGCCGTGAAACTACTTAGAGAAGCTTTGTAACCCTCAGAAATGTCACCAGCATAACATAGGTGGGATAATCCATCGCTGAAAAAGTTTTTGGTGTTCGGTCGAAGCAGGAATCGAACCCACGACCTTGCGTATGCAAGGCGGGCATGCTAACCATTGCACCACGGTGGCTCCCCTAATTGGAGGATAAATGTGCCTCTTATCCCCTCAGAAGTCAAATCGAGAGACTGGTGTTATGGGAGCAAAATTTGACATATCTCCTTGTGGACTCAATATACTATTAGATTTCCATGACAATTGGATGAAAATGGAGGTGTAAAATACTTCTAGAGTTCCAATTTCTGGCAAATCGGAAAAAAATATCGGTGTCTAGAAGGCCAAAAAGTCAAATCGGGAAATCCGGTACCTCTAGCTTTCCCTATTCGACACACCATTTTGGGACCTAAAACACTTCTATATTTCCAATTTAAGGCAAATAGGATAAAAATTGCGGGACCCAGAAGCCCAAGAAAAAAATCAGGAGATAGACCTTTATGGGCGCTACACCAAATGTGCGGCACACTTTTTTTGGGGACCTAAAATACTTCTAGATTTCCAATTTCAGGCAAATAGGATAAAAATGTCGGTGTTTAGAAGCCCAAGAAGTCAAATCGGTAGACTGGGGGCTATGGACCGATCGATACTCACCATAAACAGAACACCTTTTTGGTGGCCCTAAAATTCCTTATTCGGCACACCTATGGGTGTCTAGAAGCCCAAGAAGTAAAATCGGGAGATAGGCTTTTATGGGTGCTATACTAGATTTCCAATTACAGGCAAATGGGATAACAATTTTGGGTGTCTAGAAGCCCAAGAAGTAAAAACATGGGCACCTAAAACACTTCTAAATTTCCAGTTTCATGTAAATCAGATAACATGGACCGATACACACCATGTGCGCCACTCCTTTTTGGGTACCTGAAACTCATCTAGATTTTCAATTTCAGGCAAATCAGATACAATTTTCGGTGTCTACAAGCCCAAAAAAAAATCAGGAAAAAACAGTAAAATCAGGATACCGGTTTGGGGGCTATGGATCGATCGATACAACTTTTTGTGGGCCTCAAAGACATCTAGATTTCCATATTCGGCGCAACTTTTTGGGAACCTGAAATACTGTTAGATTCTCAATTTCAGGTAAATTGGGGAACCTAGAAGCCCAAGAAGTAAAATTTGGAGATAGGCCTTTATGGGCGCTATACCAAAACATGGACCGACACACATCATATTCGGCACATCTATTTGAGGACCTAAAATAAAAATTGCGGCACGCCTTTTTGGGGACCTCAAAAGCCCCTCTATATTTTCTTGATGCCCAAGAAGACAAATAGGGGTACCGATCTATAAAGAGGCTATGCCAAAACATGGGCCGATAAGCATTATAAATGGCACACCTATTTGCGATCCTAAAATACCTCTAGATTTCCAATTTCAAGCAAATCGTTATAAACTGCGGTGTCTTAGTGCTCAAAAAAGTTTTTTGGTTTCGGTAGACACTGGGATTGAACCCATGACCGTTTGTATGCAAGGCGAGGATGCTACACAGAAACAACTTAAATAGTTTTATAGGAAAATTTAATTAAATTGTATTCAATTTTTTGAGGTTTCCATAATGCTTTGGACTTTTTTCTTTGTAATCATTGCACCCCTCTGGCTCCCAATTTTAGTCGGCTATGGCTTGTTTATCCAGAGCTATGAAAAAACAGACCTATTATTGTTACAAGATCTTTTTCCATTTTGCCTTATGCAGAAAATCATTAAATCATTGAGTGTTTAAATTTTTAATTAAAATTCATTCCATATTCATCAAAAGAACAATGACAATTACGGTCTCTTTTGCTCGCAGCAAAAAAAAATTAATTATGAACAAAATTTTAGTTGACAGCGGAAATAGTTTTTAATGACGTTAACTCCTACTTTCATTTCCAATGAATGAATGCATTCATATCTATGCCTACAAATCTTGTGGGACCATTAGCACCATTTGGTTCCATTTCCTTAACTCTTTTTTTTTTTTGATTTCTTTATGAAAGCTGCACCCACATAATTCTTCAAGAGCACAAAACCAAAAGGAATAACCAAATCTGGAAATCGTTATAACGCTTTACCAGTGACTGTAATGATTCAACGGTGTGGCAGTAAATGATAATGACGAGAGAGAGAGAGAAGTGAGTTAGGAATAAATTGCAATCGCTCAACCAAATATGGATGGAAATTGAAGGGCGTTGTCTTGAAACTGTACCACATAAACAAAACACAGAAAAATTGTACATGCATCATAAGAAGTGCAGTTACTTGGCATTCTTGAGACTTTTACTTCTGTTGCTGGCTGGTTTTATGCGATATATTCATCATGCCATCGATCCAGCAGTACGCCAACATGCCATGATTTTTTTTTCCATGACCAACCACGATGGAAGCCAATTAACGTTGCAAACATTTCTCCTGATAAAAATCTCTTAAATGATGGCAAAGTGGCCTGCCTAAATATGGCCACGGGAGAGGGAGAGTATCAAAAATCCCTCACACTCTCTAAAAAAAAAATATTTTAGTGGGTTGACAACAAACCGGTTAATTGCACGCCGGTAGCTATTGGTATAGAGGCCAAAAAGCCGGCCGGCTTGTAAAGATTGTTTTCGGATTTTCTGTTTGCTTTGCTACAACCAAAAAAAGAGACACTGGAAAAGAAACCAGTTAGGTGCAATGCATTATTTTATCCCAAATATTTGAGCTGTCGAAACATGGAATTATATGCGTAAATCACTTGTAAAATATTGTATGAGTACTTGACGTATGGCTTCGATAGTCTGTAAACACAACCTTTGCGGCTGTCAGTAGGCGAAAACTTGGTATACCCTGCACCACTATGTGCGACAGGGTATTATAAGTTAGTGCATATGGCGTTTGCCTAGTAATACCGAATTTTGCACAAGTTTTTCGGGTCACAATTCATCCCTATTGATCTTGGTAGAAATCGAATAAAATGTGGATATAGCTTCCGTATACAGGGTGTAATGTAACCATCGTCCGTCAGCTGACCGATTTATTCAGGTGACAGTTCATTTTACTGTTTACAAGCTTACAAAAGCATTTTGATATATTGCATTGGTAATTAAAGTTATTCGTGATGGAATTCAAGCATGATAGTGTGATTGCTTTTTATTTGGCTGGAAAACCACAAGCGGCTATCGTTAGAGCTCGTAGTGCAATGGCTATCATACCTGCCGTTCATACAAAGGGTCGTGGCGTCAATCCCAGTTTCGAACACCAACAAGTTTTTCAGATGTGGTTCATGTCCCTAGGTTAGGTTAGGTTAGGTGGCAACCCGATGTATCAGGCTCACTTAGACTATTCAGTCCATTGTTATACCACATTGCTGAACATCTCTCTTATCACTGAGTGCTGCCCGATTCCATGTTAAGCTCAATGACAAGGGACCTCCTTTTTATAGCCGAGTCCGAACGGGGTTCCACATTGCAGTGAAACCACTTAGAGAAGTTTTGAAACCCTCAGAAATGTCACCAGCATTACTGAGGTGGGATAATCCACCGCTGAAAAATATTTTGGTTTTCGGTCGAAGCAGGAATCGAACCCACGACCTTGTGTATGCAAGGCGGGCATGCTAAGCATTGCACCACGGTGGCTCCCAATACTGGTAACATGTCCCCAATACTGGTAACATTTCTGAATGTTTTTATAAGTGGTTTCATCTTAATGAGAAACGATATCGCTATATCCAGGCTGCTGTAGTGGTTGAAAACTTGTCCTAAGCTGAATAAATCGCGAGAACGAATGCAACACATTGAAAAATGAGAATAAAGCTATTGAAGTTCCAAAAAGTGCAAGAAGTTACGCATGTACAAAAAAAGAAATAGACTGGAAAGTGCCAAGGAGTTGCTTCGCTTGTTCAAAAGTGGCCATTTACTGAAATAGGTTCTCTCCGATGAGAAGTCATTCCAAGAGGAGCCACCGTGGTGCAATTGTTAGCATGCCCGCCTTGCATACACAGGGTTGTGGCTTCAAACCCATTTTCGACCTAACACGAAAAAGTTTTTCGATTATCCCACCTCAGAAATGCTGGTAATTTCTGAGTGTTTCAAAGCTTCTGCAAGTGGTTTCACTGCAACGTGGAATGCCGTCGATGTTAATAGTGAGAGCTGCCGTAGCGGCCGATGTTCGCTCCTCGCTCGTATTCATCGACCGTGGGTCAAAATAAATGTTAAATATTATTGGGAAAATTTCCTAAAGCTGGTACTGAAGCCCTGGGCAGACAAATATATCGGCTTCAGTCCAAGAATGGCTTAAAAAGGAGATTCCTCGCTTCATTTCAATAGCACAACGGCTACCAAAATCTCAGGATATCAATCCATTGGAATTTTACGCTTGTGGCATTTTGGCACTAAAAAATACCAAAGTGTCAACCATCTCAGGACGGCTCATTGTCAGGAATGGGACAAAATATCGCAGAGCCTTCTTCGTGCAGCTTGTGATGGCTTTGTCGGTCGTTTGAAGATCATAATTTGTGCCAAAGGTACAAATTATTATGAGGTTGTTCGTACTATGACCCTACTTTTCTTGTGTTTTTCCGAGATTTTCCCAAGAAGTTCTCAATTTGTGTTTTAGCTTAATCTCTTCAAAAAAAGTTGGAAAGCGTGGAGAATATAAGCATTTCACCAGGTCTTGTGTATATCGGGTATGATTAAGTTCCCCCATCAAGAATGGGATGTAGAGGAAGAAACGAAGGATCATTTCCAGCTGCCGTTACTATGAACAAAATTTCCTCACCTTTTTCCGCAAATTTTCTCAACAATTTCTCAAATTGTAGTTTAGCCTAACACATTGAAAAAATGTTTGAAAGCATCTTAAATATAAGCATTGCAGCAATGTTTCTGTTTATAGAGTATGGTTTATTTTCTCTACTAAGAAAATGATGTAGAAGGTGCAACGAAGGACCACTTCCAGATGTTCTCAATATGACCCTACTTTTCACCCTTTTTTCCTCGATTTTCTCAACAATTTCTCAATTTGAGTTTTAGTCAAATACCTGGAAAAATGGTTGAAAGCATCTTGTATATAAGAATTTAACCAATTCTTGTATATATGGGGTATGGTTAAATTCTCTTACCAATAATGGAATGTAAGGAATGCAACGAAGGACCATTTCCAGATGTCCTCACTATGACCCTAGTTTTCACCCCTTTTTCCTCGATTTTCTCAACAATTTCTCAATGTGACTTTTTAATCAAATACCTGCAGAAAATGTTTGAAAGCTTGTTGAATATAAGCATTTTACCAATGCTTGAGTTTATTGGGTATGATTAAATACGTTTACTAAAAATGGAAGGTACAACGAAGGACCATTTCAGCTGTTCTCACTATGACCCTACTTCGACCTCTCCCTCATTTCCCTTCCTAATGAGGGATTTGAACTAAAGTAATACGTATTGTATTGTTTATTCCGTCTATTGGAATAGCCTCTATCAATAGTCAACTTGATAGAATCGTAATTAGTTGGCATTTTGCCTACTCAGTCAAATCATGAAACGATTTATTTTCCCCCAATTGTTATTTTCATTTAATCAATTGTTCGTTTTTTGTGACTTCTTTTTCTTTTCAAAGTTTCAAATTGTCAATTGTTATTATATTGCATTGCATTGACCATTCGGAGGATAGATGAGAAGCAATACGAAAAAAAAACAAAAATTTGTTTTCTGTGGTTATTGGTGATGTATTTGTGATTATATATAAATTAATTGTTTAATTTATTTTTAGTAGTATGTATTAAATTTTATTTTATTCTATGGGTGTGGGTATTGCATGCGGGTATAATTTTGAATAGAAGAGGACCTTTATGTAGATTAGAATGGGAATTGTATTTAAATTCAATTCTGTGTAGGTTTTTTTATTGAGTTTGTAGACACATCCAATTAAATCTAATCAAGGTTATACAATTGGCATATATCACGTCTTCAGTAGTTTAATTTTTAGCATGAATTTCTATCTTTATGTGCGGAAAGTAGTTGCCTATTTGAAGCTGTTCGGGAATATTTGACATGTTTGATCTTTACGGCCCCATGACATAACGTGGCAACCTCAACGGAAATCTTTGTGTTAATTCGGAATATCTTTCGCTCAGTTTCCCACAGTAATTGATGGACTGAATAATAGTTTAAAAAAAAATTATGAAAAATATAAAAGTACAAATATGTCTGAAGCCAGAAGATTTGAAATCCTCAGAAATGTTTTCTGTATTGCCGAGAGGAGATAACTCCTGGGGATACACGTTTTTGTATTCGGCCAAAGCTGGGATTGAACCCATGACTCTTTGTATCCAAAGCGGATATGCTAACCGTTGCATCAGGGTGAAGCCCATAACTTTGTCTGAAACAATTTAGAGAAGATTTGTAATTTCCAGAAATGTAAACCAGTATTGCTGAGAGGAGATAATCCCCGGGGATAAACTTTATGGTATTCGGACGAAACTGGAATTGATCCCACGACCTTTTGTATGGAAATCTGGCATGATAACCATTGTACCACGGTGGTTCACAGGGATTTCCATATTGTTTTTGTATGCGGAACATTCAAAACAATGTCTCGAGTGAATAGATTTTAAACAGTTTGCAGATTCTACCGGCCTGGCATATGTGAGTCAATCAGAACCAAGGCTTCAAGGACATTACAAAGAAGAAATAATCCCTTGGGATATACTATTTGGTATTCGGACGAAACTGGGTTTGAATCCATGACCCTTAGGTTAGGTATAATGGTCATTTTAGGCTCACTTAGACTATTGAGTCCAATGTGGTACTACAGGTGGTGAACTACTTTCTTATCAATGGGTGCTGCCTGATTCTATGTTACGTTCCAAAGTCGTGAACAGACGGTGACAAAATGAAACGGAAACGTTCACAAAAAATCAAAACGGAATGTTCACAATTTCACGATTTCATGAACGGCATTCGTTTTTCTTTGGCCATGAAATGTCTTAAAATAATCGTTTGACGTTATTATGGCAACTCCTTCGGTGGTACAATGTGCTAAAATCGTGCAGAAAACACAGGTTCGAGTCACGATAGCGGAAATCTTTTTTTAATTCTGTTTATAAATTCGTAACCATAACGTTTTCAGATCGTCAACGCTAGTTATTATTTCGACAACGCATGGTGTCATTGTCAGATTGACACCACCGTTGTCAGATTGACACCACCTGTTCTCCGTTCGACACCACATGTGTTGATTCACTTTCATGAACGAATCGTTTTGAAATGAGCACGTCGTGCATGATTTTTTCTATGAGTGTGGGTATACATTTTGGTATTCTGACCACGGTTGCCATTCGAGCCAAAAATAATCAACCAAATTTGGACCAAAAATAATCAAAAAAATTTACCAAAAAACTACCAAACAAAAAAATCTTATTTTACAAAATTTTATTTCTATAGATTTTCTATAAATATTATTTCTTTAGAAAAGATTTCAAAAATTTTATTTCTATAGAAAATTCCGTCAAAATTTTGTTTCTATAGAAAATTTTCTCAAAATGTTATTTTTAGCTGCTGCCCTAATTTTATTTAAGATATACTTTTTGCTATTTGGACGGACGAAACTGGGATTGAATCCATGACCCTTTAGATTAGGTTAGGTATAGTGGCAGCCCGTTATTTTTGCCTCACTTAGACATTTCAGTCCATTGTTTACCAGGCGTAAACATTTTGGTATTCGAACGAAACTGGAATTGAATCTTTGTATGAGAAACTGGCTTGCTAACTATTGCTCTGGGATGGCTTCTATGGATTTTCACATTGATTGTGATATTTTTTACATTCCAGGGACTGGAATAGGCGGGACAATCCGAAACATGGCTACAATGATGCTTCCAACATTATTGAGCATTAGACGTATTAAGGCTACCAGTGGGACCGGAGACCCTGAGACTGTGAGATTGTTAGGGACTTCCGAGTTAAATCATGGATGAAAGAAAGAACAATTTTGGGAGTTTAAGTGATGGACCCCAACACTAGATCCTTTTTCGGGTCGTCAGCAATAAGTTCGAGGGAAAGCGGAATACATGAAATACCTGAACACGAACCCGAGATCGAGTGAGAATGTCATTAAGTGAAAAGGTTGGTTCTCTGATGAAACTGGCGATGTTTTGATATTTAAACGAAAAGGGAAAGAGGATCTTTGTTGCGAATCATTCGAAAATTTACAATGGCTTGTGTTTTTTACTTGAAGGCTGACTTTATCTCTAAATTAATTAACTGAAGTGCTCTACTTTAAATAAGTGCAATGTGGATGGGATGGCTTCGCCCTTTTTTAAGATCAATACAACTTTGACCAATGCCTCTAAAAATAGATTTCGATTGCATCAAAAGAATTTAAAGTAATAAAAAATGATATTATGGGATTACGGTTACAGTGAGACCTCTCAAAAGTGGACACCCAAAGGCTCCTAAATTTTTTCTACATTAGGGAGGCGAGAGGTTATGAAATTTATCCACTTTTGAAAGGTATCCGCTTGGTAGATTATCCAAGTTTGTGAGGTTTCATTTTATATGAAAAGATGCTCAGTGGGGGGTAGGATCTGTTTAGAAAGAGAATTTCTGATATGTTATTTCTATTAGAAGTTAGCATATAAGACCCAAACTAAATCGTCTCCCCCGCCAGATCTCTGCTAAGGCTAGCCAATGCTTAAATATGAAAAAACATTTTTCGGTTTCATTCGCAAAATTAGTAATTTTTAATTGAAATTGAAATCGCACAATTTATAATAATCACCGACAGCAATTACAAAATTAATTGAAGCAATTAAATATTTGATTCGTTTTTGTGATTAATTTTCTTTGGATTAAAAAATTATTTGTATCAATTAATATTTTAATTGTACGTTTTCAATCGCAAAATTAGTAATTTTTAATTGAAATCGCACAATTTATAATAATCACCGACAGCAATTACAAAATAATTTGAAGCAATTAAACATTTGATTCATTTTTGTGATTAATTTTTTTTTTGATTAAAAAAATATTAGTATCAATTAATAATATTAGTATCAATCAATTGTACGTTTTCAATCGCAAAATTAGTAATTTTTTATTGAAATTGACATCCCACAATGTATAATAATCACCGACAGCAATTACAAAATTAATTGAAGCAATTAAATATTTGATTCGTTTTTGTGATTAATTTTTTTTTTGGATTAAAAAATTTTTTGTATCAATTAATATTTTTTTTTCAAAATTATTTAAATTTTTATTTATTTTTATTTTTTACAGAAAGTCTGTTCTTAAATGTTTAGAAACGAAAGTAATTATCTCCATGAATGACTTTGTTATTTTCACATAGCAATGCTAACTTAAAAAATTGCTAATAAAGTGAAAATTATTTTTTCAATGAACTTTAGTAATACTTTATTTTCTAGGGCCATTTCAATTATTCAATCAATTAATATTATACAATCGTTAAAAAGTTTTAAAATTTTTCTTTTTTTAATTTTTTTTTTTCAAAAAGAGAGACGCATGCATATACACTTTATTGTCAACAAGAAAAACAGGTCAAGGATTTTCTTTCTAAATCTATGCAATTTTTTTTTTGTTAAATACCACAATAGGCAAGATATCCGTACGGACAATTCAACTTTATTTACCTTTGTTCAGTACTTCCTTATAGCTTGTTTTACACAAACACAATTTCGTTTGTTTATCGTTATTGATTTGAATAAAATTTCAAAAATTATTTAACGAAGAAACCAACAACTCCGTTGTAATACACTAACAAGCGAGTTCATTATCAGAAGAGCAACGTCTAAAGATACTACGCCGATGATCGATCCATCGATCACTGATCCTCAAATATTCAGCATTACGAAATTGAAAATTGTAACAAGATAATACCAACCAACGACAACACCACTACTATCAACGACAATCGGTAAGATTGCCAGAATATTTTATGCGAATACAAATCGTTTTCGATTCGAAATTCAAATCTATTTTTATAATCATTGTTCTTTTTCTTTGCGTTTGTTTTTTTTTTTTCTTTTGTCAAATTTCCCAGCTGACAATTGAGTTTGCATTTGAAGGTGTTTTTATAACTTTTTTTAGGTTACAACAAAAAAAATTAAACTTTCGCTACCATATAAGTTTCTTTTATTGGGAAAATATCGGCACTGTCATTACCTTCAATAAACGATTTAAAAAAAAATCCATTTTGTTTTTTGATTACATCACACTTTTTAAAATTTGGAATTCAATATCACTTTTTTTAAAAATATATTTCATAACAAAATTTTCTTTTTCATATATATATCCCATGTCTGTACATTTTCTTCACTATTTCAAATTTTTCTTTTTATGATTTTTGAGTTCTTTTTCGATGACCTTACCTTTTTTTAAATTAATTTAATATTCAAAATTTATGATTCTATGCACTACCGTTTTTCTTCGTTCGTTAATTCGTATTAGCGCCTCTGAAGCCACACAGCTGAAGACTACATTATCGTTATGGTCAAGTTAAGGTTTATATATGAGCCGAAGCTACCGCTATTCGAATTCGAGTATGAGTGTGGTGTGTTTACGAAAACATCTTCATTATGGCGTAGAGGTTTGTGTTGAGTGAGAGTGAGGCCATATTATGAAGAGCATAAGAAAGGGTTTACTCACAGCGATGGGAGGTTAAATATTTTATGAATAAATAGAAATAAATAAATAAATAAATAATTGTGGAAAATATGAATTGTTAGAGTTACAGTAAACAAAAATTAAATCAATAAACCTATTTTAAGGTTATAAATAAAAAGTAAACTCAGCTCAGAATTTTCCCGGGCCGAAGCAAATTTACCCTGCCCCCATCGATATGGACTGTTTAGGAACTATGATCAGCATAAAATTTATGAAATATCCTCTTATTGATAAACTCCTTATATCGTAAAGTTTTAAAACAACTTAAAATGGGGTGCGTCTACCTGAACATACAAAGTGTGAATATATAATAATTGACAAAAGAAACAAGTATATACGGCCGTAAGTTCGGCCAGGCCAAATTTTTTTGATGTAAAGAAATCGTCCTTAAATTAACTGAAATATTGAATCTTTAGATTTAAGATAATAACGTTTCAAATATAGGCTCATATAATTTTATTTAAGGGTTTAGCATTTTTGGTTTAAAGTTTTCTTGGAATTAAGAAAACACTTTTTACTTTGAAGTATCCTTTATAATTTGCATTTTTAAACTGGCATTTGTTTGTATGTGGATAGCTTTATTAATATACCGCGAAAAGAGGATGAAAATTCTATAAATGAAATCTCTTTACTTTAAACAAGCCACATCTTTGGCTCGGAATCAATAGCAAGCTCCTTAAGGGAAGGTCTAACTCGTTGGATCTAAGTAAAATTTTTTTTTTGAGTGTAAAGGGGCTGTATATAATTATGGACCAATATGCAACCAATTTTTATATAATTTTTAAGGTATATATACACAGAAAAAAATTTCACGAAATATTTTCCAATTAAAATTTTAATTGAGTTTTATAAAATATTCAATTAAAAATTTAATTGATTCAACAAATTTTTAATTGAAACAAAAATTAATAGTATCAATTAATTTTTTAATTGGATCAATTAATTTTTTAATAATTATACTATCATTTCTGTGATTGAAAACATTTGAATTTCAAAATTAATTGGATCAATTAATTTGGTGATTGAATATTAAATAAGTATATACGGCCGTATGTTCGGCCAGGCCGAAGCTTATGTACCCTCCACCATGGATTGCGTAGAATCTTCTACTGAAGACTGTCATCCACAATCGAATTACTTGGGTTGTGGTAATACTTATCGATCTGAGGTACCTTGCGATTGCTAGAATTGTAATATGGGGGTTGCTTTATATGGAGGCTATATACAATTATGTACCGATATGGACCAATATGTGTATGGTTAAAATGGTCACGATTTGGTGCCAATGATTTTCTTCTTCACTTTTAGCTAATTGTTCCTTCTATGAGAGAATTTAATTTCGTGAGCTGCAGATAACAAGTACAACAGGGCATTCATTTTTCTTGGTTTTAACAATGCTTTGTGGAAATCTCAAAATGTGGAGTAAAATTTAGTTTAATTTTCGTGCGAGATAGTTCATTCTTCCTATAAAACAGTTCACTTTTTTTCGGTGTATAGACCGCTATGGATCTAGTTAGGCATGGTTGTTAACGGCCATATACTAGCACAATGTACAAAATTTCAACTGTACCGGATGGAATTTGCTCCTCCAAGAGGCTCCGGAGGTCAAATCTGGGGACCGGTTTATATGGGGGCTATATATAATTATGAACCGATATGGACCAATTTTTGCATGGTTGTTAAAGACCATATACTAACACGACGTACCAAGATTCAACCGGATCGGATGAATTTGGCTACACCAAGGGGCTCCGGAGTTCAAAACTGCGGATCGGGTTATATGGGGCTATATATAATTATGAGCCTATATGGACCAATTTTTGCATGCTTGCATGGTCCACCCATCCTATGGTGGAGGGTGACAAAAAAATAACGTTTTGACAAATTTTTCGATAGAAATAAAATTTTGACAAAATTTTCTATAGAAATACAATTTTGACAAAATTTTCTATAGAAATAAATTGTAGACAAAAATTTTTATAGAAACAAAATTTTGACAAAATTTTCTATAGAAATAAAATTCGACAAAATTTTCTATAGATACAAAAGTTTGACAAAATTTTCTATAGAAATGAAATTTTGATAAAATTCTCTATAGAATTACAATTTTGAAAAAATTTTCTATAGAAATAAAATTTTGACCAAATATTCTATAGAAATAAAGTTTTCTATAGAAATACAATTTTGACAAGATTTTTTATAGACACAAAAGTTTGACAAAATCTTCTATAAAAATAAAATTTTGACAAAATTTGTTATAGATACAAAAGTTTGACAAATTTTTCTATAGAAATAAAATTTGACAAAATCTTCTATAGAAATAAAATATGGACAAAATTTTCTATAAAAATAAAATTTTGACAAAATTTTCTATAGAAATAAAATTTGGACAAAATTTTCTATAAAAATAAAATTTTACAAAATTTTCTACTGACATAAAATTTTGACAAAATTTTCTATAAAAATAAAATTTTACAAATTTTTCTACTGACATAAAATTTTGACAAAATTTTCTACTGATATAAAATTTTAAAAAAATTTTCTATAGAAATAAAAATTTGACAAAATTTTCTTTAGAAATAAAAGTTTGATAAAATCTTCTATAGAAATAAAATTTTGACAAAATTTTCTATAGAAATAAAATTTGACAAAATTTTCTGTAGATACAAAAGTTTGACAAAATTTTCTATAGGAATAAAATTTTGATAAAATTCTCTATAGAAATAAAATTTTGACAAAATTTTCTATAAAAATAAAATTTGGACAACATTTTCTATAAAAAAAATGTGTTGACTAAATTTTCTATAGAAATTAAATTTGGACAACATTTTCAATAAAAAAAATTTACTAAATTTTCTATAGAAATAAAATGTTTTTGTTGTTTTGATCTCAGCTTTAAAACAATTGTGTAGTCAACACTACAAGTGTAGCTTAACCAACAGAGGAAACGAATGTTTGTCAAATTTATTTGGGCAAAGCCCTATAGACTGCAAGATGGTTGGATGGACGCACGTTTCGGAATTACCACATTCCTCATCACCATCCTCTACTTGCAGCAAAACTATCAACCAATTATCAGAATAAATTCAGGCAGTTCACTAAACCCAAAGTGAACCACACTTGAACCCTCCGAAAAAAGGTTTATGATAGCCGGCTTATGCCGAAATACAATTTTGATAAAATTTTCTACAGAAATACAATTTTGACAAAATTTTCTACAGAAATACAATTTTGACAAAATTTTCTATAGAAATAAAATGTTGACAAAATTTTCTATAGAAATAAAATTTTGACGAAGTTTTCTATAGAAATAAAATTGGGATAAAATTTTCCATAAAAATAAAATTTTGACTAAATATTCTATAGCAATAAAATTTTGACAAAATTTTCTATAGAAATAAAATTTTGACAAAATTTTCTATAGAAATAAAATTTTGACGAAATTTTTATAGAAATAAAATGTTGACAAAATTTTCTATAGAAAAAAATTGACAATATTTTCTATAGAAATAAAATTTTGACAAAATTTTCTATAGAAATAAAATTTTGACAAAATTTTTTAATAGATGCAAAAGTTTGACAAAATTTTCTATAGAAATAAAATTTTGATGAAATTTTTTATAGAAATAAAATTTTGAAAAAATTTTGTATAGAAATACAATTTTGATAAAATATTTTAATAGATGCAAAAGTTTGACAAAATTGTCTATAGAAATAAAATTTTGATGAAATTTTTTATAGAAATAAAATTTTGAAAAAATTTTGTATAGAAATAAAATTTTGATAAAATTCTCTATAGAAATAAAATTTTGACAAAATTTTCTATAGAAATAAAATGTTGACAAAATTTTCTATAGAAATGAAATTTTGACAAAATTTTTTATAGATACAAAACTTTGAAATATTTTTCTATAGAAAAAAATTTTACAAAATTTTCTATAGAAATAAAATTCGACAAAATTTTCTATAGAAATGAAATTTTGATAAAATTCTCCATAGAAATACAATTCTGACAAAATTTGCTATAGAAATAAAAGGTTGACTAAATTTTCTATAGAAATAAAATTTTGACAAAATTTTTTATAGACACAAAAGTTTGACAAAATCTTCTATAAAAATGAAATTTTTTTATAGATACAAAAGTTTGAAAAATTTTTCTATAGAAATTAAATTTGACAAAATTTTCTATAGAAATAAAAAGTTGACAAAATTTTCTATAGAAATAAAAAGTTGACAAAATTTTCTATAGAAATAAAAATTTGAAAAAGTCTTCTATAGAAATAACATTTGGACAACATTTTCTATAAAAATAAAATTTTGACAAAATTTTCTATACAAATAAAATTTCGACAAAATTTTCTATAGAAATAAAATTTTGACAAATTTTCTATATAAATAAAATTTTGAAAAAATTTTCTATAGAAATAAAATTTGACAAAATTTTCTGTAGATACAAAAGTTTGACAAAATTTTCTATAGTAATAAAATTTTGATAAAGTTCTCTATAGAAATACAATTTTGACAAAATTTTCTATAGAAATAAAATGTTGATAAAATTTTCTATAGAAATACAATTTTGACAAAATTTGGAAAATATTTTCAATAAAAATAAAATTTTGACTAAATTTTCTATAGAAATAAAATTTTACTTATTGTTTTGATCTCAGCTTTAAAACCATTGTGTTGACTAAACTACAAGAGTAGCTTATCCAACAGAGGAAAAGAATGTTTGTCAAATTTATTTGGACAAAGCCCTATAGACTGCAAGATGGTTGGATGGACGCACGTTTCGGAAATACTACATTACTCATCAGCATTCTCTACTTGCAGCAAAACTATCAACCAATTATCAGAATAAATTCCGACAGTTCACTAAACCCAAAGTGAACCACATTTGAACCCTCCGAAAAATGGTAGCCGGCTTACGCCGAAATAAATTCATACAAACATCTCTCTTTTCATTTGCCTCATCAAATCATCGATTTGAGTGCAGTTGGCTGGGTTTATTTTGAGCGTGCTACTTGTAGTTTAGTCAACACAATGGTTTTAAAGCTGAGATAAAAACAACAAATATGATTGAAGTACAAACCAACAATAAAAAACAAAACACGAAAAAAAATTTTGACCCAATTTTTTATAGATACATAAGTTTGACAAAATTTTCTATAGAAATAAAATTTGACAAAGTTTTCTATACAAGTAAAATTTGGACAAAATTTTCTATAGAAATAAAATTTTGACAAAATTTTCTATAGAAATAAAATTTGACAAAATTGTCTATAGGAATAAAATTTGACAAAATTTTCTATAGAAATACAATTTTGGCGATTCCCTCCTTTTTAATAATGACCTACTAACTCTGTAGGTGTAAAATCAAATATAGCATATAATATCAGGCGTTTATGTTCAGATTGAGATAAAACTCATATCACCTTTTTCAATACTTTTCAACAATTCACAGTGCCCAGCTCTGTATTGAGATAGGCGTTATAAATCCCACACAAGCAGTGATTACTCACTCTCTTTAAAATTTTACGATCCGAAGAGATAGTGAGTTTGCTCGTATTTGTCTGTTTTAATAGCAGCTAAACGCCCAAAATTGCACATTTTAATTATGGCAAGAATTAAATTGAAATTAAACAAACAATTATAGTTATAATAAAATTCCTTGCATAATTTCGGCAATCTCGAAGATTTATGTGTATTCTATAAAACTAATTATCTAAACAATTTAATAAATTTTAAATGGTATTTAAAAGACAATTATAAAAATACTTTCTTAAATACTGAAACTAAACAAAAAAATCCACCTACACATAATAGCAATCAAGGAACTCTCTCCTCTTTAACTTAAAAAAAAAATTCACCACAACATCCATCCATAGTGGTGTAAAACGTTTATTAATCGGCAATGATCGGAAGGAAATCGTTTTCGGATTTTCGAAATTAATTTCGGGAGTTCTTTCTCTCGCATCTAGTGATTACGAATTATTAGCGTAAGGTATCGGCATTTTTTTGTTGTGTTGTTATGTAGCACAAGTCCAACTAAATTTAACTTTGGTGTTTTACTTTTTTTTCTTCTTATTGATTTAAAATTGTCTTCTTCTATATGCGTTTTTTGCCTGATTTTAAGATCAAATCTGTTTAGCTGTTCATATGTATTTACCGAAAATTGATGAAACCGCAAATATTACCTGACGTCTTTGGCGGCGGCGATGATCTATTTAATTTAATAATATTGATTTTAAAACATTTGGTATTCGGCCACTTTATGCTTAATGAGTGTGGTAATTGATACTTAAGTAAATATTTGAAATTGCCTTAAGAGCCCATCTACTTCTGACAATTTTACGCTATAAACAATTCAAATAGTTTTAAGAGATGTGCCATTAAATATTGACTTAGGTCTTGCGTTGGCCGGGTAAAAAAAGAAAATGCGGCAGCAGATGTCTTTATGAAATCACAATCAGGATAAATGCGAAAGGAATTTCTCTGATGTCAGTGAATCCTAATTTGAGGATTAGTTTGATAAATTGTTGCTATCGTGTTGGATTCTACTGTTGAGGGTAAATGACTGTTTTGTTTTTGAGAACATGTTTTTCTCCACATTTTTTATAAACGAAAACTTACGTTCAAAAATCGTGAACGGATGGTAACAAAATGAAACGAAAACGTTCACAAAAAATCAAAACGGAATGTTCCAGATTTAATCCACGGCCGTTCACGATTTCATGACCGACATTTGTTTTTCTGTGGCCATGAAAAGTCGTAAAATATTCGTTAGACGTTCTTATGGCAACTCCGTCGGTGGTGCAATACGCTAAGGCGACTGTTAATGCCTATGGTGCAGGCAATTTTGTTTTTATACCCACCACCATAGGATGGGGGGTATATTAACTTTGTCATTCCGTTTGTAACACATCGAAATATTGCTCTAAGACCCCATAAAGTATATATATTCTGGGTCGTGGTGAAATTCTGAGTCGATCTGAGCATGTCCGTCCGTCCGTCCGTCCGTCCGTCCGTCTGTTGAAATCACGCTAACTTCCGAACGAAACAATCTATCGACTTGAAACTTGGCACAAGTAGTTGTTATTGATGTAGGTCGGATGGTATTGCAAATGGGCCATATCGGTCCACTTTTACGTATAGCCCCCATATAAACGGACCCCAAAATTTGGCTTGCGAGGCCTCTAAGAGAAGCAAATTTCATCCGATCCGGCTGAAATTTGGTACATGGTGTTAGTATATGGTCTCTAACAACCATGCAAAAATTGGTCCACATCGGTCCATAATTATATATAGCCCCCATATAAACCGATCCCCCGATTTGGTTTGCGAGGCCTCTAAGAGAAGTAAATTTCATCCGATCCGGCTGAAATTTGGTACATGGTGTTAGTATATGGTCTCTAACAACCATGCAAAAATTGGTCCACATCGGTCCTTAATTATATATAGCCCCCATATAAACCGATCCCCCGATTTGGCTTGCGAGGCCCCTAAGAGAAGCAAATTTCATCCGATCCGGCTGAAATTTGGAACATGGTGTTAGTATAAGGTCTCTAACAACCATGCAAAAATTGGTCCACATCGGTCCATAATTATATATAGCCCCCATATAAACCGATCCCCCGATTTGGCTTGCGAGGCCCCTAAGAGAAGCAAATTTCATCCGATCCTGCTGAAATTTGGTAAATGGTGTCAGTATATGGTCTCTAACAACCATGCAAAAATTGGTCCACATCGGTCCATAATTATATATAGCCCCCATATAAACCGATCCCCCGATTTGGCTTGTGAGGCCTCTAAGAGAAGCAAGTTTCATCCGATCCGGCTGAAATTTGGTACATGGTGTTAGTATATGGTCTCGAACAACAATGCAAAAATTGGTCCACATCGGTCCATAATTATATATAGCCCCCATATAAACCGATCCCCCGATTTGGCTTGCGAGGCCTCTAAGAAAAGCAAATTTCATCCGATATGGCTGAAATTTGGTACGTCATGTTAGTATATGGTCTCTAACAACCATGCAAAAATTGATCCACATCGGCTCATAATTATATATAGCCCCCATATAAACCGATCACCAGATTTGACTTCCGGAACCTCTTGGAAGACCAAAATTCATCTGATTCAGTTGAAATTTGGTACGTGGTGTTAATATATGGCTTTAAACTCCCATGCAAAAATTGGTCGATATCGGTCCATAATTATATATAGGCCCCATATAAACCGATCCCCAGATTTGACCTCCAGAGCCCCTTGGAAGAGCAAAATACTTCTCATTCGGTTGAAATTTGGTACGTGATGTTAGTATATGGTATCCAACAACCATGCAGGAATAAGAAGTTTTAAGATACCACAACCCAAGTAATTCGATTGTGGATGACAGTCTTTCGTAGAAGTTTCTACGCAATCCATGGTGGTGGGTACATAAGATTCGGCCTGGCCGAACTTGCGGCCGTATATACTTGTTTTTCATAAATTCGTAACCATTACGTTTTCAGCTCATGAACGCTGGTTGTTGTTTTGGCAACGCATGATGTCATTTTATCAGATTGTTGACACATGTGGTGTCAAACTTTCATAAACGGATCGTTTTGAAATGAGCACGCCATTCATGATTTTTTCTATGGGCGTTGTGGTAACAATTTCCGATAGTAAAGTATAGTTTTATTTTCCCATCGCTTGAAATTTACTCCTTCAAGAGTCTCCGAAGTCTCCCTGAAAAAAATATTTAATTTATGCGCATTTTACAAAATTTTAAAATTTCTTTAAAATAATGAAATTTTAATTAAAATAAAGTTTATAATATTTGCTTCAAAAAAAATATTAAATTTAGGACACAAATTTTGGGAACTAAGGCAAATTTTCTTAAAAGTAAAGAGACAAATTTCTGATGTAAAGAAATCGTCCTTAAATTAACTGAAATATTGAATCTTTAGATTTAAGATAATAACGTTTCAAATATAGGCTCATATATTTTTATTTAAGGATTTAGCATTTTTGGTTTAAAGTTTTCTTGGAATTAAGAAAACACTTTTTACTTTGAAGTATCCTTTATAATTTGCATTTTTAAACTGGCATTTGTTTGTATGTGGATAGCTTTATTAATATACCGCGAAAAGAGGATGAAAATTCTATAAATGAAATCTCTATCCTAATTTTAATTTTATTGATCCTAGATTTAAAGCCACTAGGTCCCTAAAAAATGTCTTTACTTTAAACAAGCCACATCTTTGGCTCGGAATCAATAGCAAGCTCCTTAAGGGAAGGTCTAACTCGTTGGATCTAAGTAAACTTTTTTTGTTGAGTGTAAAGGGTATATAATTATGGACTATATAATTATGGACCGATATGCAACCAATTTTTATATAATTTTTAAGGTATATATACACAGACAAAAATTTCACGAAAATTTCTCCAATTAAAATTTTAATTTAGTTTTAAAAATATTCAATTAAAAATTTAATTGATTCAACAAATTTTTTAATTGAATCAAAAATCAATTACAAAAATTAATAGTATCAATTACTTTTTTAATTGGATCAATTAATTTTTTAATAATGATACTATCATTTCTGTGATTGAAAACATTTCAATTTCAAAATCAATTGGATCAATTAGTTTCGTGATTGAATCATAAAATTTTTGTGTGTAATAACATCATGCACCAACTTTCAACCGGATCGGATGAAATTTCGATTTTTTAGAGGCTCCGGAAATCAAATCCGGGGATCGGTTTATATGGGGCTATATATAATTTTGGACCCATATTAACCAATTTTTTTATGGTTTTTAGAGGGCATATAGCAATATCGCGTATCGAATTTCAATAGGATCTGTTGAAATTTGCTTTTTAAAGCGGCTCCGGAAATAAAATCTGAGGGACGTTATATATGGGGCCATATATAATTATGGACCGATATGAATCAATTTTTGCATAACTGTTAGAGGGAATATATCAGCGTACCGCGTACCAAAGTTCAACCGGATCGCATATGGGCCAATTTTTTTTGGTTGTTAAAGGACAAATACTAAAGGGTGGTTAAATTGTAAGGGTCGATGTTGAATGTGAACCACACCTAAACGCCAAGTTTTTTCCGAATTCTATTTGACATTTCTCTATTTCAGACTTACTCAATTTGAACCATGGAGAGATACACAATCCTACAACGTGTTAAATGGTTCCAAGAAATGGCAACAGTGGATGATCAATTTTCGAAGAAAATCATCTTCAGTGATGAGGCACATTTTCACCTCAGTGGATTCGTCAATAAACAGAATTGCCGCATTTGGGCGAATGAGAATCCAAGAGTGATTGTCGAAAAACCAATGCACCCACAAAGAGTGACTGGTTGGTGCGGTTTATGGGCTGGCGGCATCATCGGGCCGTATATTTTCCAAAATGAGGCTTGTTTTGTTAGCGTGATTTCAAAAAGCGGATGGAGGAAGGACGGACGCACATTGCTATATCGACTTAGATTCTTCACACGAACCAGAATGAGAGTACTAACTTAGTCCTTCCATTTATAATTCGTCGAAATATTGACACAAGTATTGTCGTGAGGCTATTTTTTCTTTCGGAAAGTTTTTTCCTTGTCCAAAAAGTCCATAAACCTTTGAATGACAAAATGTTCTAAAGAAATAAAATTCTGACAAAATTTTCTATATAAAATAAAATTTTCTGTAGAAATAAAATTTTGAAAAAATTTTCTATAGAAATAAAATTTTGACAAAATTTTCTAAAGAAATAAAATTTTAACAAAATTTTCTATAGAAATTAAATTTTGACAAAATTTTCTATAGAAACTAAATTTTGACAAAATTTTCTATAGAAATAAAATTTTGACAAAATTTTCTATAGAAATAAAATTTTGACAAAATTTTCTATAGAAATAAAATTTTCACAACGTTTTCTACTAAAATAAAATTTTCTATAGAAATAACATTTTGAAAAAATTTTCTATAGAAATAAAATTTTGACAACATTTTCTAAAGAAATAAAATTTTAACAAAATTTTCTATAGAAATAAAATTTTGACAAAATTTTCTATAGTAATAAAATTTTGACAAAATTTTCTACTGAAATAAAATTTTAACAAATTTTTCTATAGAAATAAAATTTTGACAAATATTTCTATAGAAATAAAATTTTAACAAAATTTTCTACTGAAATAAAATTTTAACAAAATTTTCTATAGAAACTAAATTTTGACAAAATTTTCTATAGAAACTAAATTTTGACAAAATTTTCTATAGAAATAAAATTTAGACAATTTTTTCTGTAGAAATAAAGTTTTAACAAAATGTTCTACTGAAATAAAATTTGGACAAAATTTTCTACTGAAATAAAATTTTAACAAAATTTTCTATAGAAATAAAATTTTGACAAAATTTTCTATAGAAATAAAATTTTGACAAATTTTTCTATAGAAATAAAATTTTCACAAAATTTTCTAAAGAAATAAAATTTTGACAAAATTTTCTATAGGAATAAAATTTTGACAAAATTTTCTACTGAAATAAAATTTTAACAAAATTTTCTATAGAAACAAAATTTTGACAAAATTTTCTATAAAAATAAAATTTTGTCAAATTTTTACTTCAATTCTCCGCTTCTTTGGATCGAATTCAATACCAAAATCATTAGCGTAAAGACAAAATCTTTGGAACCGAGCATGATTTTTTTTCAGTGTACCATATAAACCAAATTGTAATTACTGTAGCCTCAAAGAACAGCAAATTTCTTCGGTTTGGTCCACCACTTTTATGTTATTTATTTTCAAATGTGTATTTAGTCGATTTGACACCTTTGATAACCACAAATCGCTCAAGTTTTAAATTTCATATGATTCTATAAATTTGTTATTTTTAATTGGAAAAGTTGGAAATTTGAGGTGCTCTTTTATTTTGTTTTTGAGGTTGCTAATGCTTGGGATAATAAATATTAAATTTCCCCACTGTCACCTTTTATCAATAGTTAATTGAGATATCTTAAAAATGTTTAAGTATTTTAGATTTGCATTTAGGCCAAAGGAAAGCTTTATTTCCTCTGGGCATTTATTAACTCAAATTAAGACCACTGCAGCCATTGCATCTCTTGATCGGGTAGAAGGGCCTCTATGATGGGTTAACCTGGTCAACAGCCTCAGCAATTGGACTAGCTTGTTGTTATTCAATCTGTTAACCACAATTTGATTACAGCGCTTTATATTTCACCTGTGGCAGCCTGTTCCAATGAATTCCAATAAATGAAATCATAGAAAAGTGGACAATTAAATAAACTGCATTAAAAAAATGCAAATGAGAAATTTAATAGTTGGAATGTGGTAAAGATGCGAATACCTAATTGTAAAAGCCAAGATAAACCATGAAATTTTGTGGCGCCATATGCCGCCATTGATGTTTGCATATGGGCAGAGTTTGAATCACGAAATTTAATGATAATTATAAAATATTTAATAGAATAAATTTTTAAAATTCAATTCAATTAATATTTAATTAGGAAATTTTTTGGTGATATTTTATTTTGTATGGAAATAAATAAGGCTAATAAGGATCTAAATTGAAAAAGTTTTTTTTTAATTCGACATATAACATTGATATAAATGCATTTAATTTTTACGTTTTTTTATGGGACAAAGGGTGCCATTGTTTTTTTAATGAATGTTCCACCTTTTATTGCGAGTGATACTTTTTGGGTCATAGGTTATTATAACCACATTAGGTTAAGGATAAAGTGGCAGTCCGATTAACCCTCTAATACCCAATCCCGTCTTTAGGCGGGCTTCATTAAATCAGCAAGCTTTTAGTAAAACACCCCTTAAGACAACAAAATTGGATAAAATAAAAAGAAAATTTTGTTAAAAGTATTCAAGAGGCTTTACGGCATATACTGAATTTTACCGTATAATTGTTATACCCTCCACCGTAGGATGGGGGTATATTAACTTTGTCATTCCGTTTGTAACACATTGAAATATTGCTCTAAGTATATATAAAGTATATATATTCTGGGTCCATGGTGAAATTCTGAGTCGATCTAAGCATGTCCGTCCGTCTGTTGAAATCACGCTAACTTCCGAACGAAACAAGCTATCGACTTGAAACTTGGCACAAGTAGTTGTTACTGATGTATGTCGGATTGTATTGCAAATGGGCCATATCGGACCACTTTTACGTATAGCCCCCATATAAACCGACGCTCAGATTTGGCTTGCGGAGCCTCTTGGAGGAGCAACCTTCATCCGATCCGGTTGAAATTTGGTACATGATGTTAGTATATGGTCTCTAACAAACATGCAGGAATTGGTCCATATCGGTCCATAATTATATGTAGCCCCCATATAAACCGATCCCCAGATTTGGCTTGCGTAGCCTCTAAGAGAAGCAAATGTCATTCGATCCAGCTGAAATTTGGTACATGGTGTAAGTATATGGTGTCTAACAACTACGCAAAAATTGGTCCACATCGGTCCATAACTATATATAGCCCCCATATAAACCGATCCCCAGATTTGGCTTGCGGAGCCTCTAAGAGAAGCAAATGTCATCCGATCCGGCTGGAATTTGATTGGGTTAGTATATGGTCTCTAACAACCATGCAAAAATTGGTCCACATCGGTCCATAATTATATATAGCCCCCATATAAACCGATCCCCAGATTTGGCTTGCGGAGCCTCAAAGAGAAGCAAATTTCATCCCATCCGGTTGAAATTTGGTACATAGTGTTAGTATATGGTCTCTAACAACCATGCAAAAGTTGGTCCACATCGGTCCATAATTATATATAGCCCCCATATAAACCGATCCCCAGATTTGGCTTGCGGAGCCTCTAAGAGAAGCAAATGTCATCCGATCCGGCTGGAATTTGATTGGGTTAGTATATGGTCTCTAATAACCATGCAAAAGTTGGTCCACATCGGTCCATAATTATATATAGCCCCCATATAAACCGATCCCCAGATTTGGCTTGCGGAGCCTCTTGGAGGAGCAAAATTCATCCGATTCGGTTCAAATTTGGAACGTGGTGTTAGTATATGGCCTCTAACAACCATACCGAAATTGTTCCATATCGGTCTATAGTTATATATAGCCGATCTCCAATCACACAAAAATTGGTCCATATCGGTTCATAATCATGGTTGCCACTCGAGCCAAAAATAATCTACCAAAATTTTATTTCTATAGAAAATTTTGTTAAAATTTTATTTCTATAGAAAATTTTGTTAAAATTTTATTTCTATAGAAAATTTTGTCAAAATTTTATTTCTTTAGAAAATTTGATAAAAATTTTATTTTTAATTAAAATTTTGTCAAAATTTTATTTCTATAGAAAATTTTGTCATAATTTTATTTCTATAGAAAATCTTGTAAAAATTTTATTTCTATAGAAAATTTTGTTAAAATTTTATTTCTGTAGAAAATTTTGTCAAAATTTTATTTCTATAGTAAATTTTGTCAAAATTTTATTTCTATATAAAATTTTGTCAAATTTTTATTTCTATAGAAAATTTTCTCAAATTTTTATTACTAAAGAAAATTTTTTTGAAACTTGGCACAGGTAGTTGTTATTGATGTATGTCGGATTGTATTGCAAATGGGCCATATCGGACCACTTTTACGTATAGCCCCCATATAAACCGACGCTCAGATTTGGCTTGCGGAGCCTCTTGGAGGAGCAACCTTCGTCCGATCCGGTTGAAATTTGGTACATGATGTTAGTATGTGGTCTCTAACTACCATGGAAAAATTGGTCCACATCAGTCCATAATTATATATAGCCCCCATATAAACCGATCCCCCGATTTGGCTTGTGTAGCCTCTAAGAGAAGCAAATGTCATTCGATCCAGCTGAAATTTGGTACATGGTGTAAGTATATGGTCTCTAACAACTACGCAAAAATTGGTCCACATCGGTCCATAATTATATATAGCCCCCATATAAACCGATCCCCAGATTTGGCTTGCGGAGCCTCTAAGAGAAGCAAATGTCATCCGATCCGGCTGGAATTTGATTGGGTTAGTATATGGCCTCTAACAACCATGCAAAAATTGGTCCACATCGGTCCATAATTATATATAGCCCCCATATAAACCGATCCCCAGATTTGGCTTGCGGAGCCTCAAAGAGAAGCAAATTTCATCCCATCCGGTTGAAATTTGGTACATAGTGTTAGTATATGGTCTCTAACAACCATGCAAAAGTTGGTCCACATCGGTCCATAATTATATATAGCCCCCATATAAACCGATCCCCAGATTTGGCTTGTGGAGCCTCAAAGAGAAGCAAATTTCATCCCATCCGGTTGAAATTTGGTACATGATGTTGGTATATAGTCTCTAACAACCATGCAAAAATTAGTCCACATCGGTCCATAATTATATATAGCCCCCATATAAACCGATCCCCAGATTTGGCTTGTGGAGCCTCTTGGAGGAGCAAAATTCATCCGATTCGGTTCAAATTTGGAACGTGGTGTTAGTATATGGCCTCTAACAACCATACCGAAATTGTTCCATATCGGTCTATAGTTATATATAGCCGATCTCCAATCACACAAAAATTGGTCCATATCGGTTCATAATCATGGTTGCCACTCGAGCCAAAAATAATCTACCAAAATTTTATTTCTATAGAAAATTTTGTTAAAATTTTATTTCTATAGAAAATTTTGTTAAAATTTTATTTCTATAGAAAATTTTGTCAAAATTTTATTTCTTTAGAAAATTTGATAAAAATTTTATTTTTAATTAAAATTTTGTCAAAATTTTATTTCTATAGAAAATTTTGTCATAATTTTATTTCTATAGAAAATCTTGTAAAAATTTTATTTCTATAGAAAATTTTGTTAAAATTTTATTTCTGTAGAAAATTTTGTCAAAATTTTATTTCTATAGAAAATTTTCTCAAAATATTATTACTAAACAAAATTTTGTCAAATTTTATTTTGAAAATAGAAAATTTTGTCAACATTTCATTACTATACAAAATTTTGTCAAGATTTTATTTCTATAGAAAATGTTGTCAACATTTTATTACTATAAAAAATTTTGTCAAAATTTTATTACTATACAACATTTTGTCAGAATTTTATTGCTATAGAAAATTTTGTCAAAATATTATTTCTATAGAAAATTTTGTCCAACTGAATTATATACCTATTTAATCGGCCTTTTTTGTTTAATATATACCCCGTATTGACTAACTTACAATTGAGAAGACGGTGTTAAGAAGTTTTAAGATACCTTGCCATCGACAAGTGTTACCGCAACCCAAGTAATTCGATTGTGGATGACAGTCTTTAGGACAAGTTTCTATGCAATCCATGGTGGAGGGTACATAAGATTCGACCTGACCGTATACTTGTTTCTTGTTTAGTTTTCTTCTTTTTGTGTCGTTAACATTGAATATTTAATCCGCTGGCAAAAAATTGGGGCATTAGAGGGTTAAGTTTCAGGCTCACTTAGACATTGTGATATATCCACCTTAAGACCATAATTTTTGAGACATTCTTGGGATTAGAAAAAATGCATTGGGCTGTGGAAAATTACAATTCAAAAATAAAAAGCTAAAGCCAAATTTAATTTACTTTGCAATAAAAATAAGCTAAATTTGGCATCAGTTCAACGATATTATATTTTTATTTTTTATGTTACTAAAGTTAGTCATTCAATTGTAAATAAAAATAAATGATAATCAAATTTTCATGTTGACGTCTTCTTTGCATATCCGTGATATCTCGGACGATGTAATGTCAAGGAAAGTCATAAGTCATCCATTTAAATGTATGCATTTGTAATAAATTCATAGAGTGAATTAAGTGATTAATACATATGTATGTATGTTTGAAGTAATTTTGCACTAAATCTATAGAATTATTTCAAAAAATTAAATTAATTGAATTAGACTATAATTGCAATCATATTGATAAGCTTTTGGTTTAATTAATATTTATTAATTTATTTCTTTTTCTATATATAAAATTCAAAGTACACACAAAAAAATTTCACGAAAATGTTTCCAATTAAAATTTTAATTGAGTTTTAAAAAATATGCAATTAAAAATTTAATTGATTCAACAAATTTTTTAATTGAAACAAAAATCAATCACAAAAATAATAGTATCAATTAATTTTTTAATTGGATCAATTAACTTTTTAATTGACCTTCAATTAATTTTTTAATTGATACTATCATTTCTGTGATTGAAGATATTTCAATTAAAAATTAATTGAATCAATTAATTTCGTGATTGAATCAGAAAAAAAATTTTTGTGTGTATGTATGTTTATTTGTTTGTATGTTCCGGGTAACCTCGGAAACGGCTGATCTGGTTTACTTTAAATTTTCGGAGAACGTCTAGGGTGATCATGTGTGGTGAAGATAGGATAACTCATTTTTTTCTATCTGGTTGGGGCGCAAACCTACCCTTGCCCGATCTTTTAAATTGGACCAAAATTCTCCGATTTGGGTGAAACTTTCAAGGAAGGTTTGTGATGATGTCTAGACAAAGATCCGCTACTTTATTTTTCGATATTTGGTCAGGCCACTCACTCGCTGACTCCCCGATTTTCCCCTTGTCCGACTTTTGTTAAAGTACAGTGAAAAAAAAACTAAAATTCTCTGATTTACACTAGATTTGCAGCGAACATGCGATGAGGTTATGAAATTAATATGGGTTATCTGACCTCCTGTAAGTATATACAGTCATACAATTAAACATTTCCAATTGTTATTAAATTAATATGGGGTACCTGTTTTTTTAATATTTGGTCGGGAAGAAGGGCCTCCTCTTAGCCTGTTTTTGGAAAATTGAGATTATGATTTGCTTGAAATTTTCAGGGAAGGTTGAGGGTGACATCTACCCAAAAATACGCTACATAATTGAAGAAAAGTTCCCAGATTTTCAGGTAAGGTTAAGGGTGCTGTCCACTTCTGTATTTGTCCATATTTGATCGGGGAAAGTGACGCCCCTTTAAAAAAAATAGAGCAAAATATAACATTCTCCGATTTACTAGAAATTTGTAGGGAACGTGGGAGAAGGTAATTACATTAATACAGGGTACATGATTTTTCGATATCTGTTTGGGGAAGGGGAATAGTGAAAATCTAAACATCGTCGTTTAGTCTTAAGATAATTCTGTATGTAAATAAATTGACACTTATATGGGTATTTATCATTAAAAATGAGTTCGGATAGTAACCTTGGACCGATCATTAATGTCAATTCTGTTACTCACCTTCGCTTGAGTTCAAACCACTTAAATATTATTCATATTAATGCTCAGAGCATTGCGCCTGGAAACAATTCGAGTAAAATTGATGAAATTCGGTTGATATTCTCAAGTGGAGTTTTTGATATTATAGGGGTATCAGAGTCTTGGCTGAAGATAGATATCTTGGATGCCGCAGTCAGAATAGATGGTTATCGTATCTTTAGGATGGATAGAACTGCAGGTCGAGGAGGGGGTGTTTGTTGTTTTGTGAAAACTTCTTTAAAGGCTAAGGTTATATATAAATTGGAAAACTATTGTGTTTCCGAGGGAATTTTTTTGGAGATTGGGACTGCTCGGGACCCTCACTTTTGGTAGGTGTTTTATACCTACCTTACGGCAATTTGGCAAGTTGTGAGGCTGCGATTGGAGACTTGACGTCTCGCTATGAACAGTCTGTTTTCGTAGGTAACTTTAACATTAATCTTTATGAGCATAGCATTGGGATTCGAGACTTATGTTCTCGATATGGCTTATCATTGGTACACAATTCCATTCCGACTCATTTCACTTATCATTCTAATAGATGTACTCTCATAGACTATTTCATTGTTAGTGATGCGCGGCTGGTTCGGACAAAGGGACAATTCCTTTTCCCATGCTTAAATTCGAACCATGCTGCAATATATATTGCATATGATATACCGAAGCATTTTGAATCAGATAGAATTGTTATACGTGATTACTCTCAACTTAATTTAGACGAATGTTTAGCTGATATTGCAGTGTCAGGGTTGGAAAGAATACGTCTCACCAATAACCCGGATCTTCAACTGCAGTACTTCAATGACATTGTATTGACCAATTTTGATAGGCATGTGCCATCTAGGGTTATTAGTGGCGTCAGGAACACGGGTTGGATGGAAGATAAGCATGTGAAGATAGCGGCTGAGTTTAGGGACCTCGCTTATAGGTCGTACATGGAAGATAGGAGCCAGGCTAATTGGAATGTGTATTGCAGATATAGGAATCGGCTGAAGAGGACTATAAGAAAATGCAGAGCAAAGTTTTATAGACGGCTGTTCTTGGCATCGTCTCCCAGAAATATGTGGAGAGAGTTGCGACATCTGGGCTATTTGGATGATTCCTTAGGGGCAGTTGAAGTGGATGTTGATTTGTGTAATGAATTTTTTACTATGCCTCCTTTGGAACACTCTCCATCTATTGCATTCGAGGATTATTTGGATTCTTCCTTTTCTGGGTTCTCCTTGAGGACTGTAGATGTCGATGATATCTGGTCTGCTATCTGCAGCATAAAATCTAATGCCGTCGGAAGTGATGGTGTTGCGTTGAAATTTATTAGGATGCTATTTCCGGGTATATCGCATCATAGCGCACATATATTCAACACGATTATTACCACTTCGACATTTCCGAGTCAGTGGACTTGTGCTAGGATTGTGCCTGTTCCCAAGATTCGATATCCGCAGGGGCCTTCTGACTTTCGGCCTATTAGCATACTCCCCGCACTCTCTAAAGTGTTGGAAGTAATTATAAATAACCAGCTCTCAGATTTCTTGTCGGAGAATAGATTGATTTCGGAATTTCAATCCGGGTTCAGGAAAGGGCACAGTACCACTACACTGATGGTTGATTTAGTTGATGATATACGGAGGAACTTAGACTGCAGAAATTTTACGGTATTGGTAAGTCTCGATTTTAGCCAGGCGTTTGACTCTATCAGTCATGAACTTCTCCTCAACAAAATGTACCAGTTTTACGGATTTTCTATTCCTCTTTGTCGCCTATGCAAATCCTTTCTTTCAGGTAGAAGTCAGTACGTTGAGTGTAATGGTTCCACCTCCCGCTTACGGAATGTATATCGCGGTGTTCCACAAGGCTCCATTTTAGGTCCTTTATTTTTCTCAATATATATCAATGATATATTTCAGGTTTTATCCTTTGGAAGGGCTCGGCTATATGCTGATGATTTGCAAATAGTTGGTAGTGGAGTGGAGTGCATCCAGTTCCAGGATCGGATGAATGATGAACTGGTGGCGGTGTCTACATGGTGTAGGGATAATTTTATTGAGGTTAATGCTGCTAAATCCAAGTGCATTACTTTTAATGGTTCGAATTTTTCTAGTTTGAATTTCTTTATTAACAATAGTGTTATTGACAAAGTTGATTGCATTAAGGTTTTGGGATTTTACGTTGATAATCGTCTTAATTTCGACAGGCATATAAATAAGGTGATTTCGAATATTACATTTCAACTACGCAGAATTTATAGGGCAGGATCAAGTCTCCCTTTTACTATACGAAGGCGCATAGGACTTGGTCTTCTAATGCCACATATTATGTATGGCCTGGAAGTATTTTCAGGAACCAGTTCGGGTAGCCTACATCGCCTCAAGGTTTGTTTTAATCGAATTATTCGATATATATACAATTTGAGGATGCATGACCATGTAACGAGCAGCTCTGTGGAACTTTTAGGGTGCACCTTAGAGAATTTTATTAAATTAAGGCTAATGATGTTGTTTTACAAGACAATGAAATATTGTAATCCATCCTATTTGATTGCACTTTTTGAATTTGGAGACTCGAATAGAACTCGCTGCTTGGTGGTTCCACGGTATCAGACATTAGTGATGCAGAGATCATTTCAGGTGAGAGTGGTAAGGTTGTGGAACACAATTGTTCCCTACGACAATAGGAATTTCTCCCTACCTTGTCATGAATATAGACGAATATTAATTTCGCGGCTTTAGAAAGAAAGGAAACAGAAAAATGTTATACACTGACATTAATGGTCGTCCAATTTAAAATGTTCTCTTATTATTTACCCATATTAGTGTCATTTATTTATTTACTGCATTTTGATATAATAATAGATGTCTAAGTAAACTATATATGGATTTGAATTTGTTATACCATAGTGTCTTTCTAAATTGTAGCTATGCATAATCATATTTGGCCTGTCCTTGACTTTTCGATTATGAAATAAAGATATATGAAATGAAATGAAATGAAATGAAATGAATTTATTGGGACCGTTGGGTATTTTGTTAAATTAATATAGGGTACGTGATTTTCCCATATCTTGTCGGGGAGGAGCACAGGAGAGGGTTTGCTTTTGTCCGACTTTTTGAAAATTAAAAGTAGGGGGTTGTGCATAAATGGGAACTCGGTACATAATTTTATGATTTTTGCATAGCTTTCTGACAGACATTTTTAAGTAAAAAAAACTAAATTTACATGAAATTGACAGGCAACGTAGAGGATGCTTCATTTTCCAGTACATGTTCGAGAAAGGCATGTTCTCCGTGTCCAACATTTTAACAAATGTTAATATGCTCAATATTTAAGTACTTTTCCTTTTTCCGATTTATTGGGCGGGACACATATGTAGATTCTTTGTATGTAGTTGAAATATGATACTTAATGTTTAGGTATGTTGAGGAGAAGGATACCTCCCTTGACAAACCATAGGAAATGTAGAGGAGGAGCCAACGATTTCAATACAGAATATAATTAAAACAAGTATATACAAAAGTAAGTTCGGCTGGGCCGAATCTTAAATACTCACCACCATGAATCAAACATAATAGTTTCCTTTGAAAATTTCAGAGGGGTTTGATGACAGATATTTTCCCAAGCAGATCAGTGCACCTTCTATACCCTCAATAAGTGAAATCGGTCTACGAGTATATGGAGGCCTTACCAAATGGACCGATAAAACTAAATCATATACACTTTGTTATGGGTCTAAAATACCAGTATATTTTCAATTTATGGCAAATCGGATAAATATTACAATTTCTAGAAACCCTGGAGTTAAATCGGGAGTTCGTTGTAATGGGGGCTATACCCAAACATGGAAGGATACAAACTTCGGATTCTAGAAGTCCAAGAAGTAAAATCGGGAGATCGGCCTATATGGGGGCTATATCAAAACATCGACCGATAATCACCATTTTCGGCACATCTCTTTATTTTTCTGGAATATCTCTAGATTTCCAATTTCAGGCAAATTGGGTAAAAACTTTGGATTCTAAAAGCCCTAAAAGTAAATTCGGGAGATCTGCCTATATGGGGGCACATCTCTTTATTTTCCTAGAATACCTCTACATTTCCAATTTCAGGCAAATTGGATAAAAACTACGGATTCTAGAACTCCAAGTAGTAAATCTGGAGATCGGTCTATATGGGGGCTATATCGAAACATGGTCCGATAATCACTATTTTCGGCATATCTCTTTATTTTCCTAGAATACCTCTAGATTTCAAATTTAAGGCAAATTGGGTAAAAACTTCGGATTCTAGAAGTCCAAGAAGTAAAATCGGGAGATCGGCCTATATGGGGGCTATATCAAAACATCGACCGATACTCACCATTTTCGGCACACCTCTTAAAGGTCCTAGAATACTTCTAGATTTCCGGTTTGAAGCAAATTGGGTGAAAATTACGGATTCTAGAAGAACAAGAAGTTAACTCGGGAGTTCGGTCTATATGGTTGCTATATCAAAACATGGACCGGTACTCACCATTTTCGGCATACGTCTTTAGGGTCCTAGGGTAACTCTAGATTTCCAATTTCAGGCAAATCGGATAGAAAATACACTTTCTAGAAGCAAAATCGGGAGATCGGTCCATATGGGGGCTATATCAAAATATGGACCGATAGGCACCATTTGCGGTACACTTTTTGATGGTCCTAAAATACCTCTAGATTTCCAATTTCAGGTAAATGGGATAAAAACTACAGTTTTTATAAGACCAAGACCTCAAATCGGGAGGTCGGTTTATATGGGGACTATATCAAAACTTGGACCTATATAGCCCATCTTCGAACTTGACTTGCCTGCAAGCAAAAGACGAAGCTGTGCCAAATTTCAGGACGATAGCTCCATTATTGAAGGCTGTAGCGTGATTACAACAGACAAACAGACGGAAAGACGGACATGCTTATATCGTCTTAGAATTTCTCCCTGGAATATATATGGCCCATTGAAATTAAACCCATTGAAGTTCCAAAAAACCGACAGCTCACCGATGGGCAAAAAAAGTTAGAATGGAAAGGGGAGCCACCGTGGTGCAATGGTTAGTATGCCCGCCTTGCATACACAAGGTCGTGGGTTCGAGTCCTGCTTCAACACCAAAAAGTGTTTCAACGGTGGATTGTCGCCCCTCAGTAATGCTGGTGACATTTCTGAGGGTTTCAAAGCTTCTCTAAGTGGTTTAACTGCAATGTGGAACGCCGTTCGGGCTCGGCTATAAAAAGGAGGTCCCTTGTCATTGAGCTTAACATGGAATCGGGCAGCACTCAGTGATAAGAGAGAAGTTCACCAATGTGGTATCACAATGGACTGAATAGTCCAAGTGAGCCTGATACATCGGGCTGCCACCTAACTTAACCTAACCTAAGAATATGCTTCGAAAGACGCAGCGATGCGGGCCGGGTTACGCTAGTCAACAATAAATTAGACTACAATAACATAAACAAATTTTACATAATATAAGTGAATTTGTATTTAACTTAATTATTTTAATTTAACTTAATTTTGTTCAATTTAAAGATTCTTTAGGTATTAAAATTTATTTCTATTTTTGACTGGTATCTTAAAACAACCTTTGATTTACTGTCACTTCTTAAAAGTGTTAATTATGATGTTTTTAATCGTCTGCTTCATTCATTTCACTAATTATTAATTTGAATTTATATTATCTGATTTTAAATTGATATTTTTTCGGATTAATAAAAACAATTTACCCGTCGTCTATAAATATAATAAGTTTGTTCTAGTAACCTTGTATACAATACATGATTTTGTGCTCAATATAGACACGAGAAATTTAATTTATTTTAATTCAATTTGTTGATCAAACTATGTATATTACTTATTTATATCAATTCACTAAATTAATTACTAATAAAATACAAAAAAAATATTATGTGTTTAAGTGTAAGGGTTCATAAAATAGGATAGTAGTTATTTCTTCCATAGAATTCTCTATTTTCATTGATAAATTTAATTGACTTTTTGATTCGAGTGTTTTGTGCTTTTAATGTGTAAGCTTTTTGTTTTCTCATCAGCTAGTTGGCAAGTCTACGACAATATAGATTGATGTCCAATAGATGGCGGTTTTGACAGATTCAATGTTATAGGTATTTACCAGGCGGTAGGTTGGTAGTATAAAAACAGTCGCTAGATGGCACACATGAAGAGGGTGATCAAAAGGTTTTAAAAGATTTCCACATTGTATAAATATGTTAAATGAATATTTTTAAAACATTTGATGGCTAATAATCGGAGCTTTTTTATAAGGAAGAGTTCTTCGTGAAATAATTGTTGAAACTTGGAATATTTTTGGAATTTTAGAACAGTCTAAATTAATTGGATATACCATCGAAGAGATATTTTAATTGTCTGAAACTCACTCGTATTCCAACGTTTATTCTTACTGGAAGTGTCATATTTTACCAATTTTAATATTTAAGGTTATCGATACTAAAGACAATAACAAAATAAATTGTTTGCACTCTTTGAAATAGCGTAATGAGAATATGTCGTCTTTATTCAACTACAATGCGACTATCTTATCAGTGGGAGTGAAATTTTAAAGCAAATATTTAAATATTTAAACCAGAGACAATGCCAAATGACCTATATGACATTTGCTGCAAGGCAAAATGACTTAAGTGATATTCTATACATGGGAAAGCCGATAGCTTTAGTTGCTAGTGCTTAAATATTTTTAATTTATTGTTATTTTTAGTTATAAATAATTGGAAATAAATAAATAAAAATACGAATTTAACACGCAGCTCCTTCAAAAAAAGGCATTTTTAAAGAAGCAAAGCTAGTTTAAAATCTGTCACCAATATAATTACAATTAGGATAAAAAGCTCATTTAACGAAGTTTTTCTATTTTCTATTTTTGGGAGAGGGACTTCAAATAAAAAATTAATTTCAAAAAGCAAAATACTTCTTATCTAAATCTTAGCCTATGTTAGGTTGAAATTGAATGCAAAAATATATTCTTTGTTGAACAATTATGAACAAATTTGTTTTTCTATCATAAGTATACCCTCCACCATTGGGTGGGGGTATATTAACTTTGTCATTCCTTTTCACGGATGAAAAAGACTGTTTTTCATATGTTTGGCTATAAACATTATATGTTTGGAAAACAAATTTTTAAACACAATATTTTTGAGTGCAAGCATATAATGTTCATAAACTAGCATAACATGTTTGGTACATATATGTTAATATGTTAGAACATATTATGTTTGGGACATAAAATGTTTTTAAATATAATATGCTTGGATGCAACATATATTAATTTAGAAATAGCCTATAAACATATATGTGTTTAGTAGCTTGGAGCGCTATTTAACAGGGAGCGATATTGAATTAAGTTGGTGGTTGTTGCTTGTTATTACAAAATTAACATTTTATTTTTCCTTGGGCAATTGATCAGCTACTTCTTTGATCCTTACAAACTGTGTGGTCCGCTGTTCGAATCCCCGTCCGGCAAAAGGTAAAATTAAAATAAAAAAAAATCATACAATTGAATAATTTCTTCTACAATGTTTGTATTACAGAAAAAGGTGCTAAGAACTAAAAAATCTCGTGGAAGTGAGAAAGATGTGGGGGAATATACAATTGGGCAGAAACAAAATTTTGAGCATTCAGGTCGAAAACCTATGTTGTTAGCACCTATATTACCTGTTTATTAGCACCTATATTACCTGTTTATTTTCATAATTCATTATGATTGTAACTAAATAAATAAAATTTTGAGCACTATATTGTTTGGGAGAATATTTTTTAAGCATATAATATTTTTGGGTGCAAAATGCTTCCAAACATATTATATGTCCACATAATAACATATTGTTTTTTAGAAGACAACATTATTGAACTTGGATGCAAAAATACAAAATGTTTGGAACTTAGACTACCCAAACATATATTGTTTAGACCAATATGCTTTCAAACATATTATATATTGGAAGAGATCAAACATATAAATGTTTGGGCAATACCCAAAAATGTATATGCTTGAAGCAAAATATGTTTGGGAGTATATGTTACAGAAGCGATTTTTTGTGAGCGTGTTGTAACACATCGAAATATTGCTCTAAGACCCCATAAAGTATATATATTCTGGGTCGTGGTGAAATTCTGAGTCGATCTGAGTATGTCCGTCCGACCGTCCGTCCGTCTGATGAAATCACGCTAAGTTCCGAACGAAACAAGCTATCGACTGGAAACTTGGTACAAGTAGTTGTTATTGATGTAGGTCGGATGATATTGCAAATGGGCCATATCGATCCACTTTTACGTATAGCCCCCATATAAACGGACCCCCAATTTTGGCTTGCAGATCCTCTAAGAGAAACAAATTTCATCCGATCCGGCTGAAACTTGGCACATGGTGTTAGTATATGGCCTCTAACAACCATGCAAAAATTGGTCTACATCGGTGTATAATTATATATAGCCCCCATATAAACCGATCCCTCGATTTCGCTTGCGGAGCCTCTAAGAGAAGCAAATTTCATCCGATCCGGCTGAAATATGGTACATGGTGTTAGTATATGGTCTCTAACAACCATGCAAAAATTGTTCTACATCGGTCCATAATTATATATAGCCCCCATATAAACCGATCCTCCGATTTGGCTTGCGGAGCCTCTAAGAGAAGCAAATTTCATCCGATCTGGTTGAAATTTGGTACATGATGTTAGTATATGGTCTCTAATAACCATGCAAAAATTGGTCCACATCGGTCCATAATTATATATAGTCCCCATATAAACCGATCCCCCGATTTGGCTGGCGGAGCCTCTAAGAGAAGCAAATTTCATCCGATCCGGAAATTTGGTACATGGTGTTAATATATTATCTCTAATGATCGTGCAAAAATTGGTCCACATCGGTCCATAATTAAATATAGCCCCCATACAAACCGATCGCCAGATTTGACCTCGGAAGTCTCTTGGAAGACCAAAATTCATCTGATTCAGTTGACGTGGTGTTAATATATGGCCTCAAACACCCATGCACAAATAGGTCGAAATCGGTCCATAATTATATGTAGTCCCCCATATAAACCGATCCCCAGATTTGTCCTCCGGAGCCCCTTGGAAGAGCAAAATTCATCCGATTCGGTTGAAATTTGGTACGTGATGTTAGTATATGGTATCCAACAACCCTGCAGGAATTGGTTCATATCAGTCCATAATTATATAGCCCCCATATAAACCTATCCCCAGATTTGACCTCCGGTGCCTTTTGGAGAAGCAAAATTCATCCGATCTAGTATTTAACAACCATGCCAAAAGTGGTCGATATCGGTCCATAATCATATATAAATCGATCCCGATATTTGGTTTTGGAGCAAATTTCATCCGAGTCAGTCTGTCGTAAAAGTTTTTACGCAATCCATGGTGGAGGATACATAAGATGCGGCCTGGCCGAACTTACGGCCGTATGTACTTGTTTTTTTTTCTATTTTAAAGAAATTTGTCGTTTATATTTTGTCTCCTGAATTTTGGGTTTATATTATATCAATATTTTTTCCATGTATTTGATATATAAATATTTTTTAAATATAAATATAAATATAATTATAAATATAAATATACATATAAATATACATATAAATATAATTATAAATATACATATAAATATAAATACAAATATAAAGATTTGACAATATCGTAGATGATTATTTGTATATTTGAAGTTTTTATCAACTATATTGATAGCATCCCAGCAAACAAATTGGAAGTTCTTCTCAAGGCACAACTTTAAAAGAACTTCCAAGAATGATCCCCCAAAGATGTTCTTTATTTTAACTGCACTGGAAGTTCATTTGATTCAATTTCTTTTTAACTCGCTTTTTTCATATTTTTAATGGCTAAATGTGTTTCAAATAGTAGGTTAAAAACAGATTAAGAATTAATAAAATGGTACAAAGTATTTAAATTTAGCCGAAAAAAATGCTAAATCCTTTGTAGAAAAATTTAGAATTTTTGAAAATATTTGATCACAAAAGTCCCAGACAAGCGTTATAATGCATTAAAAATCATAAAAATTTTTAAAAATTATTTATTTATCAAAATATCACAAAAATTTTTAATTCACATTCAAAACACTGGATTCGCCTCACACCTTAGGAAGTGATGCAAATTCAGTGCAGCGATTGTTGAAATGGTGGACATCCGTCCTATGACAAGCCCATGTTAAATTCATCGCTTATGCGTCAATTTGGCACCACTTCCGGATCCAAAAAAGAACATTTTCACTACTTTTTTGGCGACGCTTTTTTTGCTGGGATATTTTATTAATTTTTTTCAGTGTATTATTATAGCAAATATTACAATTTGACCAATTATATTTCTCGAGTGATCAAGCTAATTAAGTACGCTGCTTTGCTATTGTATGTTTTTTTTTCAGTTTTTACTTTTGTATTGCTTAATAACTAAAGCTCGGTTGAATTTTGAATAGAATTCTTTGTAATTTCAGTACAGTGGGTTCAAATTGTATTCAATTGATTAAAAGTCCATAAAATAGAGCAGAGAATGACAAACATAAGTTGTAGAAAGGCAAGGCACGAGTGTCTCTGGCAAAATTATCGCAGTACTACTCCTTTAGTCTATTAAACGATATCGATACACTCATCCAAAGTTCGGAAGGACATATCTATGGTTCGATCATTACTAAATTTTTGCTTAAATTAGACTAATGTCCATCTATAAAGAATTTCGCGACAATTAAGTATCTTCAAATTCTATGCCATCTCAGACCACTAAAGTCGGCAAAAAGGTGTTTGTCCTTAGAGCACGCAGAGAAGGAATATGATCACCTCAAACATGTTTCAAGAGCAAAATGTTATTTTTGTATGGTGACCATGTAACATGTTTGTCACTAAAATGTTATTTTCTCGTCAAATATAACCTGCTTGCCGAAATCAGATACATGATTTCCGAGAAAATAACATGGTTGCGAAAACCATGTTACATGGTCACCACCCAAAAAATAACATTTTGCTCTTAAAACATGTTTGAGGTGATCATATTCCTTTTCTGGGTGAGTTGAGAAATTCAACTTTAAAACGGGTATCTTTACATAAAAGGATATTCTTTTGAACTGAGGTCAATATATCCAAGAAATTCGGAAACATGACAACAATACTAGTAATTTTTCTATGGTTTTGTTCTTGTTCTAACAGAATGCAGAAAAAAATGTAATTATTCGGCCATACCTTAATTAGGTAAAAAATATATGAGTTTGTTCTGAAAATTTGATTCTTGAATTGTGACCAACTGCCCTTACGAAAATAATTGCTTTTTGGCCTATAATATCTGTCGAAGAGTGGCAACATATATAAAAAAAGAATCCGAAAAACTATCAGCCAGACGTTTTGTAGGAATGTCCATTTACTAGAGACGTCCAGTAGAAAAATGGCATCAAAATTGCATATTTTTCGTTGATTTTTTTATTATGTTTATATAATGCATTTCAGTGCCTTTGAAACAGGGCAAGGTTTTTTGTCAGTACAGGATTGTTGTGGGGTATCAAAAAGCTGCCTTCGCAGCATTTTCCTTTTTCACACTTGTTATAATAACCAAATATGTACCAAAATGGTTTCACCGCGATGTATTTCCTCCTGTTTCCCCCGCTGTGCCGCACTGTAAAAATAGAAAAATCAGACAATTTAGAGTTTTTTGATCTCAAATCTTAAGTAGATGAATATTATACTTCCTCTCGTTATTTGTTGCGCTCTCTCTCTCTCTCTCCATCCCTTGCTCGCTCCTTATACCACAATGCATCACTCACTCACCTCACTAATTGCTTAGATGAAAAGAAATTAAATGAATCTCTGGAAAAAATTAAAACTGCATATAAACACATCGTAAATTATGAAATGACTTGGACAATTTTAGTATATACATATGTGTTAGTCTATAAAAAAATAACTGTCATTTCAGTATTTAATGATGAAATATACATATATCCATATAAACTTTGTTGTTGTTGGCTTTAGTGTTATGGTGATGCTTGTCTATAGTGTATATTTGTTCTAAGCTTCATTTTGATATTATACTCTGAAGAGAAGATACAAATAAATTAGCACAAAATTTAGCTATAACAAAATTCACTCAACTTCAAATATGGTAAATACAGGTGTTGGTTGGTTTTATGATGATCCGTATTTGTAGTCAGTCCATATAACAAAAACAAAACACACACAAATCAACATGGTTGGTATGTTTGTATGTATGTTTGTTTATACCCGTAGAACGCAAGTTGAGACCTCAATAATAACAACAAAAACAACGAGTAAAACAATACAAATTCGTGAATAATGTTATCTCTCATTTTTTTCGGTTTGGGAGAGAGATATTAGGTGAATAGAGGTAAAAGCTGACTGTCAAAAGCTGTCATATCAAGTCAAAATATGTTCTTAGTTGTAGGTGTTTCATCGTGTAATACCCTACATTTCGATATTTCGAGTCCATAGAACTCTAAGATGAAAATCTCACTCATGTCAAAATAAATTTGTGATTCTGTTTGGTACCCATAAAATAATTTGTCGGAGATCAGAGTTGATAGACACTTCAATGGCTAAAAAATCTTCGTTACATTAGCGAAATTTGTCATTTTAACTGAGCCAACCTAATAATGAAACTATTTAATAATGAAACTATTCATTGTCATAATGAATAATGCTAATTATGTCAACGAAAAGTTTCATTGGTTAATTTTAATGAAATTGTTTAATTCGTATGGTAACCAAAAACCAGCAGCTTTCAACACCTAAAGGTCAGCCCGAGGACCCACTGTGGACCCACAAACTTGCAAAATAAGACAAAAACACCTCAGCTTTCACACAAAATTATGTTGATATCTTTATCCGATCAAAAGTTACAGAATTATTTTCAAAAAAAGCGATTTGGAACCATTGTGTGCTGCTTCATTTACAGTATTCCTGATTTGATGTTTTAGCTTCTAAAATTAAAAAGTCACTCACTCTGCCAGTATCATAATGAAACAGTTAGTATGACTCTCATTTCATGTTATAGGGTATTACCAATGCCTGTTGCAAACATTTCAATAAAAACGATACGTACACCTACACTAAGTAGGGGTGGCAAATCGCAGTAACTGAATTTGATGACAACTTCTAAATAACAAAAACAAAAAGCAACTGGCAAAATAACAACGATAAAAACAACAATTAGAAAATTTCATGAACGTTGTTTGTTTGCCGTTGCTGTTTTCTATTCGATCAGTTTACTTCCAAATGAGTTCACATACGGTGGTCGTACTCACTGGCACTCGGTAATTGTTTTGCCCGTCGAATTTATCAGATGTTAACTGCACACTCACGAAAAAGGTTAGACTTTGTTCGAGATGCGTTGCTAAGTAAAGATGGGTTGTGTTTTTAAGTTTTAAGATAACATTTAATATCTGTCAATGGAGTTATAGATAATATCATAGTTAGATATTAAAAAAAAGAAGAAGTGTCTTGAATACTTGCCTTGTATTACAAATAAAAGCAGATTGTTATCTAGGCTATGTGCCTTTAAAGTAAATAAAAGTGTGGGAGTGAGTGAAAGAAAGATATAGTGAGATAACAAAAAAAATATATATATATATTTAATTCTTTCTGAAGAATAAAATTAAATTGTATTTGTGTGTGCAAATAAATTTGTGAAACGTCATTTTATTGTATAAAGACATTGCTTCAATTGGAAACTAATGTCAATATTTACAAATGGCCATATCAACCTAATTGAAGAGTTTATTAAGAACTCCATAAGACAAAGAGAGAGAGATGGGAGAGTATACAAATATCTCATCTAGATAATTTACTACCCGACCCTATAGCAACACTGAGTAAGAGAGAGAGAGAGAGAGAGTGATATTTATTTCTGTGCCTATACATACGACTAAACTTGGAAACTAATGTCAATATTTACAAAAGTCACCTCAATCTATTGACGTATTTATTAAGAACTCCATAAGACAAAGAGAGAGATGGGAGAGTATACAAATATCTCATCTAGATTATTTACAACATAACCCCATAGCAACACTGAGTAATAGAGAGTGATATTTATTTCTTTGCCTATACATACAACTAAACTTTGGCATGTTTATCGATAATATACAAACAGAAATCAATAATATTGCCTTAATTTTTTTAATCTTCTTTATAAGCCTGCTTGGAAATACCATAATTTTTAAAAATTTTGTATTTTAGATTACTTTGATTGATTGTACTAAAGTGTAAATAAAAGACAATATAGATAAGGGCCCTTTATAGCTCGCCTGGGCAGTAAAAACAACTAAACACGTTTCTGTTGAAGATTAGCACAGGGATGAAAAGGCAAATTTTTTAAATTGTTCCAACGAGAATGAAAAAGTGTACTTTTTGGGTTCAAATTGTACTAACATTTTTAAAGCAATGGCTTGGAAATAAACACCGATTACACAGAAAAAAATTTTCCGCTAAATTTAACTTATTTTTATTGAAAAAGAAAAAATAATTTGTAGTTAAATTTTATTATTTTTATCGAAATTTTCCACAACTTAATGAAATCTTACTTTTTTTAAGTATGTCTCAAAAATTTTATGAACAAAACGTTAGTATAAAGTTCAATGACCGTACACATAAGTTCAATTGAACTAAAACAAATGAAAATTTTCGTACGATTCCCAAAAATAGTAAGAATGAACTACTGTATGGTTAAAATGGTCATGATTTGGCGCCAATGATTTTCTTCGTTAGTTATCTTTTTCTTCTATGATATGATGTAATTTCGTGAACTGCAGTTAAAAAGTACAACAGGGCATTAAAATTTCCTGGTTTTAACAACGCTTTGTGGAAATCTCAAAATGTGGAGTAGAGTTTAGTTCAATTTTCGTGGGTGGTAGTTCATTCTTCCTATAAAACAGTTCACTTTTTTCGGTGTACCAGATTGCAATAAAAGATGTGAAGAAGATAATTTATATTGGACAAAAATATTATTATTATAAATTGCCGCTGCGAGTTCTACACATGGTGACAATCGTAGCTAGAATTCTACCACAAATTGTAGGGTTTTTACTCTTTGGTAGAATACTTGATGTTCTGGTAGGTACTTCACAAATTTTGAGAATTTTGAAAAATTTTCTATAGAAATAAAATTTTGAGAAAATTTTTTAGAGAAATAAAATTTTGACAAAATTTTCTATAGAAATAAAATTTTGACAAAATTTCTATAGACATAAAATTTTGACAAAACTTTCTATAGCAATAAAATTTTTTGAAAATTTTCTATAGAAATAAAATTTTTACAAAATTTTCGATAGAAATAAAATTTTGACAAAATTTTCTATAGGAATAAAATTTTGACAACATTTTCTATAGAAATAAAAGTTTGACAAAATTTTCTATAGCCATAAAATGTTGACAACATTTCCTATAAAAATAAAATTTTGAGAAAATTTTCTATAGAAATAACATTTTAACAAAATTTTGACAAAATGTTCTATAGAAATAAAATTTTGAGAAAATTTTCTATAGAAATAGAATTTGAGAAAATTTTCTATAGAAATAAAATTTTTAAAAAATTTTCTATAAAAATAAAAATTTTACAAAATTTTTTTATAGTAATAAAATTTTGACAAAATTTTCTATAGAAATAGAATTTTTTGAAAATTGTCTATAGAAATAGAATTTTGAGAAAATTTTCTATAGAAATAAAATTTTTACAAAATTTTCGATAGAAATAAAATTTTGACAAAATTTTCTATGGAAATAAAAGTTTGACAAAATTTTCTATAGAAATCAAATTTTGAGAAAATTTTCTATAGAAATAAAATGTTGAGAACATTTTCTATAGAAATAATATTTTAACAAAATTTTCGATTGAAATAAAATTTTGACAAAATGTTCTAAGGAAATAGAGTTTTGAGAAAATTTTCTATAGAAATAAAATTTTGACAAAATTTTCTATAGAAATAAAATTTTTACAAAATTTTCGACAGAAATAAAGTTTTTACAAAACTTTTTTATAGTAATAAAATCTTGACAAAATATTCTATAGAAATAGAATTTTGAGAAAATTTTCTATAGAAATAAAATTTTGAGAAAATTTTCTATAGAAATAAAATTTTGACAAAATTTTCTATGGAAATAAAAGTTTGACAAAATTTTCTATAGAAATAAAATTTTGAGAAAATTTTCTATAGAAATAAAATGTTGAGAACATTTTCTATAGAAATAATATTTTAACAAAATTTTCGATTGAAATAAAATTTTGACAAAATGTTCTAAAGAAATAGAGTTTTGAGAAAATTTTCTATAGAAATAAAATTTTGACAAAATTTTCTATAGAAATAAAATTTTTACAAAATTTTCGACAGAAATAAAGTTTTTACAAACCTTTTTTATAGTAATAAAATCTTGACAAAATATTCTACAGAAATAGAATTTTGAGAAAATTTTCTATAGAAATAAAATTTTGACAAAATTTTTTATAGAAATAAAGTTTTTACAAAATTTTCGATAGAAATAAAATTTTGACAAAATTTTCTATGGAAATAAAAGTTTGACAAAATTTTCTATAGCCATAAAATGTTGACAAAATTTTCTATAAAAATAAAATTTTGAGAAAATTTTCTATAGAAATAAAATTTTGACAAAATTTTCGTTAGAAATAAAATTTTTGCAAAATTTTTTTATAGTAACAAAATCTTTACAATAAGTTTTATAGAAATAAAATTTTAAAAAAATTTCTATTGAAATAAAATTTTGAGAAAATTTTCTATAGAAATAAAATTTTGGGAATATTTTCTATGGAAATAAAATTTTGACAAAATTTTCTATAGAAATAAAAGTTTGACAAAATTTTCTATAGCCATAAAATGTTGACAAAATTTTCTATAAAAATAAAATTTTGAGAAAATTTTCTATAGAAATAAAATTTTGACAAAATTTTCGTTAGAAATAAAAGTTTGAGTAAATTTTCTATAAAAATAAAATTTTGACAAAATTTTCGTTAGAAATAAAATTTTGCAAAAATGTTCTATAGAAATAAAATTTTAACAAAATTTTCTATAGAAATAAATTTAAAAAAAAATTTCGATTGAAACAACATTTTGACAAAATTTTCTTAGAAATAGAATTTTGTGAAAATTTTCTATAGAAATAAAATTTTGACAAAATTTTCTATAGAAATAAAATTTTTACAAAATTTTCGATAGAAATAAAATTTAACAAAAAAAAAATTGTAGTAATAAAATCTTGACAAAAATTTTTATAGAAATAAAATTTTGGGAAAAATTTCTATTGAAATAAAATTTTGACAAAATTTTCTATGGAAATAAAATTTTGAGAAAATTTTCTATAGAAATAAAATGTTGAGAAAATTTTCTATAGAAATAAAATTTTGACAAAATTTTCTATAGAAATAAAATTTTGAGAAAATTTTCTATAGAAACAAAATTTCGACAAAATTTTCTATAGAAATAAACTTTTGACAAAATTGTCTATAGAAATAAAATTTTGACAAAATTTTCTATAGAAATAAAATTTTGACAAAATTTTCTATAGAATTAAAATTTTGGCAAAATTTTCTATGGAAATAAAATTTTGACAAAATTTTCTATAGAAACAAAATTTTGACAAAATTTTCTATAGAAATAAAATTTTGACAAAATTTTCAATAAAATAAAATTTTGACAAAATTTTCTATAGAAATAAAATTTTGACAAGATTTTCTATAGAAATAAAATTTTGATAAAATTTGTTTATAGTAATAAAATTGTGACAAAAATTTCTATAGAAATTAAATTTTCGAGAACATTTTCTACAGAAATAAAATTTTGACAAAATTTTCGTTAGAAATAAAATTTTGCAAAAATGTTCTATAGAAATAAATTTTTAACAAAATTTTCAATTGAAATAAAATTTTGACAAAATTTGCTATAGAAACAGAATTTTGAGAAAATTTTCTATAGAAATAAAATTTTGACAAAATTTTCTATAGAAATAAAATTTTTACAAAATTTTCGATAGAAATACAATTTTTACAAATTTTTTTTTAGTAATAAAATCTTGGCAAAATAGAAATAAAATTTTGACAAAATTTTCTATAGGAATAAAATTTTGACAACATTTTCTATAGAAATAAAAGTTTGACAAAATTTTCTATAGCCATAAAATGTTGACAACATTTCCTATAAAAATAAAATTTTGAGAAAATTTTCTATAGAAATAACATTTTAACAAAATTTTGACAAAATGTTCTATAGAAATAAAATTTTGAGAAAATTTTCTATAGAAATAGAATTTGAGAAAATTTTCTATAGAAATAAAATTTTTAAAAAATTTTCTATAAAAATAAAAATTTTACAAAATTTTTTTATAGTAATAAAATTTTGACAAAATTTTCTATAGAAATAGAATTTTTTGAAAATTGTCTATAGAAATAGAATTTTGAGAACATTTTCTATAGAAATAAAATTTTTACAAAATTTTCGATAGAAATAAAATTTTGACAAAATTTTCTATGGAAATAAAAGTTTGACAAAATTTTCTATAGAAATCAAATTTTGAGAAAATTTTCTATAGAAATAAAATGTTGAGAACATTTTCTATAGAAATAATATTTTAACAAAATTTTCGATTGAAATAAAATTTTGACAAAATGTTCTAAAGAAATAGAGTTTTGAGAAAATTTTCTATAGAAATAAAATTTTGACAAAATTTTCTATAGAAATAAAATTTTTACAAAATTTTCGACAGAAATAAAGTTTTTACAAAACTTTTTTATAGTAATAAAATCTTGACAAAATATTCTATAGAAATAGAATTTTGAGAAAATTTTCTATAGAAATAAAATTTTGACAAAATTTTCTATGGAAATAAAAGTTTGACAAAATTTTCTATAGAAATAAAATTTTGAGAAAATTTTCTATAGAAATAAAATGTTGAGAACATTTTCTATAGAAATAATATTTTAACAAAATTTTCGATTGAAATAAAATTTTGACAAAATGTTCTAAAGAAATAGAGTTTTGAGAAAATTTTCTATAGAAATAAAATTTTGACAAAATTTTCTATAGAAATAAAATTTTTACAAAATTTTCGACAGAAATAAAGTTTTTACAAACCTTTTTTATAGTAATAAAATCTTGACAAAATATTCTACAGAAATAGAATTTTGAGAAAATTTTCTATAGAAATAAAATTTTGACAAAATTTTTTATAGAAATAAAGTTTTTACAAAATTTTCGATAGAAATAAAATTTTGACAAAATTTTCTATGGAAATAAAAGTTTGACAAAATTTTCTATAGCCATAAAATGTTGACAAAATTTTCTATAAAAATAAAATTTTGAGAAAATTTTCTATAGAAATAAAATTTTGACAAAATTTTCGTTAGAAATAAAAGTTTGAGTAAATTTTCTATAAAAATAAAATTTTGACAAAATTTTCGTTAGAAATAAAATTTTGCAAAAATGTTCTATAGAAATAAAATTTTAACAAAATTTTCTATAGAAATAAATTTAAAAAAAAATTTCGATTGAAACAACATTTTGACAAAATTTTCTTAGAAATAGAATTTTGTGAAAATTTTCTATAGAAATAAAATTTTGACAAAATTTTCTATAGAAATAAAATTTTTACAAAATTTTCGATAGAAATAAAATTTAACAAAAAAAAATTATAGTAATAAAATCTTGACAAAAATTTTTATAGAAATAAAATTTTGGGGAAAAATTTCTATTGAAATAAAATTTTGACAAAATTTTCTATGGAAATAAAATTTTGAGAAAATTTTCTATAGAAATAAAATGTTGAGAAAATTTTCTATAGAAATAAAATTTTGACAAAATTTTCTATAGAAATAAAATTTTGAGAAAATTTTCTATAGAAACAAAATTTCGACAAAATTTTCTATAGAAATAAACTTTTGACAAAATTGTCTATAGAAATAAAATTTTGACAAAATTTTCTATAGAAATAAAATTTTGACAAAATTTTCTATAGAATTAAAATTTTGGCAAAATTTTCTATGGAAATAAAATTTTGACAAAATTTTCTATAGAAACAAAATTTTGACAAAATTTTCTATAGAAATAAAATTTTGACAAAATTTTCAATAAAATAAAATTTTGACAAAATTTTCTATAGAAATAAAATTTTGACAAGATTTTCTATAGAAATAAAATTTTGATAAAATTTGTTTATAGTAATAAAATTGTGGCAAAAATTTCTATAGAAATTAAATTTTCGAGAACATTTTCTATAGAAATAAAATTTTGACAAAATTTTCGTTAGAAATAAAATTTTGCAAAAATGTTCTATAGAAATAAATTTTTAACAAAATTTTCAATTGAAATAAAATTTTGACAAAATTTTCTATAGAAACAGAATTTTGAGAAAATTTTCTATAGAAATAAAATTTTGACAAAATTTTCTATAGAAATAAAATTTTTACAAAATTTTCGATAGAAATACAATTTTTACAAATTTTTTTTTAGTAATAAAATCTTGGCAAAAATTTTTATAGAAATACAATTTTGACAACATTTTCTATTGAAATAAAATTTTCTATAGAAACAAAATTTTGACAAAATTTTTTTATAGTAATAAAATTTTGACAAAAAATTTCTATAGAAATTAAATTTTAAGAACATTTTCTATAGAAATAAAATTTTGGCAAAATTTTCCATGGAAATAAAATTTTGACAAAATGTTCTATATATAGGTCAACCGTTTTTCTACAGAAATATATTTTTTAAAAGTTAAGATTCGGGTTCTGGTCTCGGCTAACTGTGCTGGATATTTTAATTTCAATTTCAGCTTCACACACTTGTGTCTCTTAATATTCATGCCGCATATAATTGGCTACAGTCGTTTTAGCCATATCAGTATTTCAATTCACAAAAATTTTGCTTAATTAGCACTTATGCCAAGAAAAGAACAAAACAATTGCTAAGTGTTTGTTGTTACTTCTATGACGACTTTTTTTACACAAAGAAACAAATTGCAAAAGTAACAAAAAAATGGAAAACTTTAATAAAACTTGCTTGTTAAATAAAGGCATGTGCATATGGCGAATAACCTACTCAAGGAAAAAACATTGGGGGAAGAACTCGAGTAAGGTGTGCAAATATAATTAATCTATATTAACATTTTTTATCGCAAAGAAAATAAACACAAATACATAGTAACATACTTCAGCTCAAGTACACCATAAAAGTAAAACCAAAAAGGTCTGATAACAAAAAATTTTTTCGTTGTAGAAAAAAAAAAAACTAATACCTTAAAATATGAAAAATTTAAAAAGAGCAGTGTAGATATAGATAAAAAAATTGCTGATTGAACTTTAATTTTAGTGGGAACTAAGAAAAATATTTGCCTTGTTAACAAATTGAACAAATTTGTAAATAAAAAATCCAAAAACAAAACTTTAGGTTTATGATAGTTTCTTTCTGTAGAGATATTTATCTTATCATCTTTCCAAAAATCTTTTTTGTCCATTATCTTGGTGATGGCTGAAGTTTTCTGATCAACTGTCTTCTGTTTTCTTTTGAGGAAATAATAATTTTTTCTTTCCATAATCACATATTAGCGATATTTCAGTTATCTCTTAATAACAAAAGTCATTTGTTTCCAACTTCTAGCCTCTGTGTGCTGATTTATTGTAAAGAGAAAATAATTTATCCAACAATGAGGTTTTATATTGCAAAAAAAGATATGGGGAAAAGACAAAAATGGGGAAAATATTTTATGCATCTGATAGAGTCTATCTTAAAATAATGATGCATGGGTTTTATTTACCCAGCAAAAAATTTGGGCATGTCATTTGATGTTATGTCGGAAATAACATACGACTTTGGAATCAGTTTAGATTTTTTCGAATTCGCTACCTTTGACACGAAATATGCCAATCATACGGACGACAAAGCCATTGCGCCAACCTTACTCTCCAAAAATCCGCAGGCGCATAAGTCCAAAGGATTGAGATCCGGAGATTTTGTTGGCCATTGTGCGGAACCTCCTTTTTAAGCCATTCTTTGGTGAAGCGCGCTGAGTACTGTTCCATGGTCCGAATGTCCATGGTTCGAAATATTTGTCTGCCCAGGGTTTGATTACTTTCTTTAGGACATTTTTCGGATAATATTCGGTGTTTATTTTGACCTCTAGGTCGATGAAGACGAGCGTGAAGCGACCATCGGCAGCGCTTGAGTCTAGGTTAGGTTAGGTTAGGTGGCAGCCCGATCTATTAGGCTCACTTAGACTATTCAGTCCATTGTGATACCACAGTGGTGAACTTCTCTCTTATCACTGAGTGCTGTTCGATTCTATGTTAAGCTCAATGACAAAGAACCATCTTTTTATAGCCGAGTACGAACGGCGTTCCACATTGCAGTGAAATCAGTTAGAGAAACTTTGAAACACTCAGAAATGTCACCAGCGTTACTGAGGTTTGGTCGAAACTGGGTTTGAAACCACGACTCTGTGTATGCAAGGCGGGCATGCTAACTAGAGGTCTGCATCGAATAACTTTTCACTACATGTATGCAATTCGCTGTCGAATATAGTACATACACTGTCTTTCATTCAGAGCGCAAGTAGTGAAGTGAAGAGAACACTTGCTTGTCAAATACCACCAACAATATGTGTTCCGAAAAAAAGGAACAATAAAAATGTAACTACTTGAGAAAAAGTACAACATGGATTCTCTTCACTTTACGTGGTACCACAAGTATTTCTCAGTTATGTGCGAGGCAAAACTTTCCATTATTATTAATCACATATTTCACATATTTCATATATTTATGTATGTCACACCCTTACCTTAACGTTTGCCGTTCTCTATAATAAACAAAAGCATATATTATGGAGAGTAACTGTTTTTTTGTATTTCTGAAACTGCACGTGGTACATGGAGTACTCTATGAAGTTTTGTTCTCGTAACATACTCGACGTGATCACTCTGAGTACACTTCAATAAGAGAGAAAGAGGAATATGTGTTTGTTGGTCGTGAAGACATCAGACTCTGATGGTCAGAGTAGTAACAAGAAGTTACTCGTGGCTTTTGGTGTTCATCAAAATGTGTACCAATAGTTTTGCGAATCTCTCAAATAGATGTACTCATGTAGCAAGTACACGTGTACTCTGCATTTACAAATGGAATTGTGCAGACCTCTAATGCTAACCATTGCATCACAGTGGCTACCCTTTCCATTCTAACTTTTTTTGCGCATCGGTAAGCTGTCGGTTTTTGGAACTTCAATGGGTTTAATTTCAATGGGTCATTTTTCAATATGTGCTGCATTCATTCTCGTGATATGTTCAGCTCTACAGCAAATTTTCTACAACCATGGCGTTGATTTCGATAAAATCAATTTTCGGGGCATTTCTGGTGTTGTTACCGTTTGCGTTCATTTTTGAACGAGATGCAACACTGTCAGTATCACGTATGAGAAACAAAATATTTATTTACATTCAAATGCTGGAGCAGTGTTGCCAATATTGGGGATTTTTTCGTGGATGGGGAAGAAATTGATTAATATGGGGACTTGGTGGGGGATTTGGTGGGGAATTTTCATAAATTGTGGGGATATTTTAGAAATAGTTTCGGTATAATAAATTAGGTTTACATGAAATTCTCTTTATTTCTACATTATTAAAAAAAAGAAGGAAGGACACTGTCATAGCTTCTGGATACAGGACCTCTCACAATACAATAAATAAATAATAACATTTGGCCAACACTATCATTAAAGCGAAAATACAATGGGGAAAAAAGTAGTGTAACACTAAGGCAAAATATGTTTTCCGAAACGAACTCGTCCTAAGATATTTTACTACAATTGTGAAATCATTTCGTGAGGACTCAGGCATCACTGTTGCCCACTCAACTCAATTCCATAACTTTATTTCTCCATGCAATAGATCAAAATGATTTTGTAAGCTAGTAAACAATGAAATGAACTGTCCCTCAAATAAATATGTCAGCTGTCAGACGAGCTGTTTAGAAATGATAGCGATCCGGATTTGGTTGCAATACATCATAGCAAAAAAAAAATTGGAAGTTTTTCTAAAGGCACAACTTTAAAAGCACTTCCAAAAATGTCCTCCCAAAGAGGTTCTTTATTTTAACTGCATAGGAAGTTCATTTGATTCGATTGGTTTTTTCATATTTTTAGTGGAAAGTTATTTTTTTTGTTTGAAATAGGTTAAAAACAGGTTAAGAATGAATAAAATGGTACAAATTTTTAAATTTTGCCAAAAAAAAAATGCTATATCCATGCTAGAAAAATTGCGAATTTTTGAAAATGTTAGAAGTCAAACGTTCCAGACAAGCATTGAACTGCATTAAAAATCATAAAAAAATTTTTAATATATTTTTTTTTATCAAAATATCACAAAATTTCTTAATTCACATCCAAAAGACTGAATTCGCAATCTTTTGAATTCAGTGCACCGACTGTTGAAATGGTGGACATGACACAAAAGAAATTAGAAAGAATTGCGACAACGCTGATGACCATGCATCTGCTAGTCGCTAACATATTTTACGAACTGTTTCTGAATAGAGAAGTAAGTCGGGGCCTAAGGCCAAAATTTCTGGCTGGCACATTTTAATGTAATCTCGGATATTAGTACTTTGACCAGGGAGCGATTTAGAATTCGATATGAAGCTTGAAATCAGCTAACATATATCACTATTTCTTCCATTTGCATGCATAGTGCATGCATGGTGTTTGATTAAGACCCTTGAAAATTTTCTTTGTAATTCAATAAAGTTGTTTTGTTTTTTTTTGTGCTAATAATGTTTGTTTTGTAAGGAACGATAAATAAATTTTAAAACAATAGTGTCGACTTTTACACTATGAGTCATTATATGATAGCAACACTGTTTGTTTTTTAATGGAATAATAAAATTGTATCTCAACAAACATAAAGGAAATAAAAATAAAATAAATCGTACAATACGGGAAAGATATTACAAAAAAAAAATATCAAACTTGAAAAGTCTTACTCACATTATACGAGAGACAGAGAGAGAGAGTTGGATATAAATTTACAGAACTTAACATTTATAATGAGAGAATTGTGTACTAAACAAAAACAAACACACGCCTTCTTCATAATAAAGATATTTTGAGAAAGCAAACCAATTTCAAATCTAGGTTTAAAAACAAAATTAAATTACAATACAAACCCCATTTATCGAGTTGCCCACTTATCTATAGTTATTTAAAAAGCTATTCAAGAAATGATAAATCCCATTGTGGAATTCACAATTATAATATACATTTAAACGTAAAAACAAATATATACGGCCGTAGTTTCGGCCAGGCCGTATCTTATGTACCCTCCACCATGGATTGCTTAGAAACTTCTACTAAAGACTGTCTTCTACTAAAGACTGTCTGTACTGTGGGTTGCGGTAACACTTGCCGATGGCAAGGCATCTTAAAACTTCTTAACATCATCTTCTAAATTGTAAGTTAGTCCATGCGGGATATATAGTAGACAAAAGAAAGGTCGATTAAATACGTATATATTCAGTTCTTTACCGTTATATATAGGGAAGAAATATGAGCTTTTGTGTGGCAATTATAGAGGCAGAATTGAAATATGGGGGCTATATACAATTATGAACACGAGTCTACCAAAAATGGCAGATTTTTTTTTACTGTTTGGTAGATTGGTAGAATTCTTGATGTTTTGGAAGATTTTGCAAAATATTCCTCTCCAACTATAAAATGCTTCATAAAATTCTGACAAAATTTTCTATAGAAATAAAATTTAGACAAAATTTTCTATAGAAAAAAAATTTTGACAGAATTTCCTATAGAAATTATATTTTGACAAAAATTCCTAAAGAAATAAAATGTTGACAAAATTTTCTATAGAAATATAAAATTTTGACAACATTTTCTATAGAAATATAAAATATTGACAAAATTTTCTATGGCAATAAAATTTTAGTAGATTATTTTTGGCTTGAGTGACAATCGTGATTTTTCTGTGATTGGGGATCGGTTTACTTGGGGGCTATATATAATATAGATCGATACGGACCAATTTTGGCATGATTGTTATCGGCCATACACTAGCGAAATGTACCAAATTTCAACCAGATCGGATGAATTTTGTTCCTTCAAGAGGCTCCGAAGGTCAAATCTGGGGATCGGTTTATATGGGGGCTATATATAATTATGAAACGATATGGACCAATTTCTGCATGGTTATTAGAGACCATATACTAACACCACGTACTAAGTTTCAACTGGATCGGATGAATTTTGCTCCTCCAAGAGGCTCCGGAGGTCAAATCTGGGGATGGGTTTATATAAGGGCTATATATAATTATGGACCGATATGGACCAATTCTGACGTGGTTGTTAGAGACCATATACTAACACTACGTACCAAATTTCAACCGGATCGGATGAAATTTGCTTCTCTTAGAGGCTCCGCAAGTCATATCTGGGGATCGGTTTATAAGGGGGCTATATATAATTATGAACCGATATGGACCAATTTTTGCATGGTTGTTAGAGACTATATACCAAGACCACGTACCAAATTTCAACCGGATCGGATGAAATTTGCTTCTCTTAGAGGCTCCGCAAGTCATATCTGGGGGCTATATATAATTATGAACCGATGTGGACCAATTTTTGCATGGTTGTTAGAGACTATATACCAACACCATGTTCCAAATTTCAGCCGGATCGGATGAAATTTGCTCCTCTTAGAGGCTCCGCAAGCCATATCTGGGGATCGGTTTATATGGGGGCTATATATAATTATGAACCGATGTGGACCAATTTTTGCATGGTTGTTAGAGACTATATACCAAGACCACGTACCAAATTTCAACCGGATCGGATGAAATTTGCTTCTAGAGGCTCCGCAAGCCAAATCGGGGGATCGGTTTATATAGGGGATATATATATATAATTATGGACCGATGTGGACCAATTTTTGCATGGTTGTTAGAGACCATATACAAACATCATGTACCAAATTTCAGCCAGATCTGATGAAATATGCTCCTCTTAGAGGCTCCGCAAGCCAAATCTGGGGGTCCGTTTATATGGTGAACCGATATGGCCCATTTGCAATACCATCCGACCTACATCAATAACAACTACGAATACTTATGCCAAGTGTCAAGGCAATAGCTTATTTCGTTCGAAAGTGCGTGATTTTAACAGACAGACGGACGGACGGACGGACATGCTCAGAATTTCAGAATTTCACCACGATCCAGAATATATATATATATACTTCATGAGGTCTTAGAGCAATATTTCGATGTGTTACAAACTGAATGACAAAGTTAATGTACCCCGCATCCTATGGTGGAGGGTATAAAAATATATATGGATACAAAATTATTAAATCAAATGGATGCAAAATGATCGAAATAAATCTTTGAAGCAGCCTCGAAGAGTCCATATCTCAGTTTTGAAAATTTTAAAATTATTTCTTTTCATTAAAATATCTAATGTGGGGCCATTTTACAATATTAGGATTGGTTTAGAACAGCGTTGCCAGAATTGTTTCCCCAAAACCAAATAGCTAAAAGCCAGAAAACAAGGTACACTGAAAACCTGATACTACATTTAACTTATTTTTATTGCAAAAAATAAATTTTTTTTTTTGAGTTAAATTTTATTCCTTTTTCGAAAATTTCCACAGTCTTATGAAATTTTCCGTTTTTGTAAGTATGTCTCAAATATATTATGAACTAAACGTGAGTATAAAGTTCAAATGTGAACTAAAGAAAAAGAAAATTTCCGTACGATTTTCCAATAAAGTTAGAATGAACAACTGTACGGTTAAAATGACCTTCATTTGTTCATTTTGTCTTCTATGAGAGGGTGTAATTTCGTGAATTGCAGTTAAAAAGTACACCAGGGCATTAAATTTTCCTGATTTTAACAACGCATTGTGGAAATCTCAAAATGGGGGAACAAGTTACTTAAGTTTTAGCGCAAGTTAGTTCATTCTTCCTATATAACAGTTTACTCTGTATAAATATTTGTTGTTCCAAAAGTTAAAATGCATATTAATTAAATTATATATTAATTTTGACTGAATATTTGAGAGACTATGACAATATTTAAGATGCTTTATCGTTCGTGTACCCGAGAATTTTTTATAATTACAGTGAAACCTCTGAAAGGTGGACACCCACGGTCGCCTAAATTTTTTTCCACCTTTGAGAGGTGTCCAGGTTTGAGAGGTTAATTTTAATGTGTTAATATAACAAACGTCCCCAGACAACTCTCTATATTTGGAAGGTGTCCGGTTTTCAGAGTGTCCAAGTTTGCGAGGTTTCACTGTATCTCAGATTTTTATTGGAAGTCGCTCGTTTACTCAAAAATGTCAGTAAAACATTTTTTGAAAAATAGATAATTTGAAAGTTTTTCTTGGGAAAATTTTTTCCCGGAAAGAGCTTGCAAGAGGTAACACACCATTATTAGCTGTTATGTCAACAAATGGGCTCCTCCCCACCCACTGTGCACGGTATCTACTGAGACCCTATAATCTTCAATCAATAACACTACAAGGGATTTTTAGAAATCGTTAGAAGATCGTTTGCTTGGCCTAATATTTTTGATGTTATTTTTAAAATGATTACTAAGATGGAAATGGAAATAAGGAACAAATGCAAATTTAAAATAATTTAGCTTTAGTTTTAATTTATGCTATTTGATATTTGCTTACAGAGCCAATTAATTAAGAATTCCTATAGTCGAGTGCTAGAAATGCTATCTCATACTCTAGCATTCAGTTGACATTCACTTTGTTCGATTTTTAATACTCTCTCTTTCTCTCTGTTGAATGTTATCAACACTTCCGTTAGGTTACCATGTTGTTGCAATATTATTGTGTTTCTCATGCATTCTCTCTCATTCTCTTCAGATCTCATACTCACTGATATGAAGAGGGCTATTAATGAAAAATAGCTGTGTGAATGGAAAGAAGCACCTAAATGTTTTAAGCTTAATGAATTCTAAATTAGTAATTTTTGACATTTCGCACGGTTAACTACGTGATTCAAGTGCTAAAAATAACTAAAATAAATTGATTTCACAAAATATCTGAAATAAAATACAACAATAGAAAGAAATCTTGTTTTCAGTTTTAATATAAGAATAACGAAACAAAGAAACTCTATACGAAAGTATTTTTAAAATGTAAATATCTTAATCTTTATGTTTATTATATGTGATTATTGAAATTAAACAAACCTCATTAAAAAAAACAACAACACAAACAAAAATTTAATAATACGTAATTTACTTAAAAAATTAATGCATATAAAAATAAAAGCTTGTTCATGTTGTGTTTGCAAATTAATGCAGTATATGAAATAAAAACAAACAAAAAAAAAAATCAAATAAAAAAATGAAACAATGAAAAATACAAAAAAAAATACAACCACAAAAAAATATATATATAAAAAAACATATATAGTAAATACAACTCAAAGTGTTGTTAAAGCATTTTTGTTTTTATTTTGTCAACTGAACGTGGTATATTTTATTTTGTTTGAAATGAAATCCTACCGTTTCCTAAATAATGACACCATTGGACAAGTCAAGAACATGAATTTTATAAAAAAAAAAATACTGCTTACGATTTTGTGATGGTAGTGTAAATTATATGGAAATATTAGCATGATTTGCTGTTTGAGCATTTTAAATAAATTCATATAGACGGAAATGTATTTCGTATATTTTGTGTGAATCGAATTGACATGTGTATAGAATTGTTAATAATAGATCTTTGGACTCGCCAATGTGCGTAGTTAGGAAATTCCATCAACGAAGTGTAAGGTATTTTATGACGGTATAAATTACAGCCCCCTAAAACCCTTGGATATAAAGGATTAAATTCCAAGCAAATCACATAAATTTGTGAGTGAGAATATAATAAAATCGATGATATGATATTAGCGTGAAGAAAACAATAAAAACTACGATTGAAAAGTTATAACCGGTGGCTTTTAAATAATGTAAAGAGCGGACCATAAAAGAAAAGTCATGTGTACCTGTCATTTTTATTTATACAAAAAAAATCGCTTCTTTAGCATATATTCCCAAACATATTCTGCTTCAAGCATATATTCCGAATTTGTTCAAATATTTTTTTAATTGCATCCAGTTAACCGGTGTTGCTTTTGCTTTTGGACACCCTCTGGACACCCTGCCATTCGAGCCAAAAATATTCTATCAAAATTTGGAAAAAAATTACCCAAAAATTACTCAGCAAAAGAATTATTTTGAAAACTTTTATTTCTATTGAAAGTTTTGTCAACATTTCATTTTTTAGAAATGTTTGGCAATATTATATATCTTTAAAAAATTTGGCAATATTTTATTTCCTTAGAAAATGTTGTCAAAATGTTATTTCCATAGAAAATTGTCTCAAAATTTTATTTCTATAGACATTTTTTGTCAAAATTTTATTACAAAAGAAATTTTTATTGATAAGAAAATTTTGTTAACATTTTATTCCTATAGCAAATTGTGTCAAAATTTTATTTCTTTCGTTTTTGTTTTTAATTGGTGGTTTGTACTTCAATCATATTTGTTGTTATGATCTCAGCTTTAAAACCATTGCGTTGACTAAACTACAAGAGTAGCTTAACCAACAGAGGAAAAGAATGTTTGTCAAAATATATTTGGGCAAAGCGCTATAGACTGCAAGATGGTTGGATGGACGCAAGTTTTGGAACTACACATTTCTCATCAGCATCCTCTACCTGCAGCAAAACTATCAACCAATTATCAGAATAAATTCGGGTAGTTCATTAAACCCAAAGTGAACCACACTCGAACCTTTCGAACCTTCTATAGAAAATTTTGTCAAAATTTTATTTCTAAAGAAGCGTTTATTATATAGATAATTTTGTCTAAATTTTATTTCTATAGAAAATTTTGTCAACATTTGATTTCTATAGAAAATTATGTCAAAATTTTATTTTTATAGAAAATTTTGAAAAATCTGTGAAAATTTTATTGCTAAAGATAATTTTGTTAAAATTTTATTTCTATAGAAAATTTTGTCAAAATTTTATTTCTATAGAAAATTTTATCAAAATTTTATTTCTATAGAAAATTTTGTCAAAATTTTATTTCTTTAGCAATTTTTGTCAAAATTTTATTTTTATATAAAAAATTTTGTCAATATTTTATTTCAATAGAAAATTTTTGTCAAAATTTCCCAGCCAACTGCACTCAAATAGATGATTTGACTTTGGCAATGGAAGAGAAAAATGCTTGCAAATTTGTTGGTCAGTACCGACTATCAAAAACTTTTTTTTGGGAGGTTCAAGTGTAGTTTACTTTGGCTTGAGTGAATTACCCGAATTTATTCTTATAATTGGTTGATAGTTTTGTTGCAAGTAGAGGATGCTGATGAGGAATGTGTTAATTCCGAAACAGCTGTACATCCAAACGTCTTGCCGTCTATAGGGCTTTGCCCAAATAAATTTGTTGGTTAAGCTACACTTGTAGTTTAGTCAATGCATATTTTTAAGCTGAAATCAAAACAACAATAATGATTGAAGAATAAACCAACAATAACAAAAGCAAAAGAAATTATTTCTATAGAAAATTTTGTCAACATTTTATTTCTATTGAAATTTTGTCAAAATTTTATTGCTAAAGAAATTTTGTCAACATTTTATTTCTATTGAAAATTTTATCAAAATTTTATTTCTATAGAAATTTTGGCGAAATTTTATTTCTATAGAAAATTTTGTCAAACATTTTATTCTATAGAAAATTTTGTTAAAATTTTATTTCTATAGAAAATGTTGTTAAAATTTTATTTCTATAAAAAAAAAATTATTTCAATCGGAAATTGTGTCAAAATTTTATTTCTATAGAAAAAAAAAATTGTCGAAATTTTATTTGCATCGGAAATTTTGTCAAAATTTTATTTCTATAGAAAATTTTGTCAAAATTTTATTGCTATAGAAAATTTTGTCAAAATTTTATTTCTATCGGAAATGTTGTCAAAATTTTATTGCTAAAGAAAATTTTGTCAAAATTTTACTTCTGTAGGAAAATTTGTCAAAAATTTATTTCCATAGAAAATTTTGTCAAAAATTTATTTCCATAGAAAATTTTGCCAAAATTTTATTTCTATAGAAATTTTTTTCAAAATTTTGTTTCTATGGAAAATTTTGTCAAAATTTTGTTTCTAAGGAAAATTTTATCAAAATTTTATTTCCATAGAAAATTTTGTTAAAATTTTATTTCTATAGAAAATTTTGTCAAAATTTTATTTCTATAAAAAATTTTGTCAAAATTTTATTTCCCTGGAAGAGCTTGTCAAATTTAATTTCTATAGAAAAATTTGTCAACATTTTATTTCTATGGAAAATTTATGAAGTACTCTTTAGTTGGAGAGGAATATTGTGCAAAATCTACCAAAATATCAAGAATTCTACCAATCGACCAAACACTAAAAAATTTAGCATTTATAGCAGAACCAACTGTGGCAACCGTGTTCTACTCTCGACCCTCTTTGAAGCGATTTGACAAATTGTGTGGTATTCAATGCGAACAAATTTGTTTGAGGTCAAATATCCATGCAATATTGTAGGGTGACCTCAATAATGCCCAAGGTTGTCTTAATCTTACGATATGTGACATTACGATCTTACAATTGCAGTTCCAGTTGATTTTTGCGAAATAAAAACTGATTTTGGACGACCTTCACGAATTTCGTCTTGGATTGAACTACGACCTCGCTTGACTTCTCCATATCACTGGTCCTTGATGGTGTTGAATCGCCAAAAATTGAAAAGAGTTCATCGATGTACTGTTGTTGAGTTAATCCACGTTGAAAATTGTAAAAAATGGTCGTACGAAAATGTTCTCGATTTAATTCCAATTTTTAGGGCGAGATCTTTAATCTGTTGAGTTGCTGATCGTTAATCGTTTAAGTTGCTGTAAATAACAAAAATGGACATCGTAGCCCAAAAGTGCCAAGCTTTACGATAAAGGTTTGAAGATTGCCACACTAGGATTGCCCTATACCACCAAATAAAAGGCAACCCTCGTATTCCTAGGTTTTATTAATCGATTTTATTCAAATTTGGTGTAAGGTTAAACCTGCGAATCGTATGTCAAATAACAATAATATCAAAAAAATAACAAATCTTCCCAAAAATTTGGAACAAGTCCTTTGTTTTACTAATATCCCCCAATGGGTATAAAACCTTCAATTCAAGTATATAGCCCGCTTCGTTGGACTTTAATTAGTTCTTATTTGTTGACATATTTGTATCAATATAATTTTGCTGTTTTCGTCAATTTCAGGGGTTTCAAAATTCATTTGAATACAACGGAATAATAAGTAAACAAATAATATCAATAACGGTCAGTAAACTTTAAAAGTAGATTTGCACTGGCTTTTGTTCTTTGGTTGACCAAAAATTAGTCATTTGTTTAATTAGTACACTAGCTATCGATTGCAAAGAAAGCAAGCTCATTTGACAATCAGTTACAAATATTTGCATATATATTTTTAAATAAATAGATTTGCACTTCATATCGAAATGTGTGAATTTTTTGTCGATGACTGATTGCAAAGCAGTTGCGATGACAAGTATTTTGAAACGCTTCGAAATGTATGAATTCTCAAGGAATATCCGGAATTTCACAGAGTATATAAAGAAAATTAATTTTCAATATGGCAATATAGGCAAAGGACGGACGGACGAATGTTGATATATGGACTCAAAGAGATCAGACCAAGATCAAGACCAATATTTCAAAGCTATTAAATAATCACACTAGGATATGGGAGTCATTCATTGCAGAAGGGTATACAAATTTATCTGAACTTTTAATGTTTCTGTGGCCTTATTTTTTGTCTTGATCAAAAAATGCGATCTAATAAATTTTTCTTTCTATCTTTCAGGTCAATAAGCTGGAATATTTGAAAATCACACATTAGAGTGTAACGTAATTCCCACATTAAACCAAAATGGCCGATATTGAAAGTCCTCGACCATTTCGTCGAGAACGAAATTTAAGCAATCGTAATTTTAATAAACGTGGATCCAATCGCAGACGGCCAAGTACTGAAAGCCATATTTCACTAGACTCCAGACTTAATGACTCGAGCAATACGGAGACTATCAATAATAACAATGGTCACATCAGTTATTCCCAGCCCTGTACACCACTGGCATCGGGTAGTCGCATGCCAATGTCTTATTCGATTAGCTCAGACACCATAGAAACCACGGTTAACCACAAACCAATGAAGAAAAATCATTCAAGTGACTCTGCCATTGTGAGTTCAGCAGCAATAATTATAGATGAAATAACACAAAGTCCATCAGCTGCAGCAGTAGTTAATAATAATCCAGCACAGAATGAAGATTTAGATCCCGATTCACCAGATCCCGCCTTTTTGGATGTTAAACAGAAACGTTTAATGTTTGAGAATTACCAAACATCGGAACGTTTTGCCGCCGCTAAATTTAAATCGCATTCAACACAATCACTGTTGAACAGTGAAAAGCGATTTAATTATCGCTCCACAAAATCTCCTTCACCCAGTTCAGTTTCATCTTCCTCACAATCGGGATCATATTCGGTGAATGAAATTTCCGCAGGATCTACAGGTATGGGTAATGAAGGATCAGTATTGGCCAAACGGTATTCGGCATTTCATCAAAGTATCGATGAGGAAAGATCTGAAGATGATGTGGATGGTATTGAACATGATGTAGCGGATGAAGCAGAAGAAGGTGCAGAGTTATCAAAGGATGATGATTTTGGTAGAAGGTCGAGCCAGGATAGGGTAAGACAAAGTACCGAATATAAGCGGACATCATTAGCTGGAGAATATGTGCCACCAGTGGCAGCAATGAATACCACATTTTTGGCACCATTTTTCAATCATTCAAAGAGCCATGAAGCAGACAGTGTTGAAGGGAATGATTCGGAAAAAACCAATAGTAAGGAGGACCACAAGGCGGGACAAAGTAAATTACAAACCAAAGATTTCCCTAGGTGAGTACCGGGTTTTAATTATACATCGATAATGGCTTTATTGATTTTCAAAATATTCTCCATTAAGATCGTTACGCTTATGCACGCGTTTGAACCAATTGTCGAAGCACTTTGGCCACTCTGATTGAGGTATCTCCATTCTGAATGCATCAACTGCTTTTTCGGGGATCGAAAAACGTTGATCTGTCTTTTATTTTCTACGCACGGGAATAAAAGAACTCATTCGGATACCTCTCAGGAATATACGGTTTTATCCACTTGCGTGGACCGGTTTATCTTCTTACATCGATTATCGCTTTTCGTGAAAATGTCGTTTTCGGTGGACCGGTAGACACGTTTGCCATAATTGTTAGAATTCTACCAAAAAGGGTAGATTTTGCAGAATATTCATCTTCAACTATGAGGTACTTCAATTTCCTATGGAAAAAAATCTACCAAAAAGGGTAGATTTTTTATTGATGGGTAGAATTCTCGATGTTTTGGTAGATTTTGCAAAATATTCATCTCCAACTATGAGGTACTTCAATTTCCTATAGAAAAAAATTGACAAAATTTTCTGTAAAAAATACAATTTTGAGAAAATTTTCTATAGAAATAAAAATTTAACAAAATTTTCTATAGAAATAAAACTTTGACAAAATTTTCAGAAATAAAATTTTGACAAAATTTTCTATAAAAAATATAATTTTGAGAAAATTTTCTATAGATATAAATTTTTGACAAAAATGTTCTATAGAAATAAAATTTTGACAAAAGTTTCTACAGAAAAAAAAACTTTGACAACATTTTTTATAAAAATAAAATTTTGGCAAAAATTTCTACAGAAATAAAATTTTGGCAAAAATTTATATCGAAAAAAAATTTAACAAAATTTTCTATAAATATAAAATTTTAAGAATAATTTCTGTAGAAATAAGATTTTGACAAAATATTCTATATATATAAGATTTTGACAAAATTTTCTATATATATATAAAATTTTGACAAAATTTTCTATTGAAATAAAATTTGACCAAATTTTTATAGAAATTAAATTTTGATAATTTTTTTGTTTTAATTTTTACAAAATTTTCTATAAATATAAAATTTTGACAAAATTTTCTACAGAAATAAAATTTTGACAAAATTTTCTATAAAAAAATACAATTTTGAGAAAATTTTCTATAGATATAAATTTTTGACAAAAATGTTCTATAGAAATAAAATTTTGACAAAAGTTTCTACAGAAAAAAAAACTTTGACAAAATTTTGTACAAAAATAAAATTTTGGCAAAAATTTCTATCGAAAAAAAAATTGACAAAATTTTCTATAGAAATAAAATTTTAAGAATAATTTCTGTAGAAATAAGATTTTGACAAAATTTTCTATAGATATAAAATTTTGACAAAATTTTCTATTGAAATAAAATTTGACCAAATTTTTATAGAAATTAAATTTTGGTAATTTTTTTGTTTTAATTTTTACAAAATTTTCTATAGAAATAAAGTCTTGGCCAAATTTTTATAGAAATTAAATTTTGGTAATTTTTTTGTTTTAATTTTTACAAAAATTTCTACAGAAATAAAATTTTGACAAAATTTTCAATAAAAAAATGTTGACACAATTTTCAATGGAAAAAAAAGGTTGACACAATTTTCTGTAGAAATAAAATTTTGACAAAATTTTCTAAAAAAATACAATTTTGAGAAAATTTTCTGAAGATATAAATTTTTGACAAAAATATTCTATAGAAATAAAATTTTGACAAAAGTTTCTACAGAAAAAAAACTTTGGCGAAATTTTCTATGAAAATAAAATTTCCAATAGAAATAAAATGTTGACAAAAATTTATATAGAAATAAAAGTTTGAGAAAATTTTCTATAGAAATACCATTTTAAGAAAATTTGCTATAGGAATAAAATTTTGACAAAATTATCTATAGAAATAAAATTTTGAGAAGAATTTCTATAGAAATAAGATTTTGACAAAATTCTATTGAAATAAAATTTGACCAAATTTTTAGAAATAAAATTTTGACAGCATTAGAAATGAAATCTTGACACAATTTTCTAAAGAAACAAAATTTTGACAAAATTTCCTATAGAATTTTGAGAAATTTTTTTAGAAATAAAAATTTGACAAAATTTTCTATAGAATTGAAATTTTGACAAAATTTTCTATAGAAATAAATTTTTGACAAAATTTTCTTTAGAAATAACATTTGACAAACATTTCTACAGAAATAAGATTTCTGTAGAAATAAAATTTTGCAAAAATTTCCAATAGAAATAAAATTTTGACAAAATTTTCTATAAAAATAAAATTTTGACAAAAATTTCTATAGAAATAAAACTTTGAGAAAATTTTCTATAGAAATACCAATTTAGGAAAATTTGCTATAGAAATAAAATTTTGACAAAATTATCTATAGAAATAAAATTTTGAGAAATAAGATTTTGACAAAATTCTATTGAAATAAAATTTGACCAAATTTTTATAGATATTAAATTTTGATAATTTTTTTTTTAAATTTTGACAAAATTTTCTGAAGAAATAAAATTTTCACAAAATTTTCCATAGAAATGAAAATTTTGACAAAATTTTCTATAGAAATAAAATTTTGCCAAAATTTTCTATAGAAATAAAAGTTTGCCAAAATTTTCTATAGAAATGAAAATGTTGACAAAATTTTCTAAAGAAATAAAATTTTGACAAAATTTCCAAAAGCAATAAAATTTTGACAAAAGAAATTAAATTTTACCAAAATTTTCTATGAAAATAAAATTTTGCAAAAATTTCCAATAGAAATAAAATTTTGACAAAATTTTCTATAAAAATAAAATTTTGACAAAAATTTCTATAGAAATAAAACTTTGAAAAAATTTTCTATAGAAATACCATTTTAAGAAAATTTGCTATAGAAATAAAATTTTGACAAAATTATCTATAGAAATAAAATTTTGAGAAATAAGATTTTGACAAAATTCTATTGAAATAAAATTTGACCAAATTTTTATAGAAATTAAATTTTGATAATTTTTTTTTTTAATTTTGACAAAATTTTCTATAGAAATGAAAATTTTGACAAAATTTTCTATAGAAATAAAATTTTGACAAAATTTTCTATAGAAATAAAATTTTACGAAATTTTCTATAGAAATAAAATTTTGATAAAATTTCCTACAGAAATAAAAGTTTGATAAAATTATTGATATAAAATTTTATTTCTATAGAAAAAGTGAAGTACCTCGTCCATCCACGCCTTTTGTAGCATATGTTAGCTCTCAAATAGGTGTTGCTTCTGGTTTTGACTTGTTCTCGAAAATTTGACAATATTTGACAATAAAATTTTGCCAAAATTTTCTATAGAAATAAAAGTTTGCCAAAATTTTCTATAGAAATGAAAATTTTGACAAAATTTTCTAAAGAAATAAAATTTTGACAAAATTTTCTAAAGAAATAAAATTTTGACAAAATTTCCAAAAGAAATAAAATTTGACAAAATTTCCAAAAGAAATTAAATTTTACCAAAATTTTCTATAAAAATAAAATTTTGCAAAAAATTCCAGTAGAAATAAAATTTTGACAAAATTTTCTATAAAAATAAAATTTTGACAAAAATTTCTATAGAAATAAAACTTTGAGAAAATTTTCTATAGAAATACCATTTTAAGAAAATTTGCTATAGAAATAAAATTTTGACAAAATTATCTATAGAAATAAAATTTTGAGAAATAAGATTTTGACAAAATTCTATTGAAATAAAATTTGACCAAATTTTTATAGAAATTAAATTTTGATAATTTTTTTTTAAATTTTGACAAAATTTTCTATAGAAATGAAAATTTTGACAAAATTTTCTAAAGAAAAAAAATTTTGACAAAATTTTCTATAGAAATAAAATTTTGACAAAATTTTCTATAGAAATAAAATTTTACGAAATTTTCTATAGACATAAAATTTTGATAAAATTTTTGATATAAAATTTTATTTCTATAGAAAAAGTGAAGTACCTCGTCCATCCACGCCTTGTGTAGCATATGTTAGCTCTGAAATAGGTGTTACTTCTGGTTTTGACTTGTTCTTGAAAATTTGACAATATTTCATTGTATGAATCATTTCACCATCCTATCCTCTTTTGTTATTGAATCTGTATTATGGTACTTTTTTTATTTATATAAATCAAATGGTATATATTGTATTAAGTACTCTTTTTGCAATAGCTTCCTTTCTAAAATTATTCCCATATTGAGCACCCAAGTTTATTTCTGTTTTTTTGGTAAAAAAAAAGTACCACCGATAAGAGCGGGTAAATACCCTACATATTGTCGACAAATTAGAATGTGATAAGATTTTGGTTTATTGCCTCTTTTGCCATTTGCATTATTTATCTCTGTCGTCTATTTGAAAAGTTTGCTTTTTCAATGATTCATACCACAAACATGTTATAAATAATACAGTCCATGTCTAGATAGATAAATACGATCAGATAGTTGTTTGTAGATATAGTTTACGTACGTAGACACTAAATATTTATTTATGATAATTCTAAATATATATTATAATAAAATGACTTTAGTTTTAAGAATTGGCTTTCTATTTAGAAATTTACCACATCCTGTACACCACATGGGACGATACTTGAGGGAAGCTTGGTTTAATTATTGTATTAAAATATTATTTAGGGGCCAACGGTATGGATGGCGTATAAGTATTATTAATTAATTAACAATACTTATACGTACTGGAGGTCATTCTTGCCATTATTCCATGAATTTTCGAAAATTTTATTTCTATTTTTCATGTTAGCCTGCTTCAATGAAGGTTAGTTTAAAGTCCAAATTATTTATACTACTCATTATTACAATATTAATGTAATTTCCATAAGAAATTAGCATATAAGACCCAAAATTTAAATTAATTTCCCCGCGCCAGATCTGTAATAAAGGCTATGGAAACTCGAATTAGCCAGCGATGAAACATGTGTATAGTCAGGCTTGTGTAGATTGGTATCTGGTCTTTCTTTTCAATAACTTAATAGTATCAATTCCTTTAATCTTCTTGTCCAATAAGCTCGAATAAATATTGTAATAAAAGTTTTTGTCAAAATGCTTGTATGCAAAATTTTCTTTTTATGCTGAAAAATTTCCACAAGATTTTTGACAAAATTTTCTATAGAACATTGTGCAAAATGTCTATTTCTATAGAAAGTAGAAAATTCTTTTGTTTTTATAAATTTTATAATTTTTTTCTACAGAAAATTATGTCAAAAATTTTCGTTTCTATAGATTTTGTAAAATTTTATTTGTACAGAAAAAAAATCTCCCAAAATTTTTTTCTATAGAAAAGTTTTTTCAAAATTTCTTTTTCTATAGAAAATTTTGTAAAAAATTCTGTTTCTATAGAACATTGTGCAAAATGTCAATTTCTTTAGGAAATGTTGTCAACATTTTTGTTTTTAAAATTTGTTTTAAATTTGATAATTTTTTCTTTAGAAAATTATGTCAAAATTTTTGGTTTCATAAATTTGGTTAAATTTTCTTTTATACAGAAAAATTCTTCAAAATTCTTTTCTATAGAAAATTTTTTTTCAAAATTTCTTTTCTATAGAGAGTTTTATCAAAATTTCTATATCTGTAAATTTTGTTTTGTCGATTTTTGTCAAAATTTCTATTTATATAGAACTTTGTGCAAAATGTCTATTTTTATAGAAAATTTTGCCAAAATTTCTATAGAAAATTTTTTCAAAATTTTTGTTTTGTTGATTTTTTTATTGCAGCTTTAAACCATACATTGACTAAACTACAATTGTAGCTTAACCAACAGAGGAAAAGAATGTTTGTCAAATTTATTTGGGCAAAGCCCTATAGACTGCAAGATGGTTGGATGGACGCGCGTTTCGGAATTACCACATTCCTCATCAGCATCCTCTACTTGCAGCAAAACTATCAACCAATTATCAGAATAAATTCAGGCAGTTTATTAAACCCAACAAAAACCACACTTGAACCGTCCGAAATTTGTTTTTATAAATTTTATATTTTGTTCTACAGAAAATTATGTCAGAATTTGTTGTTTTATAAATTCTTTTTCTACAGAAAATTATGTCAAAATTTTTGCTTTTATAAATTTTGTAAAATAATCTTTTTATACAGAAAAATGTCCTTAAATTTTTTTTTTCTATAGAAAAAATTTTTAAAATTTTTTTCGATAGAGAATTTTATCAAAATTTCTAGTTCTGTAAAAATTTCTATTTTTATAGAAAATTTTATCATCAGGGGTCATAAAAGAAATTATTATCCAGGGAGTATATATGACCATGGTTGGGTGGGCAATTGGAGGATTCCATCTTCCTTCATCTCGGGGTGATGTTCGGTAGTGTAGATGCAGTCCGTTTTATTTTTATTGGTACGGTCGTTAGGCAGGAGTTGGGGTGAACTCAAACCCAGGGAGTTATTATCCAGGGAGTATATATGACCATGGTTGGGTGGGTTAAATATCACCCGAACATCAACAATATTGTTACGTGCCGCTTGGCGCTGGAGATGCTTGTTTTGGCCAGCTAACTCAACCGGACTACCCTGGGTATGAGTTCATCCCAACTCCATCCTAACGACCGTACCAATAAAAAAAAAAAACGGACTGCATCTACACTACCGAACATCACCCCGAGATGAAGGAAGATGGAATCCTCCAATTGCCCATCCAACCAAGGTCATATATACTCCCTGGATAATAATTTCTTCAAAATTTTTATTTCTGTAGAACAAAATGTCTATTTCTATTGAAATTTTTGTCAACATTTCTGTAGAAAATTTTGTCAAAATGTTTGTTTTTATAAATGTTTATGTTTTTTTCTACAGAAAGTTGTACCAAAATTTTTGTTAAAAAATTTTAATTTTTTTTATATAAAACTTTGTGCAAAATGTCTATTTCTATAGAAAATTTTTTCAAAATTTTTGTTTTTATAAATGTAATATTTTTTTTTATAGAAAATTATGTCAAAATGTTTGTTTTTTTTACGGATTTTTTTTTTTATACGGAAAATTTCCTCAAGATTATTTTCTATAGAAAATTTTTTCAAATTTTTTTTTTCTATAGAGAATTTGATCAAAATTTCTATTTCTGTAAAAATTTGGCCACATTTTCTATTTTTATAGAAAATTTTGTCAACATTTCTATTTCTATAGAACAAAATGTCTATTTCTATTGAAATTTTTGCCAAAATTTCTGTAGAAAATTTTTTTCTACAGAAAGTTATGCCAAAATTTTTGTTAGAAAAAATTTTTAATTTTCTTTTTATATAGAACTTTATCAAAATGTCTATTTCTATAGAAATTTTTTTTCAAAATTTTTGTTTTTATAAATGTAATATTTTTTTCTACAGAAAATTATGTCAAATTTTATAAATTTTGTAAAATTTTCTTTTTATACAGAAAAATTTCCTCAAGATTTTTTTCTATAGAAAATTTTTTCAAAATTTTTTTTTCTATAGAGAATTTTAACAAAATTTCTATTTCTGTAAAAATTTGGCCAAATTTTTTATTTTTATAGAAAATTTTGTCAAAATTTCGATTTCTATGGAACAAAATGTCTATTTCTATTGATATTTTTGCCAAAATTTCTGTAGAAAATTTTGTCAAAATTTTTGTTTTTATACATTTTATATTTTTTTATACAGAAACTTATGCCAAAATTGTTGTTTTTTTTTTTAAATAATTTTCTTTTTATACCAAAAAATGTTCTCAAGATTTTTTTCCTATAGACATTTTTCTCAAGGTTTGGTTCTATTGAAAATATTGCCAAAATTTCTTTTTCTGAGGAAAATTTGGTCAACTTTTCAATTCCTGTAAAAAAAGTTTGTCAAAATTTCTATTTATATAGAAAATTTTGTCAAAGTTGTAAAATTTCTTTAGAAATTTTGGAAATTGTTGTTTTTATAAAATTTGTAAAAATTATAATATCCATTTCTATAAAAAAATCCTATTTGTATAGAAAATAGGGTTCAATCGCTATGAACCTACAGATTGACCATCTTATAAGAAATTTTGGGTTTTGATCATGATTTTCTCTAAGAAAACCACCACAATATTGATCTTAAATTTGTCTCATTATTTTTAGAAATATAGCACATATGGATACTCAAGCGTATAAATATTTTTAATTAATTAATAATACTCATACGCACTCCATAACACTCAATGTAATGACATAATTAGAAGTTAGAAATTTTTAGAAGGATATTGTCGTCAATAATTTAACTCAACTTCAAATATCGAAGTAAACACAAAACCAAATGAAAGGAGATGGAATAGGAGGCAATTCATTTTTCCTATTATTTATAGAATCGTTGCACATACGAACACTTATGCGTATGATTAATTAATTATATATATTAATTAATAATTAATTAATTAATAATACTTGTACAATCAATGTAATGTAGTTTTCTAAATTTTTTGGTTATGATATTCTATCGAAAATTTGTCTACAAATTTCCCCACTATTTGTAGAAATATTGCACTTTTATGCGTATAAGTATTATTAATTAATTAATTAATAACACTTATACGCACTACGTAACTCTTAATTTAATGAAATAATTTGAAAACTAGTATTTTGATATCCCAAAACTGTAGAAAAGATTATGGCATGTCAGAAATATTTCAATATATCTTTTTTTATCAAAAATTCCACATTGATGATTTCATTTATAAACCCTGGAGTAACCAAATTTTCCTAAAAATATGGACCATTAAATACCTCTTCTCGAATTAGAGTTAAAGTGTCATTTTGTTTAAGACCTATCATAATTTGCGAATTTTACTATTTTATTTATTTGGTCCATGTTACTATATAATCAAATTTCTCCGATTTTATTTCTCTATTATATGTTCTCCTATAATCCCAAAAATAATTTTTTAATTTTTTTTCAGAAATTTTCGATCACGCCCTTTAACCGAAATAGGTGCTACACAAACATTACGTGTACGAGGTGAAAAATATAATTCGCTACGAGCCACATTGGCGTAAGTTAAATCCGTCTTATCTCAATGTCTTTAAAAAATAATTGAAAATTATTTGATGTTTCAATTTTCTAGCGACCCTGATGATGAGGATCAAATTGAATTACGTGATAAGGGTTATGGATGTATACAACCCATATTGGATGAATTGATAAAGACCGAAGAAACCTATGTGGAGAATCTATGGACTGGCATTAGTAATTATGGCAATATATTCGAACGTAAAGATTTACCCATGGGCTTGAGAGGCAAAAAATATGTCCTCCTTGGAAATGTGGAACAATTAGCCGAATTTCATCGTGATGAATTTTTACCTATGTTACATAGAAATCGCCATGATTTGAAACGATTATTTGATGAATTTCTACATTATATAGAGGTAAGATAAAGTTGAGTATAAAATATATAGAAAGTGGCTTCAAAATGAATATAAATATAAATTAAATTTAAAAATAAATTTTATAATAACATTTTGTTTTTATTAATTGTATTAATTATTATTAATTTAATTTTTTATTTTATTTTATTTTTTCAGCAACATTGTTTTTATGGCTATGTTTTGTTTACAATGAACAAACAAAGTTCCTTGAAATTATGTGATATTTATAAAAATTATTTTAAGGTAATTTTATAGAGATATGATTTGTGATGACATTTATTTACAATAAAATTCTCTTTAACGCTTCCCTATACAGCTAATACAAACCGAGTTGGACGATAAATTGGGCATTAATAGTTTTCTGGTGCAACCCATTCAACGTATGGCTCGTTATCCTTTATTGTTGACACAATTCATTACGGTAAGTTGAGATTTATATTGGAATAAGTTTTATACCCTCCACCATAGGATGGGGGGGTATATTAACTTGTCATTCCGTTTGTAACACATCGAAATATTGCTCTAAGACCCTATAAAGTATATATATTCTGGGTCGTGGTGAAATTCTGAGTCGATCTAAGCATATCCGTCCGTCCGTCTGTTGAAATCACGCTAACTTCCGAACGAAACAAGCTAGCGACTTCAAACTTGGCACAAGTAGTTGTTATTGATGTAGGTCGGATGGTATTGCAAATGGACCATATCGGTCCACTTTTACGTATAGCCCCATATAAACAGACCCCCAGATTTGGCTTGTGGAGCCTCTAAGAGTAGCATATTTCATCCGATCTGGCTGAAATTTGGTACGTGATGTAAGTATATGGTCTCTAGCTACCATGCAAAAATTGGTCCATATCGGTCCATAATTATATATAGCCCCCATATAAACCGACCCCAGATTTGACCTTCGGGGCCTATTAGAGGAGCAAAATTCATCCGATCCGTTTGAAATGTGGTATGTGGTGTTAGTATATGGTCTCTAATAACCATGCACAAATTGGTCCATATCGGTCCATAATTATAACCCCCATATAAACCGTTCCCCAGATTTGCCCTCCGGAACCTCTTGTAGGAGTAAAATTCATCCGATCCGGTTGAAATTTGGAACGTGGTGCTAGTATGTGATCGCTAACAAACATGCAAGAATTTGTCCATATCGGTCCATAATTATATATAGCCCCCATATAAATCGATCCCCAGATTTGACCTCCGGAACCTCTTGGAGGAGCAAAATTCATCCGACTCGGTTGAATTTTGGTACGCGATGTTAGTATATGGTATCTAACAACCATGCAAAAATTGGTCCCTATCGGTCCATAATTATATATAGCCCCCATATAAACCGTTCCCCAGATTTGATCTCCGGAGCCTCTTCCGGGAGCATAATTCATCCGGTTGAAATTTGGAACATGGGGTTAGAATATGGCCGCTAATAACCATGCCAAAATTGGTCCATATTATATAGCCGATCCCCAATCACACAAAAATTGGTCCATATCGGTTCATAATCATGATTGCCACTCGAGCCAAAAATAATCTACCAAAATTTTATTTCTATAGAAAATTTTGTCAAAATTTTATTTTTATAGAAAATGTTGTCAAAATTTTATTTCTAAGAAAATTTTGTCAAAATTTTACGTCTATAGAAAATTTTGCAAAATTTTATTTCTACAGAAAATTTTGTCCAAATTTTATTTCTATAGAAAATTTTGTCCAAATTTTGCTTCTGTAGAAAATGTTGTCAAAATTTTATTTCTATAGAAACTTTTGTCAAACTTAATTATATACTTATTTAATCGGCCTTTTTTTAGTTTAATATATACCACGTATGGACTACCTTGCAATTAAGAAGACGGTGTTAGGAAGATACCTTGCCATCGGCAAGTTTTACCGCAATCCAAGTAATTCAATTGTGGATGACAGTCTTCAGTAGAAGTTTCTACGCAATCCATGGTAGAGGGTACATAAGCTTCGGCCTGGTCGAACTTACGGCCGTATATACTTGTTATTATATAAATTACTTGGATAAAAATATGGGGAAATTTAAAAACTTCACCTTTAAGCTAATCTAAAACTTAACAACGCTCAACAAATATGGCCGCTAATAACCATGCCAAAATTGGTCCATATTATATAGCCGATCCCCAATCACACAAAAATTGGTCCATATCGGTTCATAATCATGATTGCCACTCGAGCCAAAAATAATCTACCAAAATTTTATTTCTATAGAAAATTTTGTCAAAATTTTATTTCTATAGAAAATTTTGTCAAAATTTTATTTCTATAGAAAATTTTGTCAAAATTTTATTTTTATAGAAAATGTTGTCAAAATTTTATTTCTAAGAAAATTTTGTCAAAATTTTACGTCTATAGAAAATTTTGCAAAATTTTATTTCTACAGAAAATTTTGTCCAAATTTTATTTCTATAGAAAATTTTGTCCAAATTTTGCTTCTGTAGAAAATGTTGTCAAAATTTTATTTCTATAGAAACTTTTGTCAAACTTAATTATATACTTATTTAATCGGCCTTTTTTTAGTTTAATATATACCACGTATGGACTACCTTGCAATTAAGAAGACGGTGTTAGGAAGATACCTTGCCATCGGCAAGTTTTACCGCAATCCAAGTAATTCAATTGTGGATGACAGTCTTCAGTAGAAGTTTCTACGCAATCCATGGTAGAGGGTACATAAGCTTCGGCCTGGTCGAACTTACGGCCGTATATACTTGTTATTATATAAATTACTTGGATAAAAATATGGGGAAATTTAAAAACTTCACCTTTAAGCTAATCTAAAACTTAACAACGCTCAACAAATCATTTTAATGGCAATTTGTAGAATTATTGTATATATGGACACCTATGCGTATAAGTATTATTAATTAATTAATAGTACTTATACGTACAACATACATAATAAATAAAGCCTGGTAATTTGATATCCTCAAACTATTGTAGGATATCGCTGAGAAGATATTTTAATTGATTTGTGAATAAAATTTACATACTCGTATTTGAAATCAGTTGTAGGTCTAATTATATAAACATATCTGATGTAAGCAATATTTTTCAGAAAAAGAAAATTTTTCGATGTTGGCCATTATATTCTACCATTTGGTGAGATCACAATATTTGTCTTTAACATTTACCATATTTTGAAAAAATATTTCAAATAGGGACACTTATGCGAATAAGTATTATTCATTAATTAATAATACTTATACGCCCTACATACTCTCAAGGAAATGACGTAATTTGCAGACTTGTGGGGAGATCACAATATTAGTCTTCAAAATTTTCAATTATTTGTAGAATTATTGTACATATGGTCCCGGATGTATTTTTCAAGAGGCTCCGGTGGTCAAATCTGGGGATCGGTTTATATGGGGGCTATATATATTTATGGACCGATATAGACCCATGTTTGCATGGTTATTAGAGACCATATACTAACACCACATACCAAATTTCATCCGGATCGGATGAATTTTGTTCCTTCAAGAGGGTCCTGAGGTCCCAGATTTGAGGGATGAATTTTGCTCCTCCAAGAGGCTCCGGAGGTCAAATCTGGGAATCGGTTGATATGGAGGCTATATATAACTATGGACCTATATGGACTAATTTTTTCATAGTTGTTAGAGACTATATACTTACACCACGTAGCAAATTTCAACCGGATCGGATGAAAATTTCTCTTAAAAGAGGCTGCGGAGATCAAATCTGGGAATCTGCCTATAAGGGGGCTCTATATAAATATGGACCGATATGGATACATTTTTGCATGGTTTTTAGAGACCCTATATTAACAACACGTGCCAAATTTCAACCGGATCGAATGTACTTTGCTCCTCCAAGAGGCCTCGGAGGTCAAATCTTGGGATCGGTTTATACGGGGGCTATATATATTTATGGACCGATATAGACCAATTTTTGCATGGTTTTTAGAGACCCTATACTAACAACACGTGCCAAATTTCAACCGGATCGAATGTACTTTGCTCCTCCAAGAGGCTCCGTATGCCAAATCTGGGGATCGGTTTATATGGGGGCTATATATATTTATAGACCAATATAGACCAATTTTTGCATGGTTGTTAGAGACCATATACTAACACCACATATCAAATTTCAAACGGATCGGATGAATTTTCCTCCTCCGACAGGCTCCGGAGGTCAAATCTGGGGATCGGTTTATATGGGGGCTATATATAATTATGGACCGATATGAACCAATTTTTGCATGGATGTTAGAGGCCCTATACTTACACCACGTACCAAGTTTCCACAGGATTTGATGAAATTTGCTCCTCCAAGAGGCTCCGGAGGTCAAATCTGGGGATAGGTTTATATGGGGGCTATACGTAAACGTGGTCCGATATGGCCCATTTGCAATACCATCCGACCTACATCAATAACAACTACTTGTGCCAAGTTTCAGTCGATAGCTTGTTTCGTTCGGAAGTTAGCGTGATTTCAACAGACGGACGGACGGACATGCTTAGATCGACTGAGAATTTCACCATGACCCCGAATATATAAACTTTATGGGGTCTTAGACAAATATTTCGATGTGTTACAAACGGAATGACAAAGTTTATGTACCCCCCATCCTATGGTGGAGGGTATAACAATTTCCCATTAGTTAGAGAATTATTGCATATATGGGGACGCTACTGCGTATAAGTATTATAAATTAATTAATAATTCTTATACGCACTGCATAACTCCCATTATTTAGAGATTATTGCATATATGGGGACACTGCTGCCTATAAGTATTATAAACTTTCAATGTAAGGTGGATAATTTGAAGACTAGTGGTTTGATGACCCAAACTATTGTAGGATATCGTAGAAAAGATAATAAAATGTTCGAAATATTATATTTGTATAGATATTTTTTAACAAAACTGCCCCATTGAAGATTATTATGAATTATATATTTAATATGTATATTTAATATACTTTTAATTATGGTAATAATTTATCTTTAAACTATTTTCAATTAAAAGATTAACGGCCATTTTCATGTAGCTCCGTTAGACTTTAACTCCCAGTTAACAGAAAGCAAAATGGAAATATCATCTCTCCGGTTAACTTTAACTGAAAAATTTTTAGCAGTTAGGTGCCTAATTGATATATAGAATATATTGGCGGGATGACAGATATGTCTATAGTACGGTTTAAAAGTTCGTTAGCTAATGTAGCACTAACGGAGCTTCATGAAAATGGGGGTAATTCATTCAATTAATTATTTTTTTATCAAAATTTATTTCGCTTTAGACATTTCATGTTCTCCCCATGTATGTTATATTAAGTTAAAAATATTTAATTTTCACTTTTACGCATGCCCGCCTTAATAAAAATATTGAAATTTACTAAAAATTTTGGTCTACTGGTTTATTGATATAGAGTGCGTATAAGTATTATTAATTAGTTAATAACACTTATACGTCCAAGTGGCCTTCCGTTTATGAAGGACCAATCTTTTATATCGATTGACCTAAAATATTAATGAAATTATTCAAGAAAATCGTGGCAAAACTTTTACTGTTACTGTTCCAGTTAAATTAAAATTTAAATAAATTAATTGTAATCAAATTTAAATAAATAAAATGGGAAGCAATTCATGAAATATGGCCCAACAGCGCTTAATTAAAATCGTAAGCTAAAAAACTTTTTTTATTTCATTCATTTCAGACCCTATTCAAAAACCGTGATTTTGTTTTGAAACCTGTCATTGAGTCATGCTGTCGTTTGGAAAAGAAGCTGCGAACTCTTTTGACCACTATCAATGAATCGGAGATCATCAATGATATCGTATGTCTGAGTGAAACCCATGAGGTAAATATCACCCATCGATCCTAAATGTTCTAAAAATTTATCACTAATTTATTTTCTTCATCTTCCCCCCTTTCTTAGTTCAATACCGCCTATCAGGGTAAATTTCGCAAGGTCAGCGAATTCACTGTAGTCGATCATACCCTAAAACGTACCTATCGTTCCAAGGTATTCATCTTCGACAAATGTATTATCTACACCGAGATAAAGGGTAAACAATTAATATTCCATGGTCGTTATCCCTGTGAACATGTGGGCATAACACCCAAAACCAAATCCTTTACCCTCTTCTATGAGAATCGTAAGAAACAGGAATGTGATTTTATTGGAGATGCAGCTCTGATAGAACAATGGTTAGATTTGATTCGCGAGATGATAAGCTCTTATGCCGAAGAAGAGCGTCAACGATTTAAAGAGAAATTGGCCCTGGAACATGGAGAAGATCATATACATCCTAAACCTGCCAATCTATCACTCTTTCGAGATTCGAATCGTTTTAGTACGGATAGTGGTATAGGAAATATGTGGATTGTTCCGAAACCAGAAAGTGATCAGGAATCATTGACATCGAATCGTACCACATGGTATGCAACATAAATGGAATTCAGAGATGGTGGTTATACTGCCAGTAAACAAATAACAAAGACAACGATATATAGTCAGGTGTAGTTTATAGTAAATAATTTCTATTTTATATATATAATTGTTATATAACATATGTAGAATAATTGTAATGAAACAATAATTGTTTATTTTTTTTTTTAGATATTTTAGTTGTTATTATTATTGTTTAATTTTTAAGTAATTTTTATTAGCCATTAATTACAATTAAATCATTTAGTTTGATTGTTATTTAATTTATGTATGTCACAAAGTATGATAAAAAAATAATATGCCAAATATTCCATTAGTTAAGAAAAATAAAAATTTATTTTTAAATTAAAAATATTTGTTTTGCTTAAATTTGCTTATTTCTGTACACTACAAAAAAACCCTACTGGGATTAAAAAAAATTGATTTACTTATGATTTTGGTATTTAAAGAAGCAACATATATTTAAATCAGGTTTCTCTAAAACATATAATTGTTAATAAAAAAAACACAACTGTTTGACTACTAATTAAGTGGTATGGAGGGCGTATAAGTATTATTAATTAATTAATAATACTTATACGTACATGTGGCCTTTCATTGAGTAAATTATAAAAAATATAAAAAAATAAAATATAAACTATAAAATAGATAATTTCAATTAAAAAACAAGGGGAAAATCGACCTAATCTTGCTGTAAACGTTAAAAAATAAAATTCAAGAAAAAACCAAAGACGTAACACTGCATGTTTGGTGAGTTTGATGGCAGAGTAGAGGTTGTCACATTAAAATTCATATATCTCATATTAAAATTCATATAGCTTACTTGAGATTACCAAGTTTTTTCTCCTGTTCCTGAATGATAACCCAATTACCAACATTACGATGTATGATTGATTTTCTTGCTGGTGCTCTCAATTTCAAATAAAAATTTTGTATTCAAAGTATATTTTTTACTCAGTGTAGGTTATTTTCCAACTTTCTGTTTCCCCCATTTCAGTCTTACAAAATGTGAAGAAAACAAGTACATACTGCCGAAAGTTCGGCCAGGCCGAATCTTATGTACCCTCCACCATGGATTGAGTAGAAACTTCTACTTAAGACTGTCATCCACAGTATAATTCAATTCTTGACCCGGTATATGGAATATAGGGAAGTGTAAAAATAATTACCACCGGATATGAAATTTTGCGCGGTAATTAGAGAGCCGAATTGAAATATTGGGGTCGCTTTATAAGGGGCCTATATACAATTATGAACTGGTGTGGACTGATTTTTGTGTGATTGGGGATAGGTTTATCTGAAGACTATATATAACTATGTACCGATATTGACCAATTTTGGCATGGCTTGTAAAGACTAAATACTTAGACCACGTACCAAATTTCATCCGGATCGGATGAAATTTACTCCTCCAAGAGGTTCCGGAGATCAAATCCGTGGATCGGTTTTTATGCGGGCTATATATAACTATGGACCGATATGGACGAATTTTCGCAGATCGGATGAATTTTGCTGCTCCAATAGTCTCCGGAGGTCAAATCTGGGGATCGGTTTATGTAGGGGCTATATAGAATTATGGACCGATATGAACAAATTTTTGCATGGGTGTTAAAGGTCATAAACTAACACTACGTACCAAATTTGAAAGGGATCGGATGAATTTTGCTCCTCCAATAGGAGGTCAAATCTGTGGATCGGTTTATATGGGGGCTATATATAATTATGGAACGATATGGACATATTTTATCGTTAGAGAATATACAGTAACACCACGTGTCAAATTTGAACCGGATCTGATGAATGTTGCTCCTACAAGAGGCTCAGGAGGTCCAATCTGGGGATCGGTCCATAGGAGCTATATACAATTATCTACCGATATGGACCAATTTTTCCATGAGTGTTAAAGCTCATAAACTAACACTACGTACCAAATTTCAAATTTCTATAGAAATAAAATTTTTATAAAATTTTCTAAAGAAATAAAATTTTTAGGAATTTTTCTATAGAAATAATATTTTGAAATAATTTTATATGGAAATAAAATTTTGTATAGAAAAAAATTTTGACAAAATATTTTATAGAAATTAAATTTTGACAAAACTTTCTGCAGGTATAAGATGTTGACAGAATTTTCTATAGAAATAAAACGTTTACAATTTTTTTTATCGAACTGAAAATTGTTACAAAATTTTCTATAGAAACAAAGTTTGTGACAAAATTTTCTATAGAAATCAAATTTTGAGAAAATTTTTTATAGCAATAAAATTTTGAGAAAATTTTCTATGAAAATAAAATTTTGACCAAATTTTCTATAGAAATTTTGACAAAATCTTCTATAGAAATAATATTTTGACAAAATTTTCTTTAGAAATTGGAATTTTGAAAAATTTTCTATAGAAATAAAATTTTGAGAAATTTTTCTATAGAAATTAATTTTTGACAAAATTTTCTAAAGAAATAAAATTTTGAGAAAAATTTCTATGGAAATAAAATTTTGACAAAATTTTCTATAGAAGTAAAAATTTTGGCAAAATTTTCTATGAAGTAAGATTGTGGGAAATTTTCTATAGAAATAAAATGTTGTTGTTGTTTTTTTTTGATTTCAGCTTAAAACCATACATTGACTAAACTACAAGTGTAGCTTAACCAACAGAGGAAAATAATGCTTGTCAAATTTATTTGGGCAAAGCCCTATAGACTGCAAGATGGTTGGATGGACGCACGTTTCGGAATTACCACATTTTCTATAGAAATAAAATTTTGGAAAATTTTCTATAGAAATAAAATTTTGACAAAATTTTCGATAGAAATAAAATATTGACAAAATTTTCGATAGAAATAAAATATTGACAAAATTTTCTTTGGAAATGAAATTTTAACAAAATTTTCTATAGACATAAAATTTTGGAAATTTTTCTTTAGAATTAAAATTTTGGAAAATTTAATTTTGGAAAAGTTTTCTATAGAAGTAAAATTTTGCAAAATTTCCTATAGAAATAAAATTTTGCAAAATTTCCTATGGAAATAAAATTTTGATAAAATTTTCTATAGAAACAAAGTTTGTGACAAAATTTTCTATAGAAATCAAATTTTGAGAAAATTTTCTATAGCACAAAAATTTTGAGAAAATTTTCTATGACAATAAAATTTTGACCAAATTTTCTATAGAAATAAAATTTTGAGAAAATTTTCAATAGAAATAATATTTTGACAAAATTTTCTTTGGAAATGGAATTTTGGAAAAATTTTCTATAGAAATACAATTTTGAGAACATTTTCTATAGAAATTAATTTTTTACAAAATTTTCTAAAGAAATCAAATTTTGAGAAAATTTTCTATAGAAATAAAATTTTGATAAAATTTTCTATAGAAATAAAATTTTGAGAAAATTTTCTATAGAAATAAAATTGTTTTTGGCAAAATTTTCTATGAAGTAAAATTGTGGCAAATTTTCTATAGAAATAAAATTTTGACAAAATTTTCTGTGGAAATGAAATTTTGATAAAAATTTTCTATAGAAATAAAATTTTGACAAAATTTTCGATAGAAATAAAATATTGACAAAATTTTCTTTGGAAATGAAATTTTGAGAAAATTTTCAATAGAAATAATATTTTGACAAAATTTTCTTTGGAAATGGAATTTTGGAAAAATTTTCTATAGAAATACAATTTTGAGAACATTTTCTATAGAAATTAATTTTTTACAAAATTTTCTAAAGAAATCAAATTTTGAGAAAATTTTCTATAGAAATAAAATTTTGATAAAATTTTCTATAGAAATAAAATTTTGAGAAAATTTTCTATAGAAATAAAATTGTTTTTGGCAAAATTTTCTATGAAGTAAAATTGTGGCAAATTTTCTATGGAAATAAAATTTTGACAAAATTTTCTGTGGAAATGAAATTTTGACAAAAATTTTCTATAGAAATAAAATTTTGACAAAATTTTCGATAGAAATAAAATATTGACAAAATTTTCTTTGGAAATGAAATTTTGAGAAAATTTTCAATAGAAATAATATTTTGACAAAATTTTCTTTGGAAATGGAATTTTGGAAAAATTTTCTATAGAAATACAATTTTGAGAACATTTTCTATAGAAATTAATTTTTTACAAAATTTTCTAAAGAAATCAAATTTTGAGAAAATTTTCTATAGAAATAAAATTTTGATAAAATTTTCTATAGAAATAAAATTTTGAGAAAATTTTCTATAGAAATAAAATTGTTTTTGGCAAAATTTTATATGAAGTAAAATTGTGGCAAATTTTCTATAGAAATAAAATTTTGACAAAATTTTCTGTGGAAATGAAATTTTGACAAAAATTTTCTATAGAAATAAAATTTTGACAAAATTTTCGATAGAAATAAAATATTGACAAAATTTTCTTTGGAAATGAAATTTTAACAAAATTTTCCATAGAAATAAAATTTTGGAAAATTTTCTACAGAAAGAAAATTGTGGAAAAATGTTCTGTAGCAATTAATTTTTGGAAAAGTTTTCTATAGAAATAAAATTTTGCAAAATTTCCTAGAGAAATAAAATTTTGACAAAATTTTCTATAGAAATAAAATTTTGGAAAAATTTTCTATAGAAATAAAATTTTGATAAAATTTTCTATAGAAATGAAATTGTTAACACTCTGAAATGTAACCATCATCACTGAGATTAAATCCATGCAAGGCGGACGTGATAACCCTGGCACTACGGTATCCTCCGGCGTGTTGCTATTGTTAGCATGTCCGTCTTATTAAAAATATTGAAAAAATGTTGGTCCATTGGTTTATTGATATGTAGTGCGTATAATTATTATTAATTACTTAATAGCACTTATACGTACATGTGGCCTTTCGTTGCTTAAGACCAATCTTGTATATCGATTAACCAAAACCATTAATGAAATTGTTACACAGAAAAAAATTTCACGAAAAATTTTCTAATTAAAATTTTAATTGAGTTTTAAAAAATATTCAATTAAAAATTTAATTGAATCAACAAATTTTTTAATTGAAACAAAAATCAATCACAAAAATTAATAGTATCAATTAATTTTTTAATTGGATCAATTAATTTTTAATTGACCTTCAATTAATTTTTTAATTGATACTATCATTTCTGTGATTGAAGACATTTCAATTAAAAAATTAATTGGATCAATTAATTTCGTGATTGAATCAGAAAATAATTTTTTTGTATGTAGTTGTGATTATAAGAGTCCGAGTATATACTGTCCTCAAAAGATTTCAAAAGGAATATTAAGGAATTCAAATGTAATTTTTTTAAAAACTGATTAGATTATATTAAAAGTGTCTTATATAAAACGTTTTGATGGAAAATTCGAAAAATATTATTTGATTTGTTTTCTTCATGCCAATAGTGTAATAGTGATAGCTTCATGGCCGATTATTATGAATGGTTTGCCCACCATTGGAAAGCCCCCCTTATGCGTCTCCCTTGGATTTTCTTTTGTACCCCCTCTCAAATGGTCATGATAAAGACCAAGATAACATTATTGGAAATTGATAGCAAAATTTTTATTAGAGAATAATCGAACTCGTTTTTCAATTCGCATTAGTTGTATTTTAAAATTCGTCCGATAAAGAACCCTCGCTAAAAAAAGGTGTGAGGCATTTACATTGGTGTTGACAATTTCAACTTCAACCGTGAGAACTTGATAGGTGTATGTGAATAAAAACCCCCTACAAGATTCATATCTATAATTAAGTTTCGATAAAGTAGTAGATAATAAAATAATATTTGCAAGAATATCTCGGTTTGAAAGTGAAATGAAGTTGTAAACTTATATTAAACAATAGCACCTACATATATGTGAAGATAAAGTGAATTTTGATGAATTTCTATATTTAACTGAAATTTCAAGTGTGACAATAAAAACAGAATTTTATTAGAGTTCTTGTTGTTATTGCTGTTATTTTATTTAATTTTTGTTGTTATTGATAAAATATAATGAAAACAGTTTGGTTATTAGGGTGGTGGTAAATAATAAAAACACAACGTTTTTGTTTATATGATAGCATATTTGGAGAAAAAAATGTATCATTACATTTTTATTAAAAAAAAAAAATTACAAAAAGTGTGAACTTATATACTGTACTAAAATTACGGTTGGTCAATATAGAATTGTTTTTAAAAAGAAAACAAAAATAATTAAAAGAAAGTTTTAATTTAAAATTAGCAATGCATATGAATAAATAAGAAAATTACGAATGAATTAAAAAAATAATAATAATAATAATAAAAATAAAAAAATCTAAATTTTAATTAATGTAAACAAAAATTTAAAAAAATAATGACAGAAAGTAGAAAACTCTAAAATATTAGTAAACAAATAGTTATTAGTAAAAATAAAAAAAAAACTGTAATAAAAAATAACAAGTATATACGGCCGTAAATTCGGCAAAGCCGAATCCTATGTACCCTCCACCATGTAGTGCGTAAAAACTTATACGAAAGACTGTCATCCACAATCGAATTACTTGGGTTGCGGTAATACTTACACATGGTAAGGTATCTTAAAACTTCTTAACATTGTGTTCTAAATTGTAAGTTAGCCCATACGTGGTATATATTAGACAAAAAAGGTCGATTAAAGAAGTATATAATTCAGTTCGACATAATTTTCTATAGAAATAAAATTTTTACTAAATTTTCTATATATGTATATTTTTATTTCTATAGAAAATAAATTTTTGACAAATTTTTCTATAGAAACAAAATTTTGACAAAATTTTCTATAGAAATAAAATTTTGACAAAATTTTCTATTGAAATTAAATTTTGACAAAATTATCTATAGAAATAAAATTTTAATAAAATTTTCTATAGATATAAAATTTTAACAAAATCTTCTTCAGAAATAAAATTTTGACAAAGCTTTCTATAGTAATAAAATTTTGACAAAATTTTCTATAGAAATAAAATTTGGTAGATTAGTTTTGGCGATTGGCTATATATAACTATAGACCGATATGGACCAATTTTTGCATGGCTGTTAGCGGCCATATATTAGCGCAATGTACCAAGTTTCAACCGAATCGAATAAATTTTGCTCCTCCAAGAGGTTCCGGAGGTCAAATCTGGGGATCGTTTTATATGGGGGCTATATATAATTATGGACTGATATGGACCAATACCTGCATGGTTGTTAGAGGCCATATACTAACACCATGTACCAACTTTTAACCAGATCGGATGAATTTTGCTTCTCCAAAAGGTATCGGAGGTTAAATTTGGGGATCGGTTTATATGGGGTCTATATATATAATTATGGACTGATTTGGACCAATTCCTACATGGTTGTTGGTCCATATACTAACATAACGCACAAAATTTCAACCAGATCGGATGAATTTTGCCCTTCCAAGAGGTTCCGGAGGTCAAATCTGGGGATCGTTTTATATGGGGGCTATATATGATTATGGACTGATATGGAACACTTTTGGCATAGTTGTTAAATATCATATACTACCACCACGTACCAAATTTCAACCAGATCGGATGAATTTTGCTTCTTCAAAAGGCACCGGAGGTCAAATCTGGCGATCGGTTTATATGGGAGCTATATATATTTATGGACTGATAGGAACCAATTCCTGCATGGTTGTTGGATACCATATACTAACATCACGTACCAAATTTCAACCGAATGGGAAGAACTTTGCTCTTCCAAGATGATCCGGAGGTCAAATCTGGGAATCGGTTTATATGGGGGCTATATATAATTATTGACCGATATGGACCAATTTTTGCATGGGTGTTTGAGACCATATACTAACATCATGTACCAAATTTCAGCCGGATCGGATGAAATTTGCTTCTCTTAGAGGCTCCGCAAGCCAAATCGGGGAATCGGTTTATATGGGGGTTATATATAATTATGGACCGACGTGGACCAATTTTTGCACGGTCATTAGAGACCATATACTTACACCATGTACCAAATTTCAGCTGGATCGGATGAAATTTGCTTCTCTTAGCGGCCTCCCAAGCCAAATCGGGGGATCGGTTTATATGGGGGCTATACATAATTATGGATCGATGTGGACCAATTTTGGTATGGTTGTTAGAGACCATATATTAACATCATGTACCAAATTTCAGCCGGATCGGATGAAATTTGCTTCTTTTAGAGGATCCGCAAGCCAAATTTGGGGATCCGTTTATATGGGGGCTATACGTAAAAGTGAGCCGATATGGCCCATTTGCAATACCGTCCGACCTACATCAATAACAACTACTTGTGCCAAGTTTCAAGTCGATAGCTTGTTTCGTTCGGAAGTTAGCGTGATTTCAACAGACGGACGGACGGACGGACGGACATGCTTAGATCGACTCAGAATTTCACCACGACCCAGAATATATATATATACTTTATGGGGTCTTAGAGCGATATTTCGATGCGTTACAAACGGAATGACAAAGATAATATACCCCCACCCTATGGTGGAGGGTATAAAAAGGTTGTAGAAAATCAAATAAAATTCCAATAATAAAAATTTTAGTATTTTAATTAATGTAAACAAAAATTAAACATTAATTAATGTAAATACAAATTAAATTATCAATAAAAACTAAAAAAATGATAAAAAAAACACAGACATAGACAGTCTTTATTTTGTACATTGGTGCAAGTTTGCAATTTTTGGAACATGAATGGCTTTAGTCCAGGTTAATTTTTGAATATGTGTTGCATCCAACTCACGATCGAATTTTCTACTACTACGGCATACATTTCGATCAAATTTGGCCATAATTGATATGGAGTGCGTATAAGTATTGTTAATTAATTAATAATACGTATACGTACGTGGGGCTTTCACTGAAAAAAGACAAATCTTGTAAACCGATTAACCCAAGTATTTTCTATAGAAATAAACTTTTAACAAAAATTTTCAATGAAATAAAGTTTTGATAAACTTTTCTATACAAATAAAATTTTCTATGGAAATATAATTTTGACAAAAATTTCTATTAAAATAAAATTTTGCATAATGTTATAGATATAAAATATTGACAAAATTTTCTATAGAAATAAAATTTTGACAAAATTTTCCATAGAAATAAAATTTTGACAAAATTTTCCATAGTAATAAATTTTTGACAAAAAATTGATGCAAAGCTTCAAATTAAGTTATTATGATTATCTAGATTTTTGGTAAAAATATCTTCAAATTTTGGTAGATTATGTTTGGCACGAGTGGCAACCGTAGCTGGAAAATTTTTATCGGTCAATTTTGTACATAGTCGCTGCAATAACTCATCTATCAATACTACTAATAGCATTAAGAAAGGGAAATTTTGATTCGTGATTTGTTTTGTGTTTTTTTAATTATTTTTCATTTTTTGTTTCAGATAATTTGTTTTGTAATACCTCTACATTACAATGTCAGATGATACAACACGTCGGACATTCCAAAGAGATCGAACATTTGCAAAATTCGAATCAAACAGTAAACGTTGGAGTGCCATTGGTTATAGTTCCAATGATGTAAGCATATCTAATACGGATAATACAATGAATTCGGATTTCAAAACCAATATGGCTATTTCTATTACAAATTTGCCAGAATATTCAGAGGAAACAGAGTATAACGAGAATTACCCTGGAAAATTTCAACCCCAATTTAAAACATCCAGAAATAGATTTGCTAGCACTCCTCTATTACTTCAGGATACAATCCACGATGAACAAGAATCCCCAGTGACTCCAGAACCAGCTCTTTTAGGTGTAAAGCAAAAATTGATTTTATTTGAAAAACTCAATTCAAATGAATACATCACCATCATACCGCCAAAACTTAAACCAAAAAATTATGAAAGAAAATTTATAACACAATGGCATTTAGGCCATCACAGGCAAACGATGGCTGAAGCTTTAACAAATGACTCAAAGATTGAGAACAGTGTTAGTTCACCTAAACAAATCGTGGCAGATGAAGTTGTTACGACAAAAATTGAAAATATTGGAATAACCGAAAACAGCGAATATAAAACCAAAGAAATTAAATCCAATATTGCTTATATTGCATCGTAAGTAAGCATTTATATGTTAAAGCCCATGGAGCGAATGATTTATATTAATTGAATTAATATAAGTTATACGCTCTGGTGTACAATGAATTGTGTCCCATGGAGCGAATGATTTATATTAATTTATTAGATGGGTATGCAAATTAGTAATGCGGGATTTTTCTCCCAAGAGCAAAAATTTTAATTTTCTATATTTAGTGAAACATTCTATATTTTTATGAGAAAATTTCTTTAAAAAAATCCTCAGCCATAAGAATATCATATAAGACTTTCGTAGCATATATCGATGTAATGCGGAGGATGAAGGTTAGGAAAAAATTGGCGTTTGGCGAAGTCGTTCAGTTCTGTGCTCGGGGGTGTAACAACAATCCAAGTTTCGTGACCATAAAACAGCATTTGCGGGAAGTTATGATTTACTTCTTTGATTTCGAGTAAAATGTAGCGGAATCGCATCGATTACTCTCCGAGCCATATCCGGTATTGGTTTCAAAAGGTGGGTTTTGCGTTTCAGAATTGGTGATTTTGATGTGGAAGGCAAAGAACGTCCAGGATTGCCGAAAAGTTTGAAGATGCTGAATTGGACCGATTACTCGGCGAAGACTAATATAAAATGCACGAATTACTCTCCGAGCCTTATTCGGTATTGGTTTCAAAGGGTGGGTTTCGCGTTTCGGATTTGGTGATTTTGATGTGGAAGGCAAAGAACGTCCAGGATTGCCGAAAAGTTTGAAGATGCTGTATTGGACCGATTACTCGTTGAAGACTAATATAAAACGCACGAATTACTCTCCGAGCCTTATCCGGTATTGGTTTCAAAAGATGGTGTTTGCGTTTCAGAATTGGTGATTTTGATGTGGAAGGCAAAGAACGTCCAGGATTGCGGAAAAGTTTGAAGATGCTGTATTGGACCGATTACTCGGTGAAGACTAATATCAAACGCACGAATAACTTATCAAATCGTTCGAAGTTACATGACAAGCCATGACTCAAAGGCAAGGAAATTAGGTACCGTACGAGTTGAAGTCCAGATTCTTCAACTGGATTTTTCACTTGGGAACAGCTGCTCTAAAGGCAATAAAGAAACTGTTTGTTCGCATCACATCGTAGCTGGTGAGGAAAGGAGGATCCACTTTGAAAATCCCAAGCGAAAAAGATCGTTACCCGGGTCATGCCTCGACAAAGCCGAATATCCATTGGAAAAAAGCCTATGCTTTCGTGGGACCAGCTGGGTGTGGTGTACTATGAGCTGCTGCAAGGGAGTGAAATTATTCCAGGAGGTTTGTATCGAACTTAATTAATCCAAGTTTCGTGACCACAAAACAGCATTTGCGGGAAGTTATGATTTACTTCTTTGATTTCGAGTAAAATGTAGCTGAATCGCATCGATTAATCGCCTTGCGTTATCCGGTATTCATTTCAAAAGGTGGGTTTTGCGTTTCAGAATTGGTGATTTTGATGTGGAAGGCAATGAACGTCCAGGATAGCCGAAAAGTTTGAAGATGCTGAATTGGACCGATTACTCGGCTAATATAAAACGCACGAATTACTCTCCGAGCCTTATCCGGCATTGGTTTCAAAAGGTGGGTTTTGCGTTTCAGAATTGGTGATTTTAATGTGGAAGGCTATATTGGACCGATTACTGGGTGAAGACTTCGAAATTACGTGACAAGCCATGACTCAAAGGCAAGGAAATTATGTACCGTACAAGTTGAAGTCCACATTCTCAAACTGGATTTTTCACTTGGGAACAGGTACTCTAAAGGCGATAAAAAAGGTGTGTTCGCATCACATCGTAGATGGTGAGGAAAAGCGGAGCCACTTTGAAAATCCCAAGCAAAAAAATCGTTACCCGGGTCATGCCTCGAAAAAGCCGAATATCCATGGAAAGAAGCCTATGTTTTCGTGGGACCAGCTGGGTGTGGTGTACTATGAGCTGCTGCAAGCGAGTGAAATTATTCCAGGAGGTTTGTATCGAACTTAATTAATCCAAGTTTCGTGACCACAAAACAGCATTTGCGGGAAGTTATGATTTACTTCTTTGATTTCGAGTAAAATGTAGCTGAATCGCATCGATTACTCGCCTTGTGTTATCCGGTATTGATTTCAAAAGGTGGGTTTTGCGTTTCAGAATTGGTGATTTTGATGTGGAAGGCAATGAACGTCCAGGATAGCCGAAAAGTTTGAAGATGCTGAATTGGACCGATTACTCGAATTACTCTCCGAGCCTTATCCGGCATTGGTTTCAAAAGGTGGGTTTTGCGTTTCAGAATTGGTGATTTTAATGTGGAAGGCTGTATTGGACCGATTACTCGGTGAAGACTTCGAAGTTACGTGACAAGCCATGACTCAAAGGCAAGGAAATTAAGTACCGTACAAGTTGAAGTCCAGATTCTTAAACTGGATTTTTCACTTGGGAACAGGTACTCTAAAGGCGATAAAAAAGGTGTGTTCGCAACACATCGTAGATGGTGAGGAAAAGCGGAGCCACTTTGAAAATCCCAAGCGAAAAAATCGTTACCCGGGTCATGCCTCGAAAAAGCCGAATATCCATGGAAAGAAGCCTATGCTTTCGTGGGACCAGCTGGGTGTGGTGTACTATGAGCTGCTGCAAGCGAGTGAAATTATTCCAGGAGCTTTGTATCGAACTTAAAGGGTTGGAGCCCAGCGTGAAAAATGGTCACATTTTCCGATAGGAAAGTTGTTTTTTTCAGCACGTTACGCTCGGCCACATGTTGCAAAACCCTTAAAAACTTATTCGTGAACACTCAAAAGGTAAATCGTACCCCATCCATTGGGACAAGATGTTCAGACTCGGCTAAAAAAAGGAGCTTCCTTGGCATTGGGCACTCAGTGACAAGAGAGAAGTTAACCACAGTGGCGAATAGTAGACGCGTCGTTTATTCTTCGCGGTATATTACCAGAGCCACCGTGGTGATATGATTCGCATGCCCACCTTGCATACAAAGGGTCCTGAGTTCAATCATAGTTTCGACCGAAAACCAATCAAATTTTCAGCGGTGGATTATCCTCTCTCAGTAATGCTGGTGGATTATTCCCTCTCCGTAATGCTTCTCTGAGTGATTTCGCCGTTCGGACTCGCCTATAAAAAACGAAGTCCCCAGACATTGAGCTAAACATACAATCGGGCTGCACTCAGTGCCAATAAGTTCACAACTGTGTACTGAATAGTTTAGGTGATCCTGAAATAAAAGGCTGCCATTGGACCTAACCTAATCTAAGCCGTTCATGCCTCAACTTCGATGGTAAGTTCGAAAATCCATGGAAAGAATCCTATGCTGTGTATTTGGTGGGACCGAATAAGACGCGCGCATCGAATTCAAACGATGAGTTTCAGCACAATAACGCTCGGCCCAAACTTATTTGGAAACATTCAAATGGGAAGTCTTACCTCACACGCCGTATAGCCTTGACATTACTCCTTCCGATCTATGACGCATTACTTGCTATTTTAGTTCATAAGGAAGACTTGCTATTTTAGTTCATAGTTTATAAGGAAGACAAAAATTGGGTTGATTTGCAGATTGTGTCCAAAGACAAGTCTGGTTTTCGTCGCAGTATTCGATTGTTTCCAGATATATGGGAAAAAGTAGTGATTGGCCATGGACAATACTTCAATTGGTCAGTCTGTTACATTTTTTTCGCAATCAATTCTCAGACATTTGGCAAAATAGCGCATTTTTAATTTGTGCTCCCAATAAAATAAATCATACGCTCTAGTGTACAATGCATTGTGGCGTATGAGTCATATTAATTATTTCTTCCATTAGTTTTGGTTACATTATGTTGTCTAATCTGTCTATGTTTATAGATATAATTCTGAACCGACACTCGAATCGGAAGCCTCCCAAAATGGATATACAGACGAGGAAAAGGATCCAACTACCCCAGAGACTCAAAATAGACAGATTAAGGGCTCTGAACTGATTTTTAATTCTAATGAAACAAAAACTAAATCGAAGGAAATGCATGATATAGCTGATGTTGTGGAGGCTGTTTTGGAAAATAAATTTTGGATCAAATCTAGGTATAAATTTCTTATAATCTGACCTTCAGTCTATATCTATTTTATATCGTAAAATGATTATAGTGATAAAAGTGTTGTTCGCGAACATTCTTCCTCTTCTATTGAAAAACGCGATCGGAGTAACCTTGATTTAAGGTTTAATGAAGACAAATCTGCAACAAATAAATCGTTTCTATCACCGGAATTTATGAAATTTGTTGGGCTTCATAATGACGATATGAAGGAAGATGAGAGAAATTTGATAGACAATGAGGAACGTGTTAAATCGAATTCAAAATCAGATGTTATATTAAGGTATATTTTAGTGTTGGTGGTAGTTTGTTTATGTATGTATTTTTTTACTCAGAATTGTTTTCTAATATGGAACAAATATGTGTTATTAAAACTCTTTACCATGGATCGCATTTAAAATATTCTCCGAAAGGCAGCCACATTCATTGTGTTGAAGTTATGATCATGCAACATCCAACTGTTATACAATTTTTTTATCTATTTTAACGTGATTGTTAGACGTCATAAATTACTTTCATCCAATATCCGAAATGAACTTCCCATAGTGGAGGGGAAAATTTGTCATATTCTCATTGAATTTCACATGATCATGCAACATCCAACTGTTATATTGTTATACAATTTATTGTATATTTTACCGAGATCGTTTTGAGATCGTATGACACATTATCTTCACTCAATTAATTTCTCATAATGGAGGGAAATGTTTTTCATATTCTCATTGAATTTTACACATGCTTATACTGAACTTTATATACATTCTAGTTCACCGCTGGAAGAGGACAACAATGATGCTGATGTTGAAGACAATACTCAAGATACATGGAATGCCAAGGAAACAGTTGTCGATGTTAACAACTGCTTGCAACACTACTCTAGCAATAAAGAAGACATTTTGAATGTGAAATCAAAGCCTTCAAATTATAAAATCTTTGAAGATTTAGAAGCTTTATTGAAGCCCAAAAATGAAGATATAACGAGTGAGAAAAATATAAAAATTTTAAATACCAACGATTTGGAAGGAGTGATGCTTAAACCGAAATCTAAAGAACTTTCAAGGTGAGATGAATTACAGTGAATAATGGTACAAAATATATTGTGAAGATCAGAAATTGTTAGGCGAAACTGTAATAAAGGAGCGCATTTTAACCATTCTAGGCCAAGTGAACGTTCAAAGGTATGGAAATAGGGTCCTCCTCATGAGGAATTCTGTCATATTTAATTTGAAATGCTACAGTAATCAGACCTTTAGTAGTAGTAGTAGTAGGAGTAGTAGTAGTAGTAGTAGGAGTAGTAGTAGTAGTAGTAGTAGTAGTAGTAGTAGTAGTAGTAGTAGTAGTAGTAGTAGTAGTAGTAGTAGTAGTAGTAGTAGTAGTAGTAGTAGTAGTAGTAGTATTAGTAGTAGTAGTAGTAGTAGTAGTAGTAGTAGTAGTAGTAGTAGTAGTAGTAGTAGTAGTAGTAGTAGTAGTAGTAGTAGTAGTAGTAGTAGTAGTAGTAATAGTAGTAGTAGTAGTAGTAGTAGTAGTAGTAGTAGTAGTAGTAGTAGTAGTAGTAGTAGTAGTAGTAGTAATAGTAGTAGTAGTAGTAGTAGTAGTAGTAGTAGTAGTAGTAGTAGTAGTAGTAGTAATCAGACCTTTACTTTCTGTTACTTAACTTTCCGTGAATGTATTAATAATCTATGAAGAGGGGGAAAAGATGGACGCTTTAGGGCTTTCAGACTCAGGAGTCGCATTATAGTCTCTCGCGATCCAAACCTGACATAAAAAACCCAAATGAATATGACATCAAACGATTACACTCATACAACGGAGGGGAAGGTGCCCCAGTGCTGATCGCTAGTGATCAATATATGAATCACGGAGCATCGAGATCAGACCTTATACAGATGTGGTTGACTTTGCACTTGTCTTTGAAACAAGAGTTACAAGCAATGTTTCTATAAGTGTGGGCAACTTGGCTCCGGTAGTCGAAGATAATGTTATAAGGAAGAATAGCTATATAGCCGTTCGCAAGATGCATGAAGGAGATGAAAAGGCTCAGGGGAGCTTAAGTGCTTTTCGCCCTCCGAAAGGACGTAGAGAATCTGATTCCAACTCGGATGTAAATGAAGGTTTCAATATCACCATCTTGGCGAAACCAACTTACGACATGGTCAATGTCAATGGCGTCAGAGATAACGCCACAATACTGACTACGAGAAAAGGTTATCAGGCACACTACGACGAAAGTTGAAGAGAATGAACCCGATGACGAATGAGTAAGATGCTACGAAGGGAACACTTGAAACTCCTCCTAATCATATGGGAAGGAGGACAAGATCTCCGGAACAGCAAAACACTGAAATGTCGGGAAAGAAACAAAAACGAACCGATGACGAATGAGTAAGATGCTACGAAAGGAAAACTTGAAACTCCTCCTAATAATATGGGAAAGAAGACAAGATCTCCGGAAGAGCAAAACACTGAAATGTTGGAAAAGAAACAAAAACGCATCTCGCTTTCAAGTCTATTGGAAAGACCAAATACTGCGTCCAAGGGAATGTCAAGCAAGCAGAATCTAATGGACGTCGGAAAGGTTGGCCCGAATACGTGGAAAGCAAGCGCGTCCAACCAGTCAACCGCGAAGACAGAAAAGAAAATTAAGACCAAACAATCTTTGCAGAAGATGTTGGGAGATGTTGAAAGGGGTACGTTACCATCTTCCTACCTTAACATTGCCGAGAGACTCTACCGGGAGTGTGCTACGCAGTTATCAGCAGAGGTGGCGGGGGATGTTGAAAGAGGTACGTTGCCAGCTTCCTACTCTAACATAGCCAATAGACGATACCGGGAGGAAGTGTGCTACGCAGTTTTCTACTAAAATAGTGCATCTGGTCAAATAACCAACAATCAGCAAGCAGACATTGAGGATCTAGTCAGAAATGGAATCCTGGACTAGATGGGTCAACAGTCCCGTTAACAAGCTGTGACTTCAAAGGGGACATACTCATGTTGAGGCTTGCTTCAGAGTCTACAGAAAATAGTGAATGTAATCCCCTCTCATAGTGAAGGAATCAATCTGAAACTGACGAAAGCCTCCGTCTACATAAGAGGATGGGGCAGCAAATTCACGACGGAATGTATTCTGAAGGAGTTGGTTCTACAGAACGAGGGACTGGACTCGACAAAATTTGTGGACATTCACAGAAAGGGGAATAGAGATGGAACACTTATTGTGTTGGGCCTGGACCAGATCTCCCTGTCCATCCTGACCAAAACTAAAGTCAGGGCTTTCTTTGTGACTGGAACCGTCCTTTTCAAGATCGCAAAAACGAGAAGCAAAGAGTCTGTCAAGGAAACCGCCAAAGGTAGATCAGAGAGACGAGGAACATTCCAAGGATATATTCGAAGTGTCAACGGAAATCCAGCAATCGGGGCTAAGAGGAAAACTGGGAGACGATCAGCGAATCAAAGAAAAGTTATCAGCAGAAGAGGCTGGGGAAGTTGAACGAGGTGCGTTGCCAGCTTCTTACGCTAACATAGCCAATAGACGATACCGGGAGGAAGTGTGCTACGCAGTTTTCTACTAAAATAGTGAAGAAGATTTAGAAGCTTTATTGAAGCCCAAAAATGAAGATATAACGAGTGAGAAAAATATAAAAATTTTAAATACCAACGATTTGGAAGGAGTGATGCTTAAACCGAAATCTAAAGAACTTTCAAGGTGAGATGAATTACAGTGAATAATGGTACAAAATATATTGTGAAGATCAGAAATTGTTAGGCGAAACTGTAATAAAGGAGCGCATTTTAACCATTCTAGGCCAAGTGAACGTTCAAAGGTATGGAAATAGGGTCCTCCTCATGAGGAATTCTGTCATATTTAATTTGAAATGCTACAGTAATCAGACCTTTAGTAGTAGTAGTAGTAGGAGTAGTAGTAGTAGTAGTAGGAGTAGTAGTAGTAGTAGTAGTAGTAGTAGTAGTAGTAGTAGTAGTAGTAGTAGTAGTAGTAGTAGTAGTAGTAGTAGTAGTAGTAGTAGTAGTAGTAGTAGTATTAGTAGTAGTAGTAGTAGTAGTAGTAGTAGTAGTAGTAGTAGTAGTAGTAGTAGTAGTAGTAGTAGTAGTAGTAGTAGTAGTAGTAGTAGTAGTAGTAGTAATAGTAGTAGTAGTAGTAGTAGTAGTAGTAGTAGTAGTAGTAGTAGTAGTAGTAGTAGTAGTAGTAGTAGTAATAGTAGTAGTAGTAGTAGTAGTAGTAGTAGTAGTAGTAGTAGTAGTAGTAGTAGTAATCAGACCTTTACTTTCTGTTACTTAACTTTCCGTGAATGTATTAATAATCTATGAAGAGGGGGAAAAGATGGACGCTTTAGGGCTTTCAGACTCAGGAGTCGCATTATAGTCTCTCGCGATCCAAACCTGACATAAAAAACCCAAATGAATATGACATCAAACGATTACACTCATACAACGGAGGGGAAGGTGCCCCAGTGCTGATCGCTAGTGATCAATATATGAATCACGGAGCATCGAGATCAGACCTTATACAGATGTGGTTGACTTTGCACTTGTCTTTGAAACAAGAGTTACAAGCAATGTTTCTATAAGTGTGGGCAACTTGGCTCCGGTAGTCGAAGATAATGTTATAAGGAAGAATAGCTATATAGCCGTTCGCAAGATGCATGAAGGAGATGAAAAGGCTCAGGGGAGCTTAAGTGCTTTTCGCCCTCCGAAAGGACGTAGAGAATCTGATTCCAACTCGGATGTAAATGAAGGTTTCAATATCACCATCTTGGCGAAACCAACTTACGACATGGTCAATGTCAATGGCGTCAGAGATAACGCCACAATACTGACTACGAGAAAAGGTTATCAGGCACACTACGACGAAAGTTGAAGAGAATGAACCCGATGACGAATGAGTAAGATGCTACGAAGGGAACACTTGAAACTCCTCCTAATCATATGGGAAGGAGGACAAGATCTCCGGAACAGCAAAACACTGAAATGTCGGGAAAGAAACAAAAACGAACCGATGACGAATGAGTAAGATGCTACGAAAGGAAAACTTGAAACTCCTCCTAATAATATGGGAAAGAAGACAAGATCTCCGGAAGAGCAAAACACTGAAATGTTGGAAAAGAAACAAAAACGCATCTCGCTTTCAAGTCTATTGGAAAGACCAAATACTGCGTCCAAGGGAATGTCAAGCAAGCAGAATCTAATGGACGTCGGAAAGGTTGGCCCGAATACGTGGAAAGCAAGCGCGTCCAACCAGTCAACCGCGAAGACAGAAAAGAAAATTAAGACCAAACAATCTTTGCAGAAGATGTTGGGAGATGTTGAAAGGGGTACGTTACCATCTTCCTACCTTAACATTGCCGAGAGACTCTACCGGGAGTGTGCTACGCAGTTATCAGCAGAGGTGGCGGGGGATGTTGAAAGAGGTACGTTGCCAGCTTCCTACTCTAACATAGCCAATAGACGATACCGGGAGGAAGTGTGCTACGCAGTTTTCTACTAAAATAGTGCATCTGGTCAAATAACCAACAATCAGCAAGCAGACATTGAGGATCTAGTCAGAAATGGAATCCTGGACTAGATGGGTCAACAGTCCCGTTAACAAGCTGTGACTTCAAAGGGGACATACTCATGTTGAGGCTTGCTTCAGAGTCTACAGAAAATAGTGAATGTAATCCCCTCTCATAGTGAAGGAATCAATCTGAAACTGACGAAAGCCTCCGTCTACATAAGAGGATGGGGCAGCAAATTCACGACGGAATGTATTCTGAAGGAGTTGGTTCTACAGAACGAGGGACTGGACTCGACAAAATTTGTGGACATTCACAGAAAGGGGAATAGAGATGGAACACTTATTGTGTTGGGCCTGGACCAGATCTCCCTGTCCATCCTGACCAAAACTAAAGTCAGGGCTTTCTTTGTGACTGGAACCGTCCTTTTCAAGATCGCAAAAACGAGAAGCAAAGAGTCTGTCAAGGAAACCGCCAAAGGTAGATCAGAGAGACGAGGAACATTCCAAGGATATATTCGAAGTGTCAACGGAAATCCAGCAATCGGGGCTAAGAGGAAAACTGGGAGACGATCAGCGAATCAAAGAAAAGTTATCAGCAGAAGAGGCTGGGGAAGTTGAACGAGGTGCGTTGCCAGCTTCTTACGCTAACATAGCCAATAGACGATACCGGGAGGAAGTGTGCTACGCAGTTTTCTACTAAAATAGTGCATCTGGTCATATAACCAACAATCAGCAAGCAGACAGTGATGATCTAGTCAGAAATAGAATCCTGGACTAGACGGGTCAACAGTCCCGTTAACAAGCTGTGACTTCAAAGGGGACATACTCATGTTGAGGCTTGCTTCAGAGTCTACAGAAAATAGTGAATGAAATCCCTTCTCATAGTGAAGGAGTTAATCTGAAACTGACGAAAGCCTCCGTCTACATAAGAGGATGGGGCAGCAAATTCACGACGGAATGTATTCTGAAGGAGTTGGTTCTACAGAACGAGGGACTGGACTCGACAAAATTTGTGGACATTCACAGAAAGGGGAATAGAGATGGAACACTTATTGTGTTGGGCCTGGACCAGATCTCCCTGTCCATCCTGACCAAAACCAAAGTCAGAGCGTTCTTTGTGACTAGAACCATCCTTTTCAAGATCGCAAAAACGAAAAGCAAAGAGTCTGCCAAGAAAGCCACCAAATCTGCACCAAAGGTAGATCAGAGAGAACATTCCAAGGATATATTCGAAGTGTCAACGGAAATCCAGGAATCGGGGCTAAGAAGAAAACTGGGATGCGACCAGCGGATCAAATAATTGTCCAAGAACGGAACTGGGGACGGGCTGGAATGTCAGAAATCGGGATCGAGGTGAACACAGAGAGGCGATCGGTCGCCCATAGAATTATCCAAAGAGGGAACTGAGAAGGCACTGAGACTAAGCCGCAGGACAGGAAATCTGCACTAATGGTAGATCAGGGAGGCGAGGGACCATTCACGGATATACCCGAAGGGTACAAAGGAAATTCAGGAATCAGGGCTAAGGGTAAAACAGGGAGGCGATTAGCCGCTCAAAGAATTGTCCAAAAACGAAACGGATATACCCGAAGGGTGCAACAGAAATTCAGGAATCAGGGCTTAGGGTAAAACAGGGAGGCGATCAGCCGCTCAAAGAATTGTCCAAAAACGAAACTTGGGACAGGCCGAAAGTTTAGGAATGGGCGTGGAGAATATCATAGGGAGGCGATCGGTCGCCCGTGGAATTATCCAAAGAGGGAACTGGGGATACGTCGCAAGGACAGGAATCGGAGTCGACGAAAACACAGGGAGGCGAAGAAACAGTATAATCTTAATCATTCTTTCGATCCAAATCTTCGAGATTAATCTGCACAGGAGCGAAATGACAATTAGCGCTCTGATTGAAAAAGTAATAAAAGATAAGTTACATGTTGCCTGAATCAAGGATCCTTGGTCAACTCGCAACAATATAACTGGATTAAACAATGCAAGTTATCGATTGATAATACAGGACTCAGACCAAGATCTTGTATATGTTACAAAAACTTGTGCTTTCTCATTTGTCCGGAGTTGTCAATAACAGATGCCGCGGCGCTGAAACAGAAAAATGGCAATTTGTTCTTGGCGTCAGTGTACCTACCATATGACCACTAAAATCATTTTTCGACTGAGGTTTAAGGCCTATGGACGGAGTCCAAAGTAGGCTAAGTATCACACCCAAGATACTTAGACCAAGATCTTGTATAAGCCACAAAACCTTGTGCTTTCTCATTTGTCCGGAGTTGTCAACAGCAGATGACGCGGTGCTGAAACACGAAAATGGTAATTTATATTTGCCGTCAGTGTACCTGCCATATGTCCACTTATATAATTCTTCGACCGGGTTTAAGGCTAATGGATGGAGTCCATAGGCCAAAATAGGAAAATTGGGCAAATTTTTCATACTTCAGTTACATTTCATTTTCCTGGGACCCATCTTCATAACGCCCAATGAACAAGCTGTCACTGAATGATTTGCATTTTTACCAATTTTATATAAAATTCCTACATTGTCCTTTATTTATTTGCAGGAATTATAAATCCTTAACAGCTCAACAAGCTCTGAAACTTCGAGGAGAGAAATATACTTCATTAAGGCCGCATAAAAGGTAGTTATACAATCACTCAATTAAAATTTTTTGAAATCCTAAAAACAAACAATTTCTCAGTGGTTTAGAGGATATTGATCATCGGCAAATGTATGCCAAAGGTCAGGAAAGCATACAACCCATATTGGATGAATTAATTAAAACTGAAGAGACTTATGTGGAATCTCTATGGCTGGGTTTAAATAATTATGGTCAACTTTTTGAACGTAAAGATGTTCCACGATCTTTGAAGGGTAAAAAATATGTTCTCTTCTGTAACATCGAACAAATAGCCGAATTTCACAGGGATGAATTTTTACCCATGCTGATGAGGAATCGTTATGATTTGAAGCAATTGTTTGATGAATTCCAAGGTTTCATCGATGTAAGTGTGGGAGAAGCTGGCACCTGAGAACAAAACAGAATAATTTCTATTTTCCTATTTTTTTATTCTTATATAGCAAAACTGTTTTTATGCTTATGTTTTGTATGCCATGAACAATCAAAGATCTTTGGAATTATGTGAAACTTTTAAGAAATATTTCAAGGTAAGCTCTATGGGAATGTTTATTCAAAATTATTACGATGACATTTTGTTTTCATGTAGATTCTACAATTGGAACGCAATGATACCCTAGGAATCAATAGTTTCCTATTGCAGCCTATACAGCGTGTGGCTCGTTATCCCTTGCTACTCAAGGAATTCATAAAGGTGAGTTTCGGTTAAAAACATCAATGTATTATAGATTTTTAAAGGAGCGATCCAGTGATAAATCCAAATCAAAGAGAGAGCTAGTTATGTACTGCAAAATATGGAGCGTTTTAAACCTGATGGAATTACTGTGGTAGAATTGACTGACTGAATTATCCCATGGTTGTTGGCGATATATTAAGGCCGTATCAACTTAGCCTCTATTTCAAGAAAGTGGAATGAGACAAAAGTCGTTTTCATCACTAAACCGGGGAAATCCCTTAACTGGGGTGCGAAGAATTTCCGAATTTCCGAACAAACAGCTTATCCTCACTTCTTAATGAGACTATGGAGAGGCTGATTGATATTTATCTTAGAACTATATTCATTAAAAAGTACTCTCATGAACTTGGCATCTTCAATGAATGCTCACTACCTGTGTTACTGATTACGAATCACACTTTATATTCGCGTTAGCTCACATTGGAATCTGTCCATAAGGGAAAGTCTCTAAATCCAGGCTCGTGGAACTTTCTATATTGGACTTGGACGAATCCCCGGCCGAAGTCCAGCAACTTATTCACTTGGACAACGCATTAGACAAGTGTTTGCGGCATATATAGGCTCTTGGTCTAGGTCCTGTATTAGCAGATGATAATTTTCATTGATTAATCCTCTGTAGCTGAGGTGGTCTAATTTCAACAATATAACTGAGGTGGGGTAAGCAGACCTCATTGCTAAACTGATATCCTACGTTAGCATTTCATATCAAACAGTTTTTGTTCATATTTTTCATAAAAACATAGGGTTACTAAGCAAACACTGACCGATATGCGAACATAAAGAGAAAAGGGACATGAGAGCGGAGAGATCGTAATTTAGGAAAATGCGCACGAAAATTTATTTTGCGGTGTCTGTCAGACTTAGACGTCAGCTACAGAGGGTTAATCCTGTTATCTTATTGTGAGTTGTACAAGGTTTCTCGATCAAGGCAATGTGTACCGGTGGAGATTGGATCATCCTTTCTCCATTAGGCCATCATCTCGGGATTCTACGGCTTCTTCGCCTCTCTGTGTTTTCAACGACCCCGATTTCTGTCCCACTGACCCATTCACAGGTCCTTGAGCGATCGATCGCCTCCCTCTGTTCTTCTCGATCCTGATTCCTGTCCTTCCGGCATGTCTCCAGTTTCATATTTGGCCAATTCTTTGATCGGCTGATCTCCTCTCTGTCTTCCCCTTAGTCCCAATTCCTGTCTTTCCGTTGTGCCTTTTCTATGCCCCTTCGATTGCATTCAATAACATCCATCCGTGTTCAATAGTAAATGCATTATAAACTCTGACTGTTAATCAAAAAATACTGAGGCTGATAATAGTGGTGGCATACGCTGATGGTGTGGCTTTAGCAGTCAGGAAAAATTCCCATCTACAAGATAGAGATATTATACGGGGAACCCAGAGACACCCAGAATTCAGTCATGTATTGCAAAGAACGCAAAATGCCCATGGTTAAGCCCATATTCATAGGTGGTATTGAAATTCCCCCTGACTCGAAAACGGCCATCGACTGCTGCAAGTCTCTCAACGAGATTTCTGAGCAGTTCAATATTCACCTCATATGGGTGCCTGGGTTCGCTGTTCATAGGAACATACCAGGGAATAGCAAAGCGGATGAGTTAGCGAGGCTAGGAACCACCATTCATAGCTCTGGGAACTAGAATCTGTTGGTATGCCTCTGGTTACCTGCTTAAAGCTCTGCAAGAATTGCAAGGATTGAAACGACATGAAGTAAATATGCTACGATAGGTTAGGTGGAAGCCCGATGTATCAGTCTCACTTAGACTATTCAGTCCATTGTGATACCACTTTGGTGAACTTCTCTCTTATCACTGAGTGCTGCCCGATTCCATGTTAAGCTCAATGACAAGGGACCTCCTTTTTATAGCCGAGTCCGAACGGCGTTCCACATTGCAGTGAAACCACTTAGAGAAACTTTGAAACCCTCAGAAATGTCACCAGCATTACTGAGGTGGGATAATCCACCGTTGAAAAACGTTTTGGTGTTCGGTCGTAGCAGGAATAGAACCCACGACCTTGTGTATGAAAGGCGGGCATGATAACCATTGCATCACGGTGGCTCCCAAGTGACGCCAAGTATAAATTGTCATTTCCCTGTTTTAGCTGCGCCGTAGATGCCAGAGATGACAACTCCGGACAAATGAGTAAACCCAAGTTTTTGGTCTAGGTCCTGTATTAGCAGATGATAATTTGGAACATCATTGCTTAATCCTGTTACCTTATTGTGAGTTGTCCAAGGTTCCTCGATCAAGACAACTTGTACCTTATCTCTTATTGTTTTTTTTTTCATCAGAGTGCTGGTTGCCATTTCGATCCGGTGGAGATTAATCTGGATGACTTGGATCATCCTTTCTCCATTAGTACATCACCTCTGTATTTTCATCGCCCCCGATTCCTATTCTTCGGGCCCATCCACAGATCCCTCTTTGGATAATTCCTTGGGCAATCGATCGCCTCCCTGTGTTCTCCTCGATCCCGATTCTTGACCTTCAGGCCAGTCTTTAGTTCCATTTTTGGACAATTCTGATTTCCTCAATGTCTTCCCCTTAGTTCAAATTCCTTGCTTTCCGTTGTGCCTTTTCTATGCCCCTTCGATTGTATTCAATAATGTCCATCCGAGTTCAATAGTAAATGCATTATAAACTCTGACTGCTGATCCAAAAATACTGAGTTGTGGCATACGCTGATGATGTGGCTTTAGCAGTCCGGGGAACCCAGAGAATCTATAGATTCAGCCATGTAATGCAAAAAAACACAAAATTCCCATGGTTCAGCCCATCTTCATAGGTGGTATTGAAATTCCCTTTGACTCGAAAACGGCCAACGACTTCTGCAGGTCTATCAACGAGGTATCTGAACAGTTCAATAACCACCTAATATGGGTGCCTGGTCACAGGAACATACCAGGAAACAGCGAAGCGGATGAGTTAGCGAGGCTAGGAACCACCATTCATAGCTCTGGGAACTAGAATCTGTTGGTATGCCTCTGGTTACATGATTCAAGCTCTGCAAGAATTGCAAGGATTGAAACGACATGAAGTACATATGCTACGTTAGGTTAGGTTAGGTGGAAGCCCGATGTATCAGGCTCACTTAGACTATTCAGTCCATTGTGATACCCCAGTGGTGAATTTCTCTCTTATAACTGAGTGCTGCCTGATTCCATGTTAAGCTCAAGGACAAGGGACCTCCTTTTTATAGCCGAGACCGAACGGCGTTCCACAATGCAGTGAAACCACTTAGAGAAGCTATGAAACACTCAAAAATGTCACCAGCATTACTCAGGTGGGATAATCCATCGCTGAAAAATTTTTTGGTGTTCGGTCGAAGCAGGAATCGAACCCACGACCTTGTGTATGGAAGGTGGGCATGCTAACCGTTGCACCACGGTGGCTCCCAAGTAAATATGCTACGACGAGCTTTTAAAACTTGAGATGCCAGTGGACGGATACGTTGACGATATCGTAGCGGTGATACAATCGCAAAACACCACAGACGAGCATATAAAACTTACACAGGTGATGATACGGGTAAGGGCCAGGTTGGGAACAGATGGACTAGAACTCGCAACACACAAGACATAGCTGATGCTAATCACGCGGCGACACTTAGCAACGATCGACATTAGTGTAGACGATTTCGTTATTAAAGCGAGGGACGCAATTAAATGCCTAGGAATATGACTGGATACAAAGCAACGCAGATAACTCAGCAGACTAATGGCGAACTTCGGCTACCCGCTGCCAAAAAGCTCCCGAAGGAAGTCTGTAATATTGTTCTATTTTACGAAAGCTAGGTATGGGCAAGCGCCCTGAGACATGCAAATAAGGCACGCACTCATCGGGCAATACAGCGTACGGCCGCTTTACGTGTAACCTCCGCATATCGCGCATTATCTGCTGCGGCGGTACTTATCGTAGCAGGTATGACCCCAATAGACCTTCAAGCGGAAGGAAGGAAGAAGATTTTTGATCTAAAGATGGAGAACAGGCAAACAGCACAAAAATTCGTTAGAGGAGATAAGACGAGAGACTATTTAACAGTGGAACTTCTCTCAGTGATGAGAGAGAAGTGGTATTACAATGGACTGAATAGTCTAAGTGAGCCTGATACATCGGGCTGCCACATAACCTAACCTAACCTATGGAAGTGGAAGGATCGGTGGAACTTGAGACATATATACGGCAGGCGGACATCAAGACTTATCCCCGATATAGAGAAGTGGGCGAATAGATGTCACGGAGACGTGAACTATTACATAACACAGATGCTATATGGACGCGGATACTTCCGAATGTATTTGTCTATGATGGTCAAATGTCATAGTCCACATTGCCTCTACGAAGAGGGGAATGTCATCGATGATGCACTTCACTCGATTTTCAAGTGTATACGATACGGGCACCGAAAGATCGAAATTAGAGGGACAAGGAGAGGTGCAACCGAGTAGTCGGCATGGCCCTTCAAGCGGAAAAAAGAAGAAGATTTTTGATCCAAAGATGGAGAACAGACTTAACACAAAAACGCGTTAGAGGAGATAAAACAAGAGACTATGTAACAGTGGAGAGATCGATGGAACTGCGATATAAAGGGTGATACGGTCAAAATTTGGTCAATATAAACTTGACGTATTTCTTTCAATTTTGCATTTAAAAAACCTGAACACCCCTCATTTTGAAGGTGTGTGTGTGTAGAATATTGCTCCTATTTTGATTTTGGAATTCACTCTTCAGTTGTCAAAATGCCGTCCAAGCAAGAAGAGCAGCGTATCAAAATTTTGCTCGCGCATCGCGAAAATCCGAGCTACTCGCACGCAAAGCTGGCAAAATCGCTAAAAGTTGCCAAAACAACCGTTACAAATGTAATTAAAGTGTTTGGGGAACGTTTGTCGACAGCCAGGAAGTCTGGATCGGGGGGAAATCGAAAGCCGGAAGCCGCTGAGACGACAAAGAGAGTTGCCGGTAGTTTCAAGCGAACCCTAACCTCTCTCTCCGAGATGCCGCAAATAAGCTGGGTGTATCGTCTACAACAGTGCATCGAGCCAAAAAACGAGCCGGACTATCGACTTGCAAGAAGGTAGTGACTCCAAATCGCGATGATAAACAAAATACGACGGCCAAAGCGCGATCCCGGAGGCTGTACACGACGATGCTGACGAAGTTTGACTGCGTGGTAATGGACGACGAAACCTACGTCAAAGCCGACTACAAGCAGCTTCCGGGACAGGAGTTTTATACGGCAAAAGGAAGGGGAAAGGTAGCAGATATTTTCAAGCTCATAAAACTGTCAAAGTTCGCAAAGAAATATCTGGTTTGGCAAGCCATCTGTACCTGTGGCTTGAAAAGCAGCATTTTCATAGCTTCCGGGACTGTCAACCAAGAAATTTACGTGAAAGAGTGTTTGAATAAACGTCTGCTGCCATTCCTGAAGAAAAACGGTTGTTGCGTACTGTTTTGGCCGGATTTGGCATCTTGCCATTACGGTAAAAAGGCCATGGAGTGGTACGCCGCCAACAAAGTGCAAGTGGTTCCCAAGGACAAGAACCCTCCCAACACGCCAGAGCTCCGCCCAATTGAGAAATACTGGGCTATTGTCAAGCGGAACCTAAAGAAGACCAAAAAAACTGCTAAGGACGAGCAGCAGTTCAAGGTAAACTGGCTTTCTGCGGCGAAGAAGGTGGACAAGGTGGCTGTACAAAATCTGATGGCAGGTGTCAAGCGTGAGGCCCGGCAATTTGGATTTGGAAAAGCGAAAGCCTAACTGAATATTTTTCCTGAATTTTATACTAATTGAACTTGAAAAAGAAATTTAATTTGATTTTTTAAATAAACGATTTCACCGATTTACACGCGTTTTCCCTTGACCAAATTTTGACCGTATCACCCTTTATACGCAGGTGGACAGCAAGACTTGTCGTCGATATAGAAAAGTGGACGAACATAGGTGATGGGGACGTGAACTATCATCGATGATACGCGTCACACGTTTTACAGGTGCATACGATTAGGCACTGAAAGATCGCAATTATAGGGACAATTAGACCAAATAGATGAGCGAAAACTGATAGAAAAACTGATTGCAGATGAACGGCATTGGAACAACATTGCAAAATCATATTGGGGAAGAAGGAAATCGAGCTTGACAACACAAGGACTACACATACTATCGTGTGAGACGGTCTGTACCCAGACATGGTAGACGAAAAGGTCAAGCATCTACATGGAGGTCTACATCGAAGTAATGTGGAAACGATACCAATTTGAAGCAAAATTTAGAAGAGATAAGGGTCGGGTTTTATCATCGATCGGCATTGGAACAACATTGCAAAATCATATTGGGGAAGAAGGAAATCGAGCTTGACAACACAAGGGCTACACACATTATCGTCTGAGACGGTCTGGACTCAGACACGATAGACGAAAAGGTCAAGCGCCTACATGGAGGTCTACCTTGAAATAATGTGGAAACGATACTAATTTGAAGCAAAACTCCAGGAGCGATAAGGGTCGGGTTTTATCATCGATCTGCAAAGACCTATTATTTCCGCGGTGAAGTCCAGATGAACGGCATTGGAACAACATTGCAAAATCATATTGGGGAAGAAGGAAATCGAGCTTGACAACACAAGGGCTACACACATTATCGTCTGAGACGGTCTGGACTCAGACACGATAGACGAAAAGGTCAATCGCCTACATGGAGGTTTACCTCGAAGTAATGTGGAAACGATACCAATTTGAAGCAAAACTCTAGGAGCGATAAGGGTCGGGTTTTATCATCGATCGGCAAAGACCTATTATTTCCGCCGTGAAGTCCATCTCTCATGTTTGTAGATCTAATGATTTTCCTTTATATTTTTTTATAGAAACTTTTTGATAATTACCCACTGAAGCCTGTTCTGGATTCCTGTTGCCGTTTGGATAAAAAATTGCAAAATCTTCTAAATGCCATTAATAAATCGGAGGTTATCAACGATTTAGCTTGTCTCAGTGAGACACATGAGGTAATATAATATTGAAATCACTACGAATCCCACTCGAACCCCTGTCTCAATCTCCTACGCTTTCAGTTCAATATCTTCTACCAAGGTAAATTTCGTAATGTTGCCGAATTCAATGTCCACGATCATCGACTCAAGCGAAGCTATCGTTCTAAGGTATTTGCCTACGATAAATGTATTATTTATACCGAGATTAAGCGTAAGCAAGTGGTCTTCCGTGGTCGCTATCCCCGTGAACATATGGGTATTAATATTCAAGCGAAATATTTCACTCTATTCTATAATCGCCGCAAACAGCAGGAATGTGATTTCATGGGAGATCCTTCGATTGTTAAACAATGGCAAGAGTTAATTGTGGATATAATCTCTTCATATGCTGAGGAGGAACGAATGAGACTGAAACAATTGCATTTGAAGGAGAATGGTGAAATATCACAAATGCGTATAAAACCGGCAGTTAGTTTGTTACTTTTTCGCGATACGAATCGTTTTAGTACAGATAGTGGTGATATAAGTTATGTTTAAGGGAGATACTTTATAATACTAATACTAAATATTTTATATGTATGTAATGTTTTAATAAATAAATTAAAAATTTGAGTTGATAGAACAAGATACAGTGTCAAACCTAATTGTTTGTAAAGAGACACAAATTTTTTTTATAACCTTAAATATTATACCAAATAAAATAAAACATGTACTCATTTTTATACCCCACGCCATATACTAACATTATTATTATATGTGCAACGCATCGAAATATTGGCCATAAAATACCCAGCAAAAACAGCGTCGCCAAAAAAGTAGTGAAAATGTTCTTATTGGGTCCGGAAGTGGTGCAAAATTGTTGAAATGGTGGACATCCGTCGTTGCACTGAAATTGCAACGCTTCTTAAGGTGTAGTCCGAATTCAATGTTTCGGATGTGAATTATAAAATTGTGTCATATTTTGCCAAATAAATAATTTTTATTTTTTTATGATTTCTAATGTCTAAAATGTTTGACCTCAAATATTTTCAATAATGTGCAATTTTTCTAGAATGGATTAAGAAATTTTTTTTCGACAAAATTTTAATAATTTGTACCATTTTATTAAATCTTACATGCAGAGAAGGAATATGATCACCTCAAACATGTTTTAAGAGCAAAATGTTATTTTTGTATGGTGACCATGTAACATGTTTGTCACTAAAATGTTATTTTCTCGACAAATATAACCTGCTTGCCGAAATCAGATATATATTTTCCGAGAAAACAACATGGTTGCGGAAACCATGTTACATGGTCACCACCCAAAAATAACATTTTGCTCTTAAAACATGTTTGAGGTGATCATATTCCTTCTCTGGGTGTACTCTCTTTTTAACCTTGTTAAAACAAAATAATTTAAAATTTTTTTATTAAAAATATGAAAAAGCTAGTTTTAAAAAATTGAATCAACTTCCTGTGTAGTTAAAATAAAGAACATCTTTGGAAGGGCATTTTTGGAAGCGCTTTTAAAGTAGTGCCAATAGAGGAACTTCCAATTTGTTTTGCTGGGTAGATACTCGTATTGGTCGTGGTAAAATTCTGAATCGATCTAGCGATGTCCGCCCGCCCCGTCTGTCTGTTGAAACCATGCAAACTTACAAAATTTTTACAAAGTCAGGAGCTAGAAAAATCGAATGAACTCAAAAAGTCACATTTTCCAAATTTTCTCAATGTCGAAAACTAGTAACGTCGATTTTTTCAAATAGGTTGAAAAGGTAACTTTTCTAAATTTTTTAAAAGTCGTGAACTCCAAAAGTCGACTTTTACAAATTTTGTAATAGTGTAAAAGCCGACTTTTTCATCTCTGTTTCCAAATTAGTCAGGAACTGGGCAAAACGATTTTCCCTAATTTTAAAAAAGTCGAAAAATTTAAAAATCGAATTTATAAATTATTAAAATGTCAAGAACACGAAAATTCGACCAAATTTTGAAAAAGTCTAACGTCATAAAAGTAAATTTTTGACAAAATTCTCTATGGAAATACAATTTGACAAAATTTTCTATAGAAATAAAACTTTAACAAAATTTTCTATGGAAATACAATTTTGACAAAATTTTCTATAGGAATAAAATCTATGCAAAAATTTTCTAAGAAATACAATTTTGACAAAATTTTTCTACAGAAATAAAATTTTGACAAAATTTTCTATAGAAATAAAGTTTTGACAAAATTTTCTATAGAAATAAAATTTTGACAAAATTTTCTATAGAAATAAAATTTTTGAGAAAATGTTCTATTGAAATAAAATTTTGACAAAATTCTCTATGGAAATGCAATTTGACAAAATTTTCTATAGAAATAAAATTTTGTTGTTGTTTTTTATTTCAGCTTAAAACCATACATTGACTAAACTACAAGAGTAGCTTAACCAACAGAGGAAAAGAATGTTTGTCAAATTTATTTGGGCAAAGCCCTATAGACTGCAAGATGGTTGGATGGACGCACGTTTCGGAATTAGCAAGTAGAGGATGCTGATGAGGAATGTGGTAATTCCGAAACGTGCGTCCATCCAACCATCTTGCAGTCTATAGGGCTTTGCCCAAATAAATTTGACAAACATTCTTTTCCTCTGTTGGTTAAGCTACTCTTGTAGTTTAGTCAATGTATGGTTTTAAGCTGAAATAAAAAACAACAACAATGCTTAAAGAACAAAACCAACAATAACAAAACAAAACAAATGGAAAAAGAAGAGGAGGCACGCTCAAAATAAACCCAGCCATGTGAATTCAAATCGATGATTTGACAGTGGCATAGGAAAAGAGATATGTTTGTTTCGAATTTATTTCGGCAAAAGCCGGCTATCAATGTAAAACCTTTTTTCGGAGGGTTCAAGTGTGGTTATTGTTGGGTTTAATAAACTGCCTGAATTTATTCTGATAATTGGTTGATAGTTTTGCTGCAAGTAGAGGATGCTGATGAGGAATGTGGTAATTCCGAAACGTGCGTCCATCCAACCATCTTGCAGTCTATAGGGCTTTGCCCAAATAAATTTGACAAACATTCTTTTCCTCTGTTGGTTAAGCTACTCTTGTAGTTTAGTCAATGTATGGTTTTAAGCTGAAATAAAAAACAACAACAATGCTTAAAGAACAAAACCAACAATAACAAAACAAAACAAATGAAATAAAATTTTGACAAAATTTTCTAAAGAAATAAAATTTTGACAAAATTTTCTATAGGAATAAAATTTTGACAAAATTTTCTCTTGAAATAAAATTTTGACAAAATTTTCTATAGAAATAAAATTTTTGAGAAAATATTCTATTGAAATAAAATTTTGACAAAATTTTTTATAGAAATAAAATTTTGACAAAATGTTCTATAGAAATAAAATTTTGACAAAATTTTTTATAAAAGTAAAATTTTGACAAAATTTTCTATAGAAATAAATGTTGACAATATTTTCTTTAGAAATAAAATTTGACAAAATTTTCTATGAAAATATAATTTTGACAAAAATTTTCTATAAAATAAAATTTTGACAAAATTTTCTATAGAAATACAATTTTGAAAAAAAAAATTTCTATAAGAATAAAATTTTGACAAAATTTTCTATTGAAATAAAATTTTGACAAAATTTCCTATGGAAATACAATTTTGACAAAATTTTCTATAGAAATACAATTTTGACAAAATTTTCTATAGGAATAAAATTTTGACAACATTTTTTATAGAAGTAAAATTTTGACAAAATTTTCTATAGAAATAAATGTTGACAATATTTTCTTTAGAAATAAAATTTTGACAAAATTTTCTATGAAAATATAATTTTGACAAAAATTTTCTATAGAAATAAAATTTTGACAAAATTTTCTTTAGAAATACAATTTTGAAAAAAAAAAATTCTATAGGAATAAAATTTTGACAAAATTTTCTCTTGAAATAACATTTTGATAAAATTTTCTATAGAATTAACATTTTGACAAAACTTTCTATAGAAATAAAATTTTGACAATATTTTTTATAGAAATATAATTTTGACAAAATTTTCTAGAGAAATAAAATTTTAACAAAATTTCCTATGGAAATACAATTTTTGACAAAATGTTCTATAGAAATACAATTGGACAAAATTTTCTATAGTAATAACATTTTGATAAAATTTTCTATAGAAATAACATTTTGACAAAATTTCCTATGGAAATACAATTTTGACAAAATTTCCTATGGAAATACAATTTTACAATATTTTCTATAGAAATAAAATTTTGAAAAAATTTTCTATAGAAATAAAATTTTGACAAAATTTTCCATAGAAATAAAATTTTGATAAAATTTTCTATAGAAATAAAATTTTGACAAAATTTTCTGTAGAAATACAATTTTGACAAAATTTTCTATAGAAATACAATTTTGGCAAAATATTCTACAGAAATAAAATTTTGACAAAATTTCCTATGGTAATACAATTTTGACAAAATTTTCTATAGAAATAAAATGTTGACAATTTGTTTTGTTTAGAAATAAAATTTTGTCAAATTTTCTATAGAAATAAAATTTTAACAAAATTTCCTATGGAAATACAATTTTGACAAAATTTTCTACAGAAATACAATTTTGACAAAATTTTCTATAGAAATAAAATTTAAACACAATTTCTTATGGAAATACAATTTTGACAAAATTTTCTATAGAAATAAAATGTTGACAAAATTTTCTCCGGGTGCCTGGCCATAGGAACATACCGGGGAACTGCGAACTTAGCCTAACCTTCTATAAAAAGAAAATTTTGCAAAAAATTTACCTTGTTTGTTTACAATCCCTGGATGATAGTCACAAATTTTTCCAAGTTTTAAAAACGTCAAAAGGCCGTAAACTCGATATTTCCAATTTTTCAAAAAGTCAAAAAAATTTACAAAAATGTTTACGAATCTTCCAAAAGTTGGGAACTCGAAAAGTAGAATACGAGTACGCAAAATGTCGACATTCCCAATTTTTGGAACAGGCAGGAACTCGAAAAGTCGGAGTTTACAAATATTAAAAAAGTCAAAAACAAGAAAAATCAACTTTTCCAAATTTTCCAAAAGTCGAAAAGTCGAGAAGTCAAGTCGACTAACTCATCAAAAAGTCAAGTTAACTTTCCCAAATATCCAAAAGGCAAAGAGGTCAAACGTTATTTTTTCCAAAATTGAAAAAAATTAAGTACTTGGAAACTTGACTTTTACATATTTTGAAATGTCTAAAGACAGATAATTCGACTTTTTATTGACATTTCAAAATTTTCAAAGAACCGAGAACTCATAAAGTAGACTTATCAAAATTTTCAAAAGGTTCAGAACTCGAAAATATAAAAATTAACGTTTTCTAAATTTGATTTGCCAAATTTTTAAATAGTCGATAACTCAAACTTACGATTTTCCAAATATAGAAAAAGTCGAAAATAAATTTCTTTATTTGTATATTATTATTTCTTCAAATTTACAAAATTCCAAAAGTCGACATTTCGACATTGTCAGTAGGTTGAGAGCTCATATAATCGATTTTTCCTAATTTTCAAAAAGTTTAGAACTCGAAAAGTCGATTTTTCCAAAGTGAACTTTCTGAAATTTTGAAAAAGTCTAAAGGCCGAAAATTCTCTTTTTCGATTTTGATTTCAATTCTAGGTGATTTCCAAGTTTTAAAAATGTCGGAAACTCCAAATTGTTTAAGTTAAAAAATTCGACAATTCCAAATTTTCAAAAAGTCTAATTTTCCAATTTTTCCACTTTGTTTTTTTTTTTTTTTTTTTTTTTTAACTTGGAAACTCGAAAAGCAGAGTCGAGGTAATATTTGTTATTCACAATAAATTTGTGACACCCGACCCTTATGGGTGAAGGTCTACCATATAAGGTAACTTAATTGAAGACCACCAAATTTCCATAAATTGGAAAAACATTAATTGGTATTCAACCTCCGATAATAAAGTTTTCTTAAAATACGGTATTGAATTCAACATTTTTATGTCTCGTATTAACATTACTGATTGACAGAATTGTGATCAACAATAAGTAGTCTGTAATGTTAACATTATCTGAGCAAAACTTTTAAAAGCTCAATGTTAGTTTCTTTCTCACAAACAAAGAGACTAATATAGTAAAGTGGTGTCGTTTTACCAAACTATACAAAATCAGATTAAAATCTTGTGATAGTAGAAACTTCTAATTTAAATGTGTAATTTGATTAAATAAAACTTTGATAAAATTTTCTATAGAAATAAAATCTTGACAAAATTTTCTATAGAAATAAAATTTTGACAAAATTTTCTATAAAAATTAAAAATTTGACAAAATTTTCTATAGAAATAAAATTTTGACAAAATTGTCTATAGAATAAAAATTTTGGAATGATTTCCTATGGAAATAAAATTTTGACAAAATTTTTTATAAAAATAAAATTTTTGACAAAATTTTCTATAAAAATAAAAATTTTGACAAAATTTTCCATAGAAATAAAATTTTTGGGAAAATTTTCTATAGAAAGAAAATTTTAGAGAAAATTTTCTGCATAAATAAAATTCTGACAAAATTTTCTATAGAAATGAAATTTTTGAGAAAATGTTCTATAGAAATAAAAATTTATACAAGATATTCTATAGAAATAAATTTTTTACAAAATTTTCTATAGAAATGAAATTTTTGAGAAAATGTTCTATAGAAATAAATTTATGGCAAAAAACTTTTTAGAGAAATAAAATTTGGACAAAAGTTTCTAGAGAAATAAAATTGTTGAGAAAATTTTCTGTATAAAAAAAAATTTTGACAAAATTTTCAATAGAAACAAAATTTTGAGCAAATTTTCTATAGATATAAACTATTGACAAAATTTTCTATATAAATAAAATGTTGACAAAATTTTCTATAAAAATTTTTCTATAGGAATATCATTTTAACAAAATTTTCTATAGAAATAAAATTTGACAAAATTTTCTATAGAAATAAAATTTGGACAAAATTTTTAATAGAAATAAAAATTTTCTATAGAATTAAAATATTGAGAACATTTTCTATAGAAATAAAATGTTGACGAAATTTTCTATAGAAATAAAATATTAACAAAATTTTCTATAAAAATTTTGACAAAATTTTCTATAGAAATAAAATTTTGACAAAATTGTCTATAGAAATAAAATCTTGGAAAGATGAAAATAAAATTTGGATAAAATTTTCTATAGAAATAAAATTTTGACAAAATTTTCTATAAAAATAAAAATTTTGACCAAATAAAATGTTATAGAAAAAAAATTTCAAAAAATTTTTATAGAAATAAAATTTTGTAAAAAAATTTTACAGAAATAAAACTTTGCAAAAGTATATATAGAAACAAACTTTTAAAAAAATTTTCTTTAGAAAAAAATTTTAAAAAAAAATTTCCATACATTTTCTATAGAAATAAAATTTCGATTAAAGTTTCTTTAAATTCAATATAAAACGTTTCTTTCGAAAAAAAGTACATTTTTATACTAACCACAAAAATTTGATCAACAACTTCAAAGATTTTTTTTTTGTAATTTGGTAGATTTTTTGTTAAATTTTCTTCCTATTTTAGTAGATTATTTTTGGCACGAGTGGCAACCGTGCTTCCGGATCCAAACAGAACATTTTCATTGTATCATTCAGAACTCGACAATGAGGTCACTTTATCACAGTATTCTGCTCTTAAAAACGCGTACCCAATTCCAATGTGAATCACCATCCCCTTCTGAAAGTAAACAAAAAAGTGATCTTCTAGATTACCATGTTTGTTTATATTCAAAGAGATTTGGAAAATTCTCCAAAATTTATGACATGCATGAGCCGATAGACAGACAGACAAAAACAACCACTAGTATTTCAATGGCAAGTGCCAGTGATATACTTTTACTTTCCAAAGTGGGTTTGTCTGCACCACTTGAGAGATTTATGGAAAAATATTTGTTTATTCCACGGATGGCGAGAGAAGTCTAAACATTATTCGAAATAAAATTAAATGCGAATTGCGGTTGATTAATTGCCATAATTTCAATAGTCGCCAATGTGAGCAATTAGTCAAATATGTCTGACTATAAAAATTTTATGGCTGATAGAATGTGTTGGGGTTTTTTTATAGCAAGATTGGAAGATCAAAATTATTTATTATAAATATTTTAAATCAGCCTTTCTTCTAAATGTGCAGCTTAATATTTCACGAAACCATTCTAAAAATTTTTTGAAGAATTACAAGCCTACAGCGAATAATTGGAGAAAAAAAAAATAAATCCTTTATGGGAAGCGAAATCTTAGACCTACAAATTTTGTGTTTTTATACCCTCCACCATAGGATGAGGGGTATACTAACATTGTCATGCCGTTTCTAACACATCGAAATATTGGTCTCAGGTCCCATAACGTACATAAATTTTGGGTCGCGGTAAAATTCTCGATCTAGCGATGTCCGTCCGTCTGTCTGGTTGCTACAGTTGGTAGAATTCTACCAAAAATGGTAGAATTTTCACTGTTTGGTAGAATTCTATAGCAAAAAAAAAAATTACAAAATTTTCTATAGAAATATGTAAAATTCTTACAATATTTTCTATAGAAATAAAATTCTTACAATATATTCTATAGAAATAAAATGTTTACAAAATAAAATATTGAGAACATTTTATATAGAAATAAAATGTCGACAAAATTTTCTATAGAAATAAAATTTTTACAAAATATTCTATTGAAATAAAATTTTTGAGAAAATTTTCTATAGAACTAAAATTTTGAGAAAAATGTCTATAGAGATAAAATTTTGAGAACATTTTCTATAGAAATAATATTTTGAGAAAATTTTCTATAGAAATAAAATTTTGAGAAAATGTCTATAGAAATAAAATTTTGACAAAATTTTCTATAGAAATAAAATTTTGACAAAATTTTCTATAGAAATAAAATTTTGACAAAATTTTCTATAAAAATAAAATTTTGACAAAATTTTCTATAGAAATAAAAATTTATGCAAGATTTTCAATAGAAATAAAATTTTTACAAAATTTTCTATAGAAATAAAATTTTTGAGAAATGTTCTATAGAAATAAATTTATGGCATAATTTTCTATAGAAATATTTTTTTGACAAAATTTTCTATAGAAATAAAATTTTGACAAAATTTTTTATAGATATAAAACTTGGACAAAATTTTCTAAAGAACTAAAATCTTCGAGAAAATTTCCTATAGAAATAATTTTTTTACAAAATTTTCTATAGAAATAAACTTTTGAGAGAATATAGAATATATATAGAAATATAGAACTAATTATTTCAAAATTTTCTATAGAAATAAAATCTTTGAGGAAATTTTCTGTAGAAATAAAACCTTTCAGAAAATGTTCTGTTGAATTTTGAAAAAATTTTTTATAGAAATATTTTTTTTAAGTTTTCTATAGAAATATTTTTTTACAAAATTTTAAATAAATTTATAGCAATATTTCCTTTAAAAATAAAATTTTGAAAATATTTTCCATAGAAATAAAATTTTGACAATATTTTCTATAGAAATAAAATTTTTGAGAAAATTTTCTATAGAAATAAAATTTTTGAGAAATTTTTCTGTAGAAATAAAATTTTGACAAAATTTTCTATAGAAATAAAAATTTTGAGAAAATTTTCTATATAAATAAAATTTTTGAGAAATTTTTCTGTAGAAATAAAATTTTGACAAAATTTTCTATAGAAATATTTTTTTACAAAATTTTCTATAGAAATAACATTTTTAAAAGAAATTCCATAGAAATAAAATTTTTGAGAAAATGTTCTACAGAAATAAATTTATGGCAAAATTTTCTATAGAAATAATTTTTTTACAAAATTTTCTATAGACATAAACTTTTGAGAGAATTTTCTATAGAACTAATTATTTTCACAAATTTTTCTATAGAAATAAAATTTTTACAAAATTTTATATAGAAATAAAAATTTGACCAAATTTTTTATAGAAATAAGATATGTTTGTACAAAGATTTATTTAGGCAGAGGCCAACTATCATAAATCTGTTTTCGGAAGGTTCGGGTGTGGATCACTTTGGGTTTAGTGAACTACTCGAATTTATTCTGATAATTGGTTAATAGTTTTGCTGCAAGTAGAGGATGCTGTTGAGGAATGTGGTAATTCCGAAACTTGCGTCCATCCAACCATCTTGCACTCTATAGGGCTTTGCTTAGAAATAAAATTTTGACAAAATTTCCTATAGAAATAAAATTTTGACAAAATTTCCTATAGAAATAAAATTTTGACAAAATTTTCTATAGAAATAAAATTTTGACAAAATTGTCTATAGAAATAAAATTTTGACAAAATTTTCTATAGAAGTAAAATTTTGACAAAATTTCGTATAGAAATAAAATTTTGACAAAATTTCGTATAGAAAAAAAATTTTGACAAAATTTCCTATAGAAATAAAATGTTGACAAAATTTTCTATAGAGATAAAATATTCACAAAATTTTCTATAGAAATCATTTTTTTACAAAATTTTCTATAGAAATAAATTTAAAGGAAAATTTCTTATAGAAATAAAATTTTTGAGAAAATTGTCTATAGAAATAAAAGTTTTGTTCTATAAAAATAAAATTTTGAGAAATTTTTCTATAAAAATAAAATTTTGAAAAAATTTTCTATAGAAATAAAATTTTGACAAAATTTTCTATAGAGATAAAATTTGGACAAAATTTTCTATACAAATAAAATTTGACAAAATTTCCTATAGAAATAAAATTTTTGAGAAAATTTTCTATAGAAATAAAATTTTGACAAAATTTCCTATAGAAATAAAATGTTGACAAAATTTTCTATAGAAATCATTTTTTTTTACAAAATTTTCTATAGAAATCCTTTTTTTGACAAAATTTCCTATAGAAATAAAATTTTGACAAAATTTTCTATAGAGATAAAATTTTGACAAAATTTTCTATAGAAATAAAATTTTGACAAAATTTCCTATAGAGATAAAATTTTTGAGAAAAATTTCTATAGAAATAAAATTTTCACAAAATTTCCTATAGAAATAAAATGTTGACAAAATTTTCTATAGAAATCATTTTTTTACAAAATTTTCTATAGAAATCATTTTTTACAAAATTTTCTATAGAAATAAATTTATAGGAAAATTTCCTATAGAAATAAAATTTTGACAAAATTTTCTATAGAAATAAAATTTTGACAAAATTTTCTATAGAAATCAAATTGTGACAAAATGTTCTATAAAAATAAAATTTTGACAAAATATTCTATAACAATAAAAGTTTGAAAAAAATTTTTTATAGAAATAAAATTTTGACAAAATTTTGTATAGAAATAACATTTTTGAGAAAATTTTGTATAGAAATAAAATTTTGAGAAAATTTTCTGTAGAAATAAAATTGTGCAAAATAAGATTTTTTTGTTTGGTTGTTTTGTGGTAAAAATTTCTTAAAATTTTGGAAGAGTTTTTTGGCTCGAGTGGCAACCGTGCTGGTTGTCCGCCCTTGTGTGAAAATTACGCTAACTTTGGAACGACACAAGCTATCGAAACTTGGTATAAGTAAATGATATTGATATAGGTCATATGGTATTGCAAATGGGGCCCGATAGTGCACAAAAAATTTTTTTCTGATTCAATCACGAAATTAATTGATCCCATTAATTTTTAATTGAAATATCTTCAATCACAGAAATGATAGTATCAATTAAAAAATTAATTGAAGGTCAATTACAAAGTTAATTGATCCAATTAAATAATTAATTGATACTATTATTTTTGTCATAAAATTTTGTTTCAATTAAAATTTGTTGAATCAATTAAATTTTTAATTGAATATTTTTTAAAACTCAATTAAAATTTTAATTGGAAAAATGTTCATGAAATTTTTTTGTGTGTAGGTTATCCCTACTTGGATTTTCGTTAAAATTTAATTGTGATAAAATGAAAAATCAGCCAATATCGATGCATACATTTCCCAGACACAACCATAGTTATATTTAGTGTGACATCATTTTTGACACAAAAGTATAAAAATAAATGAATAAATATTTGTTCTTTGGTTGTTTTGTAATAAAAAGTTTTGCAAATATCCAATCGTAATTACACTACACAACAAGTGAGACAATTTTATCATTGTTGATATTTAGCCGATTACCCGCCATAAAATTGAAAGACAAAAAAATTTCACTGAATATCTCATGATCGTACATTCAAGCTCACAGCTGCACATGGACAATTGGACCAAACAGCAAAGCAAGCGAAACCAAATCAAGAACAAGTGTGAGGAAATCCCAATTGTAGGGAAAAGAATACGATCATCCAAGTGATCATCATCAACGTTATTAGATATAATTTTTTTTTTTGGTGACCATTACCCCACTTGCTCTCTTTGTGGCCCAATTTATTGCGATGTGTTGTGGTTTTATTTAAATTGATTACGCCTGCTTTTTTGCTTTGGATTTTTGATCGAGCAATATTTATTTGATCATTAATGATATTGTACATTTTTATAGGGAATCTGCCAATCCGTTGAGCAAATGGGTGGTGGTGGATCATTCCAAAATTGTATGGGCTTTGAATGTTAATTGATATTGAATGATAATGACGTGCTAATCGCTTTGCCATTATTAGCGATGGCAAATGCTATTCTTCGTTGGAAATTTGAATTTAAATGTAAGTGATATTTTTTTTCTTGATTTGTGTAATGCATTGTATTGCATTCATTCATAGAATTGATTTTTCCATCGGGCAAGGCTCTTTAATGAATTCAAAACTAAAATGAAATAGTTTTGATTTTTGTTAAAAAAAAAAGAAACAAAAAAATTGAGCAATATTTATATTTTGATATGGATTCTCCGATAAATGATTACGAATAATATTTAGTGTTAAGTGGGAATTTTGAAATTGTGGTAATATGGTGATGCATCTTTCCTAAATGATTATAACTTTTTCTACCCTCCACTATAGGTATACTAACTTTCAAATTTAAAGTATATATATTCTGGACTGTGGAGAAATTCTCAGCGGAGTTTGCGAATTCTACGTCTGTTAAAATCATGCTGACGAATCTTTTGTGCCCTCCACAATGGATTGCGTAAAAAGTTCTAGCAAGGAATTATTTAGGTTGTGGTAACACTTGTTGATGGAAAAATATTTTAAAAATTCTTAGCAGTGTCTTAGTCCATTTGCAGGCAGATTAAATACCTACACTGAAAAAACAGTGAACCCATCTGGAAAGAAAATTTTAAATAACTTTAGAAAAATTAAATTATTCTTACAAAATTTTATCTAAACTGTATTAGAAACGCAGATGTCACACCGATTTCACAAAAATAAGTAAATAATTTTAGACAAATTCAAGAAAATTTATTAGACACAATTATTATTTTTCACTTACTAAAGAAAATTTCGTAGTTTGAGGGAAAAAATTGGAGTTCAAAATTGCAAAAATGTTTTTAGAGCCATGCGAAGTTCATGATGGGCGCATTATTGGTAAAATCTACAAATTTCAAGGAATTCTGAACTGCTATGTGGGAGACACGAATTTAGTTCATCTTTATATTTTATTTGTGTATAATTTGTTCCTATGTTTTAGTTAAGTCACCTTACGTACGCACAAAAAAAAAAACAAGTAAGGAAAGTGTAAAGTCAGGCGGGGCCGACTATATTATACCCTGCACCACTTTGTAGATCTAAATTTTCGATACCATATCACATCCGTCAAATGTGTTGGGGGCTATATATAAAGGTTTTCTCCCAACTACATACATACATCTGTGGTCATATGAGTGTAAATCGGGCGAAATCTATATATGGGTGCTATATCTAAATCTGAACCGACTTCAACCAAATTTGGCACGCATAGCTACAATGCTAATTCTACTCCCTGTGCAAAATTTCAACTAAATCGGAGCAAAAAAATTGGCCTCTGTGGTCATATGAGTGTAAATCGGGCGAAAGCTATATATGGGAGCTATATCTAAATCTGAACCGATTTCAATAAAATTTCGCAAACTTGACTATAGTACTAATTGTTCTTCTTGTGCAAAATTTTAAGCAAATTAGGGTAAAACTCTGGCTTCTGGGGCCATATAAGTCCATATCGGGCGATATATATATATATATATATATATATATATATATATATATATATATATATATATATATATATATATATATATATATATATATATATATATATATATATATATATATATATATATATATATATATATATATATATATATATATATATATATATATATATATATATATATATATATATATATATATATATATATATATATATATATATATATATATATATATATATATATATATATATATATATATGGGAGCTATATCTAAATCTGAACCGATTTCTTCCAAAATCAATAGGGTTCTATTCTAAGCCAAAACACATACTTGTGTCAAATTTGAGGTCGATTGGACTAAAACTGCGACCTAGACATTGATTACAAAAATGTGTTCACGGACAGACGGACATGGCTATATCGACTCAGGAACCCACCCTGGGCATTTTTGCCAAAGACACCATGTGTCTATCTCGTCTCCTTCTTGGTGTTGCAAACATATCCACTAACTTATAATACCCTGTTCCACAGTGTGGCGCAGGGTATAAAAATATTGAAGTACTGGAAACTTTCTTAACCCTCTAATGCCCCAATTTTTTTGCCAGCTGATTAAATTTTCAATGTTAACGACACAAAAGCAAGACAACTAAGCAAGAAAAATTTATACCGCAAAATTCAGCATATGCTGCAAAGCCTCTTGAATAGTTTCAAATAAGTTTTCTTTTTATTTTGCCAATTTTTATTGTCTTACGGTGTGTTTTACTAAAAGCTTCCTTAGCATTAGAGGGTTAAGAGATAATAATTTCATGAACTGAAATAGAATTAAATCGACTTTGGTGAAATATAGGGTTCACTTGTTTGGGGATTGGTTTATATGGGGGCTATATTTAATTATGTACAGATATGGACCAATTTTTGCATCGTCTAAGAGGATACGCACGCCCAATTCAGGAATAGGTTTTCGTGGGGGATATATAATTATCAACCGATATGGATAATTTTTTTCATGGCTGTTGGAAGCCGTAGACTAACAACACTTACCGAATTTCAACTGGATCTGGTCAAAATTTGCTCCTCCAAGAGCATCCACAATCTGGTCGATAGCTTGTTTCGTTCGGAAGTTAGTATGATTTCAATCGACGGACGGACATCGCTAGATTGACTATAGAAATAAAATTTTGCAAAAATTTCTATGGAAATACAATTTTGACAAAATTTTCTGTGGAAATAAAATTTTGGTAGAAATAAAATTTTGATAAAATTTTCTATAGAAATAAAATTTGGACAAAATTTTCTACATTTTTGAGAGAATTATCTATTTTTGAGAGAATTATCTACAGAAATAAATTTTTGACAAAATTTTCTATGTGTGTGAAGATAAATACGCATTTAAAACCCTAGACACAAACCAATTGTAATAGATTAGGGTAAAAACATTTTGGGATTTTTTCGAAAAACTGATTTTTTGGAAAAACTACTGGGAATTTAAAATTAAAATTTCGCAGGAACAATGCCAGGGGAACACCCTACATAACGGTTTATTTATTTTGGAAATACATTAACCACCGCAAGAGATATGTGGTGGGACATTTGGCAATGGGAGGGGAATCATATCTCTGGAACGGGATATCCTGCCAGGACTACTTATGCGGCAGTGTATAGTCCTATGAAATACCTATCGAACAAGGTATAGCATATATCAAGATTTGATTTTTAAGACACCAAATACGCTCTTTTAATTTCTGTATTTATTATCCTAAATTTCTGGAGGGGATCAGTGGCCATATCTCAGGAACGAAGCTACCCTCTGACCTAAAATTTATGACAAATTAATGTGCTTGTAACACCCTTCAATCAGAGGGTAAACATTTGTTGAAGCGATATTTCAGAACTCCAAAATTGTTCCTCCAATATTGGTTATTTTACCTATGAATTTTCGGAGGGGAGGAATGCGTCCAGGAGGAGTGGGGTACATCCTGCCGACATAGCTCCCACACAAATCCATACTCCTAAAGACGCCTTTTCGAACAAAAGAAACAGCGAATCAAGAATTGATTTTGGGATTGCTCCAGCTCCTCATCAATATGACCCTTTTTCAGACCAAAAAATACAAAACTGAATAGAAGCAAAGCAGAAAAATTTCGCACCAGATGCTTGGCCAGGAGCAGTGCTAATATCGATGGAACGGGATCTCCTTCCGACATGGCATAAAAACCATTATAAAGCTCCAAGAAACACCTATACGGATTGATGTCACTTTATTCCAGAATTGATTTTTGTATACCCAGATACGCCTGTTCAAATGTGGCCCATTTCATAGCAGATTCTGGCCGGGAGCAGTGGCCATATCTTTGGAACGAATTATCCTGCCGACAAGGGATGACCACTGTTGTATAGTCCTAGGAACCTACTTTCCGGAATGGTGTCACTTTATTCCAGAATTGATTTCGGTATACCCAGATACGCCTGTTCAAAAGTGGCCAATTTCATAGCAGATTCTGGCCGGGAGCAGTGGCCATATCTTTGGAACGAATTATCCTGCCGACACGAGATGACCAATTTTGTACAGTGCTAGGAAGCTACTTTCCGGAATGGTGTAACTTTATTCCAGAATTGATTTTGGTATACCCAGATACGCCTGTTCAAATGTGGCCCATTTCATAGCAGATTCTGGCCGGGAGCAGTGGCCATATCTTTGGAACGAATTATCCTGCCGACACGAGATGACCACTGTTGTACAGTGCTAGGAAGCTACTTTCCGGAATGGTGTCACTTTATTGCAGAATTGATTTCGGTATACCCAAATACGCCTTTTCAAAAGTGGTCAATTTCATAGCAGAATCTGGCCGGGAGCAGTGGCCATATCTTTCGAATGAAATATCCTGCCGACACGAGATGACCACTGTTGTACAGTGCTAGGAAGCTACTTTCCGGAATGGTGTCACTTTATTGCAGAATTGATTTCGGTATACCCAGATACGCCTGTTCAAATGTGGCCCATTTCATAGCAGATTCTGGCCGGGAGCAGTGGCCATATCTTTGGAACGAATTATCGTGCCGACATCAAATAACCACTGTTGTATAGTCCTAGGAAGCTACTTTCCGGCATGGTGTCACTTTATCCCAGAATTGATTTCGGTATACCCAGATACGCCTGTTCAAATGTGGCCCATTTCATAGCAGATTCTGGCCGGGAGCAGTGGTCATATCTTTGGAACGAATTATCGTGCCGACATCAAATAACCACTGTTGTATAGTACTAGGAAGCTGCTTTCCGGAATGGTGTCAATTTGTTCCAGAATTGATTTTGGTATACCCAAATACGCCTGGTCAAATTTGGAATCAATTGTAATAGATTAGGGTAAGAAAAAAAAATTTTTTTGTGTTTGCAAAAAAGTGGCTTTAAAGAAAAACTATTTTGAATTTAAAGTAAAATTTTGCAAAAACAGTGCCGCCTATATAGCAATTTTGTTCTTTCTTAAATATATTGACTACAACTAAAGTAGTGGTGTAAGACATTTGGCAACGGACGTATAAAAAAACTCCGAAACTCTTTTCCGGATTAATGTAACATTATTTCAAAGTCAAAGTTGGTGTATGCAGATGCTTTACACCATTTTCTAAATTTTATTATTAGTGTTTAAAATAAAAATAAATTCAAATAAAATTTTATTAAAAGTAAGCGAACCGTGATTTGAACCTGGATACTTAAATAAACCTTGAATTCAACTCACTCATCAACGAGTTAGGCCACCCCCTCGACGATAATCTGCGCAGCGAAACTTTCCTATGACGTAATTCCAGGTTTTGTCTTTAAGTAAACACGGGTAGACCTCAACATACATATGACAAAAATAAGTAAATAATTTTCGACATGTTCCAGAAATTCATTGTACATTTTTAGCAAAATTTACAAATTTTAGGAAATTTTAAACTTTTTTCTGAAAAATACGAAATCCTTCATTTGTGTAACTTGTTCTTCTTTTGTAGTTCATCTACATGCACACAAAAATTATTAAATTTAAATAATTTTCTCATATTGGGGAAATTTAAACTAAAACATAATAATTTTCATTAACTAAAATAAAGTTAAGTTGACTTTAATGCCATGGTGCGTTCACTGTTTTTAGTGTAGGCATTCTTACTTTATAAACCAAAAAATATAATTGCAACCACTTTATTTTCGAGTGACCTACGTGCACCAAATTCATTGCAATTCATTTAATAATAAGTTTTTTTCTTGAAATCATGTCCGCATTTCTATTGTAATTTAACTAGATAAATCTAATAAATATTATGGTGTATATTAAAAAGAACATTGGCAATACTACAACATTTAACGTGAGAGCAAATAGAAAATACCCATTTAACTCTTTAAAAACCAAAGAGAACCAAATAACTTAATCCCGTTACTATTTCAATTTTTGAGAAATGGATTTTGGGGTGGAAACGCAAACACACATACTTGAGCGTGAACTAACACTTGCAATTGTAGTGGTATATCGTTTAGTTGAGTTATTCGCCACATAGTTCAAATGATTGGCATAGCCGAATAGGTTGAGCGTTCGGTACAATCTAATTTTGTTCAAGGGTTAGGTGTTCGAGCCCACTTTTGACTATATTTATACATATATATGTGTATATACATATTTTTTAAACCCTCCATCATAGGATGGGGGTATACTAAATTCGTCAATCCGTTTGTAATGCATTAAAATATTGGTTTCAGACACCATAGAGTGTATTTATACATTCTTGGTTGTGGGGAAATTCTGAGTCGATGAAATGAATTTTTTAGTAAAAAAAAAACAATACAGTAATCAAAATAAATAAAAACGTGTCACAGTCAATCAAACGTGGACTCGAACTCGCATCTGTTGAATAAAGAAAAATACGCCAAACGCTTAACCTACTAGACCATCCTAACTCCACTGAATACTTTAGCGAATAGCTCAACTAAACGACTACAAGAAATGATAACGATCTCTTATATGTGTGTATTGGGGTTTCACTCATTTCCTTAAAAATTGAAATAGTAACGGTGTTACGACATTGGTTCTCTTGCGCTTTAAAAGGGTAAGCATACATTTTCTCTTTGCTCCCTCATTGCACGTGCGGCATAGTGTTGCCATTGAGCGATTTTATAATATTCTTGAATTTAAAATTTGTTAAAATTATATTTATATTTAACCCAAAGAGCATCTCATTCACACAAATTGTGAATGATACCAATCTTTTGCATCACGTATAAAGATTATATGAATTACACTGTATAGCAAAAAATTGTATTACGCAAATAGTTAACAACAAACTAAGTCTAAATAAACTAAGTTTACATCTTCATTTTAATTATAGTATTACCTTAAGTTTACGCTACTCATCGTACGCTAGATACCTTAAAAACTTAATTACAAACTTAACGAAATCCTAAACGGCACTTATGCACTTTAGCTCTATACAGTGTCTAAGATTTATAAATTTTACTTAAAATTTTGAATTTTAACAATATATTAGATAAAAAAAAAAAAATATTAAATAAATTTAGTCAATCTTTGCTTAGCACCAAGAAATCTCTTGAATGCACAGCAACAAAAAATTTGGGTTCCAGTGCTGATATTTGTGGAAAACAACTAAATTCACTACTTATGGTAAATATCAATCTTCGAAAGTTTTCTCAGCATTAAAGAATCATAACAATAAAAACTTACAGTAGGTGCAAAACCACGACTTGTTTGGTGGTAGTTTTTATGAAACCCAATATAGCAAAGGGTTTCATAAAAATTCATTACTTGTGCAATTTACTTCTAATGACATTTCCTGGGTGTGGAGATTATACCAACTTTCTACAGAGGTTTTTCATTAATTAATTGTCATTAATTTTCGGAGTTGGTAACCCTCTTGACTCTGTTAAAGCATAGACCAAGAAAATATAGAGACATACCTTGATAATTCACCATGGTTTTGTTTATTTGCAGTGCGCAGTCATTCCACTCAATTGCGCAGTCAAGTGACTCAATTTATTTTTGGAAAACGAGAATAACCGTATAAATTAGTCAATTTGCATTACAAAAAAGGTGTGGATGAATAGTATTTTATAAACTTTCACAGTATTTGGTGTTTCAACGAGAGAACAAAGGAAAGAAAACAAATTAAAGCCAAATTAAAAAATCACTCAATTGCAGACGAAAAAGAGCCATCTACGGTGTGCAGGCAAACTACAGCGCTGTAAATTCACTTGAGATGTCTATACCTTCCTTGGTCTATGGTTAAAGCAACTGAAACAGGTAAGCCTCAGCATTAACCAAAATGGCGTAATTGAAATGTAGACATCTTACAGAAACTATGTATGTTGAGGTCTACCTGTGTTTAATTAAAGACAAAACCTGGTATTACGTCATAGGAAAGTTCCGTTGCGCAGATTATCGTCAAGGCAGTGGCCTAACTCGTTGATGAGTGAGTTGGAATCAAGGTTTATTTAAGTATGCAGGTTCAAATCAAGGTTGGCTTACTTTTGATAAAATTTTATTCGAATTTATTTTTATTTTAAACACTAATAATAAAATTTAGGAAAAAGTGTAAAGCATCTGCATACACCAACTTTGATTTGGAAATAATGTTACATTAATCCGGAAAAGAGTTTCGGAGTTTTTTTATACGTCCGTTGCCAAATGTCTTACACCACTACTTTAGTTGTAGTCAATATATTTAAGAAAGAACAAAATTGCTATATAGGCGGCACTGTTTTTGCAAAATTTTACTTTAAATTCAAAATAGTTTTTCTTTAAAGCCACTTTTTTGCAAACACAAAAAAAAATTTTTTTCTTACCCTAATCTATTACAATTGATTCCAAATTTGAACAGGCGTATTTGGGTATACCAAAATCAATTCTGGAACAAATTGACACCATTCCGGAAAGCAGCTTCCTAGTACTATACAACAGTGGTTATTTCATGTCGGCAGGATAATTCGTTCCGAAGATATGGCCACTGCT